>NC_134407.1:104214578-104550828 GCF_038048845.1 Mixophyes fleayi
TGGGGGGAGGGAGGAATTGGGTGCTGCATAGTTCTTTGTAGTTTCAAGAAAAAAATGATAATGGCATTTAAAGCAGTATGGGTGGGTCATTTTATGCTAACTTCTTTTAAAACATGGAACATACAAATTTGGTACAGAGGGATTAGCATTGTACTGTAAACTGCATTACCGTTTTTACAGTATACCTTATATGGTTTAACAGATTGAGATAGGTAGACTATAGTTGCTGTCAAAGATATTGTATCATTTGCATTACTAGTATCAAATATTCTTATATAAAACATCATGCCAAATAATAATTCTAGAAGGTGTGTATATATATATATATATATATATATACATATATATATGCCTTAGAGAAGTGTGCCCATTGGACTAAACGTAGTTAAAATCATGCGGGTGAGTGACTTGCCAAAGAACCTATGATCTGTGGATTCCTGGAATTTCAACCAAAGGGAGCAGGAAGAGGTTGGGACTTATACACAGTTATAAGTCAGTGCAGACAGGATTTAGTTCTTCCTGCTTCCGGATTCCTCCCGCCCTCCCTGCAATTTTTTGGGTTACTTTTTAGTTGTATCTGTTTAGAGTATGAGAGCAGTGCAGTCGGTAACTGAGCATATGGTGCTCGGGTGATCTTGTCATAGGTCACTACCCCTCTGTGGTTATGGTGTCATACCATGGTTGGTCCGTATGTTAGTAAGACCTTTGGGCCAGTTTTGTATGGTTTATACTGGCGGAGTTAATAGGGGGCGTAGTCTTGCCATTGGACTTGATCTTAGCGCCAGCCTATAGATAAGGTATGATCCTGGGTTGGTGGTGCTATGGTCTGACCTTTCCACCTTTATTGGTTTTGCGATCCTGACTGCCCTGCTCTCATCCGCCTTACAGTCCTATTAGTTTAAATATTAGTTTAAACATTAATAAATACCGTCATTCATTCCAACTTTAATTTGGTGTCTGTGTCTTTATTTGGTTTGGTAAAAGGTGATGTCACCAGGAGCTAACGGAGGATTGTCGGGGGGGGTGATGTTTCCCCCCGACCCAACCCCCCCGCGAGTGCTGCTGCTCCGTTTCTTCAGCGCTGTCCTATACACTACAGCACCGTCGCGGACGCTTCTTTGACAGCGCCGCGGCTGCTGTGTAGGTCAGTGCAGTTATAGCGGCCACTTAGTTAGCGCAGGGGGGGGTTCTGGAGACTCAGAAACCCCCCCTGCGTGCACCACTGGTCACAGTATGTGTTATTTGGGGAAAACTTCCCCGCTATGCATTTTAAACACCCCAATGTGTTTTATGCTGTGGTAGTGAGAAAACTAACAAGTCCCACTCGTCATTTACCAGGAACCAGCAAGCAGATCATAGCTTGCTCTCAGCAGCCAGACAGGGAAGATACTCTGAAGGAACTTCATCCCCATTACTGAATTGCAGTCCTCCTCCCCCATCCATGTGCTAAACAGCAGACAGCATCTAAGGTCACTGCTATTGCCTAATTTTATGCAGGACACTTACAAGCCTTAGCCTTCCTGTTCTTCTCCTGAGCCCCCTCCCTCACGATCTCCCTGCTCACAGTGTATGTGTATCTGCTCTGTAAAGAGATAACCAGTCGGCTCCATTTCATGTCAAAGGAGGGCTGTGAACTTCAATTGTTCTGCTTTCCAGACGGCTTCCAGCAACTCCCTCCCAGCATCAAATTGATAAGAGTTGTGGGGATGTCAAACAGCTGTGTTTGAGTTAAAGCACACATATATATAAACACTAGGGATGTGTACCGGCGACTTTTGGTGTCTCGTGTTTTGTGTTTTGGATTCGGATTTTCTTGAGGTTTTGGGTTCGGATTTGTTTCGCAAAACACCTGCCGAAAGGTTTTGGTTCGGATTTAAGGTTTTGGATTCGGATTTTTTTTTAAAAAAGCATAAAAAGTCCAAAAATCAAGTTTTTGAGCTTATTTTCACTCTTACGCTATTATTAACCTCAATAACATTCAATAACAATCATTTCCACTAATTTACAGTGTATTCTGAACACCTCACAATATTGTTATTAGTCCAAAACATTGCAACGAGGTATCTTTCTGGACTGCGTAGTCGAGTGGTCCCCACAATATAATAAGAAAACCATCAACTGGTCTTAATCGCACCAAAAAATGTACCTGGACTGCGTAGAGGAGTGGTCACCACAATATAATTTAAAAACCCTGAACTGGTATGAATCGCACCAAATAATGTACCTGGACTGCGTAGAGGAGTGGTCACCACAATATAATAAGAAAACCATCAACTGGTCTTAATCGCACCAAAAAATGTACCTGGACTGGGTAGAGGAGTGGTCACCACAATATAATTTAAAAACCCTGTACTTGTATGATTCGCACCAAAAAATGTACCTGGACTGCGTAGAGGAGTGGTCACCACAATATAATAGGAAAACCATCAACTGGTCTTAATCGCACCAAAAAATGTACCTGGACTGCGTAGAGGAGTGGTCACCACAATATAATTTAAAAACCCTGAACTTGTATGATTCGCACCAAAAAATGTACCTGGACTGCGTAGAGGAGTGGTCACCACAATATAATTTAAAAACCCTGAACTTGTATGATTCGCACCAAAAAATGTACCTGGACTGCGTAGAGGAGTGGTCACCACAATATAATTTAAAAACCCTGAACTTGTATGATTCGCACCAAAAAATGTACCTAGACTGCGTAGAGGAGTGGTCACCACAATATAATTTAAAAACCCTGAACTTGTATGATTCGCACCAAAAAATGTACCTGGGGACTGCGTAGAGGAGTGGTCACCACAATATAATTTAAAAACCCTGAACTTGTATGATTCGCACCAAAAAATGTACCTGGACTGCGTAGAGGAGTGGTCACCACAATATAATTTAAAAACCCTGAACTTGTATGATTCGCACCAAAAAATGTACCTAGACTGCGTAGAGGAGTGGTCACCACAATATAATTTAAAAACCCTGAACTTGTATGATTCGCACCAAAAAATGTACCTGGACTGCGTAGAGGAGTGGTCACCACAATATAATTTAAAAACCCTGAACTTGTATGATTCGCACCAAAAAATGTACCTGGACTGCGTAGAGGAGTGGTCACCACAATATAATTAAAAAACCCTGAACTTGTATGATTCGCACCAAAAAATGTACCTGGACTGCGTAGAGGAGTGGTCACCACAATATAATTTAAAAACCCTGAACTTGTATGATTCGCACCAAAAAATGTACCTGGACTGCGTCGAGGAGTGGTCACCACAATATAATTTAAAAACCCTGAACTTGTATGAATCGCACCAAATAATGTACCTGGACTGCGTAGAGGAGTGGTCACCACAATATAATAAGAAAACCATCAACTGGTCTGAATCGCACCAAAAAATGTACCTGGACTGCGTAGAGGAGTGGTCACCACAATATAATTAATAAAAAACCCTCCACGGGTCTGAATTCCCCAAAAAAAAATTCTGGACTGCGTAGTGGGGTGGCCCCGGTACCCAGCTTGATACCGGGGCCACAATATAATTAATACACCCTCAACTGGTCAGAATTCCACCAAACAAGTATCTGGACTGCGTAGTGGGGTGTCCCCGGTACCCAATTTGATACCAGGGCCACAATATAATAAATACACCCTCAACTGTTCAGAATTCCACCAAACAAGTATCTGGACTGCGTAGTGGGGTGGCCCCGGTACTAAATTTGGTATTGGGGCCACAATACTTCCTCCAAGTTCCAAGTGTAGTGTTTATAACATATTAACACTACACTAATTCTAGCATGTCAATACCTCTTGTTTTAAATAATGACAGGGCATTTACATTTTGATTTAATTTTTTGAATTTGTTGACATTTTCTTTTACTTTTTGAACATGGCAAACGACTGTTGAATGGTCACATAATGCCAAAAAAAGAGTTGCAAGATGGAATTATCCTTGGGCCCTCCCACCCACCCTTATGTTGTTGCCTTGTTAAAGCGAGTAAGCGAAACGCGCATCAGCGTTCGCCTCGCTGTGTTGTTTACATGTGTGACTCATGCTGCCGCTATTTGTATAAGCTAGGGAGATATGCTCCAATACACTAAGGGGCTATAATAGAACAGAGGGGGTCTGATACTATATGATAATTCTAATAAACCCACAGCCTCATCTATAGGGGAGCGTGGCTATAGTTAGCACGTAGGGATCTGTTTGTAGTCCTTGAGAGGGACACCAGACTCATATCAATAGGGAGTGGTACTAGATAGCAGCTAATTTGGTACTCTCTGTAAGAAAGGAGTTTATAGTCATGTAAAACGGGACACAATATAATTACGCTATTAACTCCTATCATATTAGACAAATCTAGACCTAACTATCTTATAAACGGGTGAAGAAAATATTATGGTTTTGATTCTGTCCTAAACGTTATGTATTAAATTTTATAAAATTGACTCTCTCCCTATCAATAAAGTATTGAGAGGATATTATCTATTTGCATTAGATTTATGACATCATATATATGCAAATAGGAACTGTTTCTAACGGTATAGCTTATCTCTCTTGCACTTTTAAATAGTGTCTACACTGACTTGGTTAATCTGCTTATTATGCCAGACACCTGGACAGCATGATGATTGATATTACCCAGATATAATATAATTAGGGAAATTGTAATACAAATTACACAGCGAGGATAGGCAGTTGGTTCTGCCTTTTTAATAAATTTATTTTGGTTATTATTTTGGTTTTATTTTGCTACTAGTGGTACTAAGGTACTAATTTGGGACTCTACTATCGTTTTAAATGAACTAATAAAATGTATGTTTTATATAAATAAACAATCATAGAGTGCCCCTAATATACACGTTTTCTACCCTCTACTTACCTCTGTGAATATCAGTCCAACGGGTGTAGGGTGCACCAACTCAGTCATATGATAACAAATATTATAATAATAGATCGGGTATATGATTATCTGGTGCGTCGGTATATCTCTTTCAAAAATAGGACATGCACACTTTAACAAACCAATCATTTCAGCGACAGGGCCTACCAAACAACTGTGGCTGAAATGATTGGTTTGTTTGGGCCCCCACACCAAAAAAACAATTCATCTCTCCCTGTACAAACTAAACAGGCTCTACTGAGGAAAGATGTCATCCTCATGCTCAACCTCTGATTCCTCTCCCCCTACAGTGTGTACTTCCTCCTCCTCACACATTATCAATTCGTCCCCGCTGGACTCCACAACCACAGGTCCCTCTGTACTATCTGGAGGGCAGTGCTGTACTTCATTGAGGAATTGATTATTTATTTTTATAAACATCATTTTTTCAATGTTGTGAGGAAGCAACCTCCTTCGCCGCTCACTGACCAGGTTCCCCGCTGCACTAAAAACTCTTTCCGAGTACACACTGGAGGGGGGACAACTCAGGTAAAATAGAGCCAGTTTGTACAGGGGCTTCCAAACTGCCTTTTTTTTTCCTGCCAGTAACAATATGGACTGTCTGACATGTCTATTTGGATGGTGTCAGCAAAATAATCCTCCACCATTTTTTCAATTGTGACAGCATCCAATGCAGCGACAGTAGACGTGTCTGCAATGGTTGGCAAGTCCTTCAGTCTGGACCAGATGTTATCAGCATCCCCGCCAGCGGCTCTTTTAGGAAAACTGAGCTTTTTCCTCGCAGCCATAGATGTGGAAGAAAATGAGGGTGGAGCTGTTGGCATGTCACGGTCCTCTTCAGAGGACTATCTCCTGACCAGCAGGTCTTTGCACCGCTGTAGACTTGTGTCCGCCGGAAACAGAGACACAACATACTTTAAGCTTTAAACCGAGGATCGAGCACGGTGGCCAGAATGTATTCCTCTGACTTTAAAAGAGTGACCACTCTCGGATCCTGGCAAAGCGTACGAAGGGCTACATGCTTGGTGTAATCGCAATGGTTTACCAGCTCCTCCCTCACTTTCTCCAGCTGCTTCTGCAACAGCCTGATCAGGGGAATGACCTGACTCAAGCTGGCAGTGTCGGAACTGACTTCTCGTGTGGCAAGTTCAAACGGCTGGAGAACCTTGCACAACACGGAAATCAGTCTCCACTGCGCTTGACTCAGGCGCATCCCCACTCCTTTGCCTATGTCGTAGGTGGCTGTGTAGGCCTGAATGGCCTTTTGCTGCTCCTCCATCCTCTGCAGCATATAGAGGGTGGAGTTCCAGCGCGTCACAACCTCTTGTTTGAGGTGATGGCAGGGCAGGTTCATGGTTTTTTGATGTGCCTCTAGTCTGCGATAGGCACTGGCTGAATGCCGAAAGTGTCCAGCAATTTTGCGTGCCACCGCAAGCATCTCCTGCACACCCCTGTCACTCTTGAGGTAATGCTGCACCACCAAATTAATGGTGTGGGCAAAACATGGGACATGCTGGAAATTGCCCATATTTAATGCCTGCACAATGTTACTGGCATTGTCTGACACCACAAATCCCCATGAGAGTCTAAGTGGGGTAAGCCACTGGGAGATAATTTCCCTCCGTTTCTCTAATATGTTGTCAGCATTGTGCCTCTTATTAAAGCCTGTAATACACAATGTTGCCTGCCTTTGCACAAGCAGCCATTTTGTAGATGCTGCTACTGATGCAGCTGTTGCTGTTGCTGCGGAAGGGGATGCATCTACCCAGTGGGCTGTCACAGTCATATAGTCCTTCATTTGCCCAGAACCACTTGTCCACATGTCCGTGGTTAAGTGGACAGTGGGTACAACCACATTTTTTAGAGCACTGAGGACACTTGATCATACTTCTCTGTACATTTTTGGTATCGCCTGCCTAGTGAAGTGGAATCTCGACGGGATTTGGTATCGGGGACACAATACCTCCATCAACCCTCTAAATCCCACTCCACTGATGGCGGACACCGGGAGCACGTCTAACACCAACATTGCAGTTACAGCCGCAGTTATACGCTTTGCAATAGGGTGACTTCTATCGTATTTTGTGGTCATGGCAAACGACTGTTGGACGGTCAATTGTTTTGTGAAAGACTTAGCGGTCTTACGACTGCCCCTCTGGGAAGATGACTGACTAACAGCAGCAACAGCAGCAGTGGCAGTAGTAGGCGTACCGCTGCAGGATTCCTCGGATGAATCCCGTATTGAAGAGGACTCAGTCTGGCTGCTGACTTGGGCTGCAGGACTGAATCTGATGGAGATCGTGGAGGAAGTTGACGAGGAGGGTGTTGCTGATGTGTATCCAACTGGACCACGGGATTTAGGTGTTCCTGTACTGATGACAGTCCTAGCCCCAGTTCGTGAACTAACCACTGAACTATGAAGATTATTCAGGGAGGATGTCCCTAGGTGGGCAAGATCCTTACCCCTGCTTATTTGAGCTTTACATAAGCTACATATGGCCATACATTGGTTGTCCGGATTTGGATAAAGATAACTCCAGACCGAAGAGGTGCATTTTTTGGTCTTCTGACCAGGCATGACGATGGGCTTTTTCATCCCATGGACAACAGCTGTTTCCCCCCCTGGTGCCTCATTTACAATAACCACATCACCATCCTCATCATCAAGTTCCTCCACAGCGCCAGCTACATCATCAATAGCCTCCTCCTGAGCCACCTCTTCCCATACAGTGATGGGAAGGTAAGGCTTGACAACCACCAACACCCATTGACTCGCCTTGGGGATTTGTGATAATTTCTCTTTAGAAGGCAGAGTTGTTTGCTGTTTTGTTGCTGACAGCATAACTCTCTTCAATTTTTTGTAGGGGGGGAGGAGGAGGAGGGCTTAGATCCTTCGGTGAAGCTGAACCACTAGTCATGAAAATGGGCCAGGGCCTAAGCCGTTCCTTGCCACTCCGTGTCGTAAATGGCATATTGGCAACTTTACGTTTCTCCGCAGATGATTTTAATTTTTTTTTTTTTGGTATTTTTTGAGAACTTGGGCTTTTTGGATTTTACATGCCCTGTACTAGGAGATTGGGCATCGGGCTTGCCAGACGACGTTGATGGCATTTCATCGTCTATGTCATGACTAGTGGCAGCAGCTTCAGCATTAGGAGGAAGTAGGTCTTGATCTTTCCCTACTTTATCCTCCAAATTTTTGGTCTCCATTATATGTAGCACAAGATACTGCAGAATGTGTGAACTTGGTAATATTGCAGTACCAATGGACTTATACTGCTGGATTGGTTTTGCAAATTTTGTTATAATTCCTTTTTTTTTTTTTTTTAATAATTTTTTTTTAATTTTCTAAACACTTGGGAATAATGGGGAAATAACTATGCCCTTAGAAGCACAGAGCACAGGACACAGGACCACTCGCGAGATCCGACAGCGGGATTATGACTCGGAGCCTCGGTTTCAAGTTTTCATTTGGCGCCAATACCCGAATCTGTCTCGGATCCGACTTGGATCGGAAACGTTCGGGTGGGCTCGGATTCACGAAATCCGAGTGCGCTCATCTCTAATAAACACCAGTTATAAATTTAACACTTCATTATACACGGAGCTCCTAATGTCAAACCCTGGTGGCAAAGCCACGGATATCACCTTAGAAGACAGGAAAGTGTTACCTTTCCCCACTTCCACTACCTCTCTCCCTTCTTCAAATGATGACACTCAAAGACACTCCTCAGCCCTAATAACTTTCTAACAAAACTTACCACGTGTCTTTAAACGCCCTGTACACTGAGTTACGCTCCCCCAAAAAAAACAGAAAAACTGTGACTTTTGCATAAATTAAACAGATTTGTTTGTGGGAAAGGCTGTATGTCACTTGTAGTTCACAATAAACAACCATCATTTAATTTCATACACCTGCTTTGTGGTTAAGGTTTAAATCACCTATAAACTCCACACATTTGCAGCAAAGATATTGGTATAAACAGTTTTACACATTTGCTTTGTGATTGAGATTTGTGTCACCTATAAATTCCTCACATTAGCAGCAAAGATTTTGTAGTCAACTGTTTTACACATTTGCAAACAAACATTTGAAATAAGTGGGTTTTTGCAGTACTTGCAAGCAATAAAAAAATATCTTTATGCATTTGCTTTTGTGCTCAGAGATTGCAACACATTTTGCATGCAGCAAACAATCAATGTAGTCAGGAGATTTTGCATAACTCACCACCGTAGATTTGTTGGCTTGGGGGACAGCAATGATCTAGTTATCTTTTGCACATCCCACGATGACACAACTTGTGAAAAGCATGCAAACAGATGGCTCCTCACACAGATTTATCTGAAGCACTTTGACGTTTATTTACTTGTCAGGATGGATAAACAGTCTTGGCAGTGTCTTCAGCAATCAAATGAAACTTTCACAGCAATAAACATAGTCCCATAGCCCTAAACACAGTCTATCACAGTTAGGTCCATAACTAGTCACTGGCCACTTGTTTGCACCAGTATCCCACACACAGATCAAACCCTCCACCTGGTCTCCTGGTGTGTGTGTGTGTGTGTGTGTGTGTGTGTGTGTAGATGTAACCCTCTCTGCACCTTTAGGCTGTGGTTTCCCAGGGAAACCACCACTATTTCCTCTATTAGACAGTGGCAAAGTGTCCCAATTGCTACAGTATGTATATATTAGGGCAGTCGTGCACTTATATTAAGGTTGACTCTAATAAATCACATTCAGCCATGTTAATTTTGTGATAGAGGGGCATGGCGTTTGAGGGGCTACATTTTAAAAAGTATTATAGCTATTAAAAACCATCTATGGGTGCCAGATGCTCATTTTTTAAAATAAAAAAATAAAAAAGACAAAATAGGAATAATCATTCATTCAATATTCATCATTCAATAATTCATAGGATGAAAATCTTGCTGTTTTATTCTACTTCCTGTTTTGGAGAAGTAACACTGGTCATTGCGCTGGTCCTGATTGGTCCAGGCTGGACATTCAGCAACTTTGTGCCAGTGCCACTGTCACTCTGGAAAACTCCTAACCTCCAATGAACAGAGCTGTCTGACTCAGGTAAATGTAAACATAGAAGTTACATACATATATACAGTTCTTCACTGGTACTGGCACATACATATTGCGTCCTACCATTTCCTGCCACAACATACATACATACTGCACCCCATCACTACCTGCCAGAACATACATACATACTGCACCCCACCACTGCCTGCCCGACCATACGTACATACTGCGCCCACCACTGCCTGCCCAAAAAATATAGACATACTACACCTCACTACTGCCAGGACATACATACCGCACCTCACTACTGCCAGGACATACATACCGCACCTCACTACTGGCAGCACATACATACTACACCTCACTACTGGCAGCCAGGACCGGATTAACCATAGGGCTAACTGGGCTACAGCCCAGGGGCCTATGGCATCCAGGGGGCCCTTGAAAGTGCTCAGCAGCAGTATTGATCGGTCAGGGGCGGGGCGCCCCCAGCCCGATCAGTGCTGCTGAGCACTTTCACTGCAGTACTTCCCTGGCGCGCTGTATTCTCCTTACCGAGGAGATCTCGTGAGTCTCACTCTCACGATAACAGGGGGGGGGCCCTCATGGGGGAATGGAGGCCCCATTAGCCCAGGGGCCTCCATTCCCTTAATCCGGCCCTGCTGGCAGCACATACATACCGCACCTCCATACTGGCAGCACATACATACCGCACCTCACTACTGTCAGGACATACATACTGCATCTCACTACTGCCAGGACATACATACTACACCTCACTACTGCCAGGACATACATATCGCCAGGGCTGCCGAGAGGGGGGGGAGCGGGTACTAATTACCCGGGCATGTCAGGGGGCCCGGCCCGGGCCCTTGCGCTGCTGCTTGCTTTTTTTTTTAAACGTTTTTTTTCTTTCTTTCTTTTTTTTTTGCCGGGGGGGGGGCTCGGTCGTTGGTGGGGGGAGCAGGCTAGTTTAAAAAAAACAAAAACATACTGATCGCGTAGCCGGCATCCCTCCTCTCTGCTGCTCTGTGCTCCATTCAGACTGTCTGCATGCCGGGTGTGATGTCATCATGTCATGCCCAGCATTCAGTCAGTCTGGAGCAATGGAGCACAGAGCAGCAGAGAAGACCAAGAAAGGAGAAAAGGTAAGTGCAGGGAGGAAAGCGAGGGGGGGCATGGAGGAGTTAAAAAACGGGAAGGCAGCATGACAGGGGTTAAAAAACGAGGGGGGCATAGAGGGGTTAAAAATGGGGGGGGGGGCAGCATGACAGAGAAGTTAAAAAATGAGGGAGGGGCAGCATGACAGGGGTTAAAAAACGAGGGGGGGCATAGAGGGGTTAAAAACGGGGGGGGGGCAGCATGACAGGGAAGTTAAAAAATGAAGGAGGGGGCAGCATGACAGGGGTTAAAAAACAAGGGGGGGCACAGAGGGGTTAAAAAATGGGGCAGCATGGCACAGTGGGGTTAAAAAGGGGGGGAGGCATGGCACAGTGGGATTGAAAAAAGGGGGGGAGCAGCATAGTATAGTGTGATGAAGGGGAGCCAGATGAAGGGGGCAAAAGCAGCATGGAGGGCGCAGTGTGATCATAAGGCATGGCGATGATGAAGGGGCACATTATTGTAATATTGGAGCTGGAGGAAGGCCTAATTATTAATCGTGGATGGTATTGATTTAACGCCAGGGTTGTTTGGAATTATCTAAATGTAGCTATTTTTTTCCAAATAGGGCCCCCAGCATTCCAGGATCCAGACAAGCCGCAACTAAAGAAACATGCAGCAACAGGTGGTGAAAGTGAGAAGAACAGGTAGGAGAGAGCAGGACAGTATGTGAAATGTTGTGATTCTAGTAGGGACAATGTCAATTTTTGGTGAGTGTCGTGCCCAATGTAAGGTGGAGGCCAAGACTGAACTCTTTGTGTACCCACTGCATTTTTTCTATACTACACTTTGGTGCTAGATGTCCTGAAAGCCAGGAGTGCTTGGACATATGTAATGCTCGTGCGAATTGAGAGCCGAGTGATTTTGATGTGTTAGCCACGCCCCAATGGCGAATTTGCCACGCCCCCAAATGCACGACCACAACCCCGAAAAATTACGGCGGCGCAAATTTTTTTACCATGCTCAGCTATGAGGGGGGCCCCATGAATTTGTTGTACCGGGGCCCTGAATTCCTCTTGGCAGCCCTGCATATCGCACCTCACTACTGCCAGGACATACATACTGCACCACTGAGTGTGGCACGTTAGATAAGGTTGTGGGTATACAGGGTTACATGTGAGAGAAAATCTCACAGGGATATGGGGTGACACATGACAGAAAAGCTAGTGGGCATATTTGGTAGCATGAGTGAGAAATGTTGGTGGGAAAAAGGAGTGACATGTAGCAAAATCTGGTGCGCAGGCTGTGACATTTCATAAAAATGCTGGTGCGAATGGTGTGATATTTGAAAGAAACTTTGGTGACAAGTGAAATAAAGCTGATGTACACTAGAGGTGATGTGAGAAAAGGCTAGTTTACTTGGGGGTGACATGTGCATGGCAGTGGGGTGATTTTAAACATGCTTGTGTATTATGAAAAAAAAATAGTGGAAACTAGATGGGCCAAGTGGTTCTTATCTGTCTTCAAATTTTTGTGTTCATATTTCTGAATTTGATTTTAGAAATATTTTAACTTTACAAAAAGCTATGAAATTCCATTGACAAAAAAACCTTACGGTTTAACGTGTCCGATTAAGGTTTCTTATACTTATACACAATTTAAAATGTAAGAAAACGATTGAAATTCTTCCATTCAAACTCCAAAAAGATATGAAATTATGACAATGAAGGCAGAACCCCTAATGGACTTGTTCCTTGAGCAATACAGACATGGTTTTCCATCACATCCTGTGGTTAGCTGCAGATTCAGCACTATCATGGAGTGAGATTGCTGTCACTCACAAAATAGTGGAGCTGCTAACTCACAGATTTTTATGGTCACTGGCATACACACATACAGTACTATTACATTTTCTAAGTTTAACTTTATCATAGTTTAGGGCCTCAGTGTCTTAGAAAGAGACAGTAGAGCAACTTCATTAAAAATAGCAGAACTACAAAATAACAATATTTTTTTAAATACATTTAATTAGTATAGAAGCCTCTGCTTAGTGTGGTTTTTAGTGAGCAATGTTTGCATTACATTCCCTTATAAGGCCTAAGTTGACTTTTAACAACAATTCAAGGACACATAAAGCCAACAAGACTTTACTAGTAAAATATTTCCCGGTAAACTGCTCAGTAATGTAAACCAAATGCACAGAGAGTGCTAGAACAAAGCTGCAAGTGATATATACATAAAATTAGAATATGATCCTACAGTAAATGTAAAATGAAAACTAGTTTATTTTAATATTATAATAATTATAATAATAATAATAATAATAATAATAATAAAGCATGTCAGATGTATTTATTAGTAAAATAATACAATGTATGTTAAATGTGCAGTGAGTGCTCAAATCAGCATATATAAGTAGACACAGATATTATAATTGCTCATAGAAAATTAAGGAACCAAAATTGGTCAAGCTTTGGTAAAAATGAAAGGTCCTTCATGGGATAAGGTCTTATTGCAATAGTAACCAGCTGGTTTGCTAAATTCTCAGTTTGCAAGGGAGAGTACTGATGCTCAAACTTGAGTTATGCACTAGTAAATACCAAATCCTCAATATGGGGTTCTGTTCAGCCAAATCTCAGCACAATCCCAAACCATGCTCTAGAATGTAGCTCCAAATTTGCATATGCACTTATGTAAGTTACCATCCATAAATTAGGACTAAGGGGGTGGCTGTTGGGACTATCATCTGTGTATTCCAGTGAACACACATATCTGTTAGCAGCTCCACCATTTTGTGAGTGATAGTAATCTCACTTCATGATAGTGCTGAATCTGCAGCTAACCACAGGATCTGATGGCAAACCATGTCTGTATTGCGCAAGGAATATGTCCATTAAGGTTTCTGCCTTAATCATCGCAATTTCATTGCTTTTTGTAGTTTGAATGGAAGAGTTTTAATTGTTTTCTTAAATTTTAAATTGTGTATAAGTTTGAGAAACCTTAATCGGACATGTTAAACTGTAAGGCTTTTTGTCTTTGGAATATCTATAGTGTAATAGATTAGTGATTCACAGTTAGAGCCTTGTTAATTGGATCTGTGATGAAACAGTGGTGCTTTATATATCTGAGTAGCCCACAGGTTGGAGCTTGTAACAATAACCAATAGAAGATAGGAGCAAGGTAGAGAGGCTACAGGAATATAAGAGCACTCAGGGTATAGACATGTACATGTTATTTTTTATTTAATTCAGCTTTGTTCATATGTAATTTGCTGATTGATTTTTTTTTTTTGACTGAGGTTGCTTTACACCTCTGTGACATGAACGGCAGAGTTAAAACTGGTCCGGCTCTCTAGTCTTTAACCTAATAATTTATAATTTACTTATTAACACAATTGAATATATTCAATATCTTTAACTTTAGTAGAGCAATTAGAAGCATGATGCTAATTATTTAATATCTATGGAACGTCGATGTATGGAGTGTTCAGTGATAGCGAGCATAGGTATTTATCGTTTATTTTATTCGCTTATGGGTTTGATTTTGATATTGCTATGTAATGATGAAAAATGTTAAATGCGTATAGAAATCTTTTCTGACATATGAGAAAGGCTGAGTACTGGAACGTCAGACTCTAATATACCAACCATGCGAACCTTGTTAATTAGCCAATTCATTTTAAGTATTGATGCTTATATATGGTGAAATTTCACTGTTTTGCTACTGTCCCCGGATTCTATACCCCCCCTCCCCCTTGGATACTGCAGTGTAAGGACTGGCGTGAGACCCATTAGCTGAGCGAACCAATGAGTTCAAATACTGTACCCAGGCCTCCATTTGGATACATTTTTATCTCCCTATGCTTAGCTAACCTTTCCCACATTGTTTTCTTTAACATAAACCCTATGAAAGTAAAAGGCAGTTTCCCTGGTTTCTGCAGTTCTCTAATCTTATAAGAGAACTGCAGAAACCAGATTCTTTCCATTTCAGCCTGACTGTAATTTAAGAAAATACAATTCTCGAGCAGGGCTGGAGTTAAGGGGAGGCCTGCAATGACTTGCAGTGTAGGGGAGCACACAGCTCAGAAATATCCGGATATATAACAGCTGCTGTCTAAATCCAGGTAGCTCTTGTTTCTTTATTGTTAACACTTCTTGTCATTATTTTTCTTAATCTTCAGAAATACAAAACAGTATTTGATGATTGGGGGAAGTTTAGTAAATTTTCTATCTTTATATGTTTATAATTAAACCTGTCCTTTGCTCCTGATCAAAGAAAAAGTATTAATGCCCTGTTAACCTTTAGTGTACCAAACGTGCTTGTTTGCTCACTGTTTAGTGTTTACCACTGAAAAAAGTTGATACGGGTATGTTGTCTATCACCACAGATCTAATATGGAACTGACGTTTATTCCCCACATCGACTCTATAACTAAATCATGCTACATACATCTAAAGAACATTTCCAGAATAAGCACATATCTTACACAAGACACTGCAAAAAAACTTAATTCATGCACTCATCATCTCCCGCATCGACTATTACAATTCCCTCCTTACTGGTCTTCAAAAAAATCAGACTTGAACCCCTACAATTTATTTTACACTCAGCGGCTAGACTGATTTTCCTTGCAAACCGTTCTTTCTCTGCTAATCCATTCTACATTGGCTGCCTGTTTTTCAACGAATCCAATATAAAATTATTCTACTAACATACAAGGGCATCAACAAAATTGCACCCACATACATCTCCTCACTTGTCTCAAAATATCTCCCAACTCGACACCTCCGCTCTGCACAAGATCTGCGTCTCTCTTTCAGTCTCATCATATCCTCGCATTTCTGATTACAGGACTTTTTCGGGCTGCACCCACTTTGTGCAATTCCCTCTGTCACCACTAAGACTTTCCTCTAGTTTTCAAGCCTTCAAGAATTCTCTGAAAACCCACCTCTTCAGAAACCCACCTCTTCAGACAAGTTTATGATATTTCTCATCCAGCATCTTAATCTTCCTAACTTACCCTATTACCGCCTTTTACACAGATAACACAAGACAACAACCCTCTGAACAAAATTGCTGTGTGACTGATCACACGACCCACTCAATACTTTTTATCTGTGCATTCTAGCTGGTCCAATGTGCAATATGATGTAGCACATGCCCTGTATATATATACAGTTTGGTTGCCAGGATATATAAACTGATTGCGTCATTTAACAGTATATTTTTGCTGCTTAAACTGATAAGCAAATTTATACGGAGCGGAGTAAATCTCCTGTGGTGAGACGGACACTGTTCTGATAAATCAGCACTCATCATCCCTAATAGCTTTCTAACAAAACAAACCCCTAGTCATAAAACGCCCTGTACACTGAGTTACGCTCTCCCAGAAAAACAGAGATTTTCTCCAAAACAGGAAGTGGAAAAAAACGTCAAGATTTTCAGGTTTATATTATCCTCAATTTGTCATTTTGTATTCTCTGTTGCTGAAATTTGGCATTAAGGACCTGTAGACAGTTCTCCATTAACATGCCAAATTGCAGCTTCATAGCTATAATACTTTGTAAAAGGTAGCCCCTCGAACACCATGCCCCACCTCTCATAAAATTAACTTGGCGGAATGTTTATTAGATGCAACCTTAATGTAAGGGTACAACTTTGCCTTTATAATATATATATATATATATATATATATATATATATATATATATATATATTTATATAACATCAAAAAGACAGGGGCGCTTCCATGGTGTAAAATCCAAGTAAAATGTTTATTCCCAAAACATAAAAATTACACGTACCAGAACTGAGAAGTTTTCAGGCATAAATCAGTATTGTAGCATCCAAGTGGGGATATCATATCAGTGTGATCCTCACAAATATTCCACCATCACCTCTACGCGTTTCATCCTTGAGGACTTCGTCAGGAGGTGTGGCTCTCTAAACAAGGTTTGGCTATTTATAAGTATTTACTAATTGATTCACAGGTGGAACATCTCTGCTCAGGTGGAACATCTATGCTCACATAACGGAGCAGCAAGCACATATTAAACAGTGTCAGTATAATTTTTGCAATCATTGCAAACGTTATAAACATCCAATTAAAACATATAATATGCGTACAAAGTTATACAAAGGTGTAAAGTTAGAACATACGATATGTACAGATTTATACAGAGTAATAAGATTATAAAAATGGTGTGATCTCACATCCTTCATTAAGGCCCAGCGGGACAAAAGTATTCAAAGTGTATATCCAGAAAGTCTCTCTCTGAGCTAGCTTCAATAAGCGATCACCTCCTCTTTTATTCATTTCTACATGTTCGATCGCCTTGAAACGGAGAGACTCTGGATTAGCATTATGACAAGCAGTAAAGTGTTTGGGAACACTATGGTTATCTACTTTATGCAAAATATTTCGTAGGTGTTCAAACACACGTATTTTAATTGATCTCTTAGTCTTTCCCACATATCTCTTTCCACACCCACATTCCAACAAATATATTACATAAGTAGTATTACAATTCATGCAGGATTTGATAGTTCTTTCTTTCTTATTGTTCGAATCAAAGAAGTTTTTGTGATCTTTGTGGACATACTTACAAGCTTTACAATGTCCACATGCAAAAAAGCCCTTTGTTGGAACTAACCAACTATTGTTTTTAATAATGGGTTCATTCAAATAAGAAGGAGCCAAAAAAGATTTTAAGATCCTAGGTTTTTTGAAAATAATTTGTGGTTTAACTGGTAAAAGCAGGAGATTCACCATTTTCAGGACTGTGCAGGAAGGCTAAGTGGGCTCCCGTAAGGAAAGGAAGCGCCGGAAGGACGTATGCGGTCAACCTGCGTTCCACTGCGTGTGAGGACACTGTAACTGAATTGTAACAGCACCGTTTGGACAACAATCATCAGGACATCAATTCCGGAGTGAACATATGAAGGCTACTGGATTGTGGATTCTATTTCACTTATACTAAGAGGGAAAGAGCAGGGTAAGAACCTTTTATTAATACATTTTCTGCAGAAGAGCTATAACATTACCTCTGATTGTGTCCTATATCTACAATTGGTCATATTGTTAGCCATGCGCTGAACCCCTTTTTTAACTGGTAAAACACTCGTAAGAGACGGATCCAGTTTTAGAACCGGCCAATGTTTTTCTAAAATTCTCTTAATCTGCTGATTTGCTATATTGAATGTAGTAACAAATGCACAGTCAAATCTATCAGAATTAAACGGTTGCTTTTTCTTATCCTTATACACCAATAATTTAGTCCTATCACATTGTCTGGCTTTATTTAGACTATCCACTAAAATGTTTTCTGGATACCCGCGTTCACGGAATCTGTCTATTAAAACCGCAGCTTGTGTTTCAAAAGTATTTAAATCTTCACAATTGCGTCTGATCCTCAATAGTTGTGAAACAGGTATATTATCTTTCCACTGCTTTAAATGACAGCTCTTATAATCAATATAGCTATTGCTATCAACCTTTTTAATAAAAGTATATGTATCGATATTAGATCTCTCTTCAAACAACTGTGTATCCAACACCAAATCTAAAAATTCTATTTTAACTTTGTTAACAACATATGTAAATTGTAATTCATAATCATTCACGTTGATCTCTTCAATAAATGAATGGAAGTCTGTTTCAGATCCTCTCCAAATAACCAGAATATCGTCTATATAGCGCTTAAATAAGACAATATTCTCCATATAAGTACTATTTGCATAAATCACATGATTCTCCCAATAGCCCATATATATATTAGCATAACTGGGTGCACAAGGACTGATGTTATAGGTGTGTTGCTGTTTCCCCGTGGAGATCGGGTGTTTGAAGGGAGTGACGCGCAGAGTACGGTCTGCTGGTGTTCAAAGTATCGTGGACTTATACAACGATTAAGAATTTACACTACCAAATACTGAACTTTTAACTTTTGTGCGCACCGTTTCTATATTTAATTGTTGACTTTCTCTAATTACGGTAGCTGCCGGCCTTTCAATATGGATATGTTTTTTAGAACATCAGGTTTAAATACCAAACGTTTGGAGCAATGTATTAATGTGTTTGATGAGGGATCAGCTTGTTCAGCTGCTTCTAGTCCTCAGTCCCAAAGAGGAGTGTCTAAAGAATTGTTTGCACATATTGAACATCTATTAGTCAAAGAAACTAAAGCCTGGTGGGAAATCACGGGGCTGGAAAATTATCTTAAAGTTAAGAGGATTCCCCGTGGTTTAAGATTATTTAAAATGCCCACATTCGGACAGTCGAATGATGAATTTCTGGGAGAATGGTATCAATTGTTAGATGATTGTTCGTTTGGATTAATGAAATTAATAATATCAGAGAAAAAGAAGATTTTAGAAAATATCAATGTGGAACTTAAAGAAGTGGAGAATAAATTACAGTCTTTCAATATTCCATTAGAAGTAGATAAATTCAAGAAAGAGATAGATATAAAAGTTAATAAAATTGAAAATGAAGTTATAGAGTCTAAAAAGAAAAAATTTCTGAGAGATAAGAGCGATTACCAAAATAACAAAGTACGGAGTTGGAGTAGAATTGGGCAATTGGGGAATACGTTTATTGATAAGAAAAATGGAGATTATCCTCGTTTTGGCAATGTACAGAGGAGAAAGGTACCACAGGGAAGTAGATATGATCAGAGAGAAAATTGGAATACTGTTCCTTATAAAAAAGTACCTGATTCCAGACAAAATCAAAAATCTGATGGTAATAAATTCAAAATTGATGTTGCCAATAGATTTGAAGTATTAGATGAAGCCAATACTGAATTTGAGCTAAAAGATAATACTCCACCCACTACCTCTTCCGCTTTTTTAGGACAGCGGAACAGACGAATGGACTTAAAAAGTCCTATTTTAGAGAATATGGGTCGTTCACCACGAAAACGATACAGACAAGACACAGAGGAAAGAGAGCCAAAAAGAGATCACAGAAGGAAGTAATTAGTGATACTCCTATACAAGGAATTTTTAATTTGTCAGACAAATCTCTTTCAGAAGATGAATTGAAACTTTTATCTAAAGGTTTATCATTTGCTCCTACTAGTTTTCCCAATGGGTTTGATTTGTTTATTGATATAAATAAATATATCCGTTAGCTAACTCTGAAGAGACATTTTTTGAAGAGAGATAGAATGGTAGGTGATAAGGAATCTATGATAGAGAATAATTTACTACCCAATACGGGTTTAAAGAAACAATCCAGTTTCTATCCAATAGAATCCAGAGGGACATATATTGATATGTTTGGAGAATTAGTCAAAAAAGACCTTGATGTGGTAGCCAACACGAGATTAAAAGTCAAATCTAATTTAACAAAAAAAGAAAAAATAGCTCTAGAATCACTTATTAAAGATGAAGAACTAATAATTAAACCAGCGGATAAAGGTGGTGGACTGGTAATTTTAAATAAAAAAGATTATATTGAAGAAACATTAAGATTGGTAAATGATGAAAATTTTTATAAAAAGTTAACAACAGATCCTACCAATGTATTTTTGCAAGAACTAGAAGAACTTCTCCTTAAGGGACTAAATGATCATTGTATTAACAAAAGTGAATTTGATTACATACTGAATAGACTCCCTAGAATTGCTACAATTTATCACTTACCCAAAATACATAAACGACTAATAAAACCCCCAGGACGTCCTATCGTCTCGGGTATTGAATCCTTGACAGCACACCTATCCGAATTTGTAGATTTTCATTTAAAGAACTATGTACCAAATCTAGAGTCCTATATTAAGGATTCTACTCAAATATTACAAATTGTTAAAAATGTGGAATGGCAAACCAATTATTTCTGGTGTACTATAGATGTACAATCATTGTACACTGCAATCCCACATGTGAAAGGGTTACAAGCAGTTAAAGAATGTCTTAATAATGATAGTAAATTGAATACTACACAATGTGATTTTATTGTAGAATGCACCAAATATATATTGGAACATAATTTTTTCATTTTCTTGAATCAATTTTACCATCAGGTGCGAGGGACTGCGATGGGCAGTCCTTGTGCACCCAGTTATGCTAATATATATATGGGCTATTGGGAGAATCATGTGATTTATGCAAATAGTACTTATATGGAGAATATTGTCTTATTTAAGTGCTATATAGACGATATTCTGGTTATTTGGAGAGGATCTGAAACAGACTTCCAATCATTTATTGAAGAGTTTAACGTGAATGATTATGAATTACAATTTACATATGTTGTTAACAAAGTTAAAATAGAATTTTTAGATTTGGTGTTGGATACACAGTTGTTTGAAGAGAGATCTAATATCGATACATATACTTTTATTAAAAAGGTTGATAGCAATAGCTATATTGATTATAAGAGCTGTCATTTAAAGCAGTGGAAAGATAATATACCTGTTTCACAACTATTGAGGATCAGACGCAATTGTGAAGATTTAAATACTTTTGAAACACAAGCTGCGGTTTTAATAGACAGATTCCGTGAACGCGGGTATCCAGAAAACATTTTAGTGGATAGTCTAAATAAAGCCAGACAATGTGATAGGACTAAATTATTGGTGTATAAGGATAAGAAAAAGCAACCGTTTAATTCTGATAGATTTGACTGTGCATTTGTTACTACATTCAATATAGCAAATCAGCAGATTAAGAGAATTTTAGAAAAACATTGGCCGGTTCTAAAACTGGATCCGTCTCTTACGAGTGTTTTACCAGTTAAACCACGAATTATTTTCAAAAAACCTAGGATCTTAAAATCTTTTTTGGCTCCTTCTTATTTGAATGAACCCATTATTAAAAACAATAGTTGGTTAGTTCCAACAAAGGGCTTTTTTTGCATGTGGACATTGTAAAGCTTGTAAGTATGTCCACAAAGATCACAAAAACTTCTTTGATTCGAACAATAAGAAAGAAAGAACTATCAAATCCTGCATGAATTGTAATACTACTTATGTAATATATTTGTTGGAATGTGGGTGTGGAAAGAGATATGTGGGAAAGACTAAGAGATCAATTAAAATACGTGTGTTTGAACACCTACGAAATATTTTGCATAAAGTAGATAACCATAGTGTTCCCAAACACTTTACTGCTTGTCATAATGCTAATCCAGAGTCTCTCCGTTTCAAGGCGATCGAACATGTAGAAATGAATAAAAGAGGAGGTGATCGCTTATTGAAGCTAGCTCAGAGAGAGACTTTCTGGATATACACTTTGAATACTTTTGTCCCGCTGGGCCTTAATGAAGGATGTGAGATCACACCATTTTTATAATCTTATTACTCTGTATAAATCTGTACATATCGTATGTTCTAACTTTACACCTTTGTATAACTTTGTACGCATATTATATGTTTTAATTGGATGTTTATAACGTTTGCAATGATTGCAAAAATTATACTGACACTGTTTAATATGTGCTTGCTGCTCCGTTATGTGAGCATAGATGTTCCACCTGAGCAGAGATGTTCCACCTGTGAATCAATTATTAAATACTTATAAATAGCCAAACCTTGTTTAGAGAGCCACACCTCCTGACGAAGTCCTCAAGGATGAAACGCGTAGAGGTGATGGTGGAATATTTGTGAGGATCACACTGATATGATATCCCCACTTGGATGCTACAATACTGATTTATGCCTGAAAACTTCTCAGTTCTGGTACGTGTAATTTTTATGTTTTGGGAATAAACATTTTACTTGGATTTTACACCATGGAAGCGCCCCTGTCTTTTTGATGTTATAGGTGTGTTGCTGTTTCCCCGTGGAGATCGGGTGTTTGAAGGGAGTGACGCGCAGAGTACGGTCTGCTGGTGTTCAAATTATCGTGGACTTATACAACGATTAAGAATTTACACTACCAAATACTGAACTTTTAACTTTTGTGCGCACCGTTTCTATATTTAATATATATTTATATGTATATATATATATATATATATATATATATATATATATATATATATATATATATAAATTAAATATACACATTATAGTGTTTCTGTACGTGTGCGTGTGTGTGTGGAAATTGAAACAAATAACTGTTTAATAGAAGTATTTTATTTAATGATATCTATATAACAATATGTATGTTTAGTAAGAAAAAAACATGCGTTTGCTTATAGTACATAAGCCTACAATAGATGATTCTATTAATATTTACTTTTTAGCAAAATTAAATGTAAATTAAGAACCTCCACTAAAGATAAAGCTTTATATTTTTCAATTATTGTAGTGCTTTGCTTGTGAAATTGATTAAAACTCACATATGATAAGACGTTTTTCTTTACAACTCTTATCATTCCATTTTCCATTGTCATACATTTCTACACAATGCTCCACTCCATGATCATTATTAGGTTCACCAGGACTCCAGTTTGAGTAAGCAATTTTTTCACCACCTGGATATCTAAAAGTGCCTTGTGTCTGTAAATCATTAATACCCAGAAATGGAGACAGCCTGTACTGTGAGCGTATGGCTAACACAGCTTGGTTCTCAGCAGCATTCCTTGGTGAAGCCAGTTGACTTCCTGCTTTGGCACAAGCATCCCTTGCATCATTATAATTTGCTTTTTCACCATTTGAAACATAGAACCTCTCACCAGATGTAGCTCTTCCCTTGAAATATGTAAAAGCTGAAATATAATAAAGAAAAAGAAAACTTTATTGAGTGAATGCTAACTATTTTCTAATCTTGAACTTTTACAGGTTTGCAATAAGTTTATTCCAAAATATATAACAAGGAGAAATTCAGTTTATATGGTTTGTCACAATAATAAATTGTACTAAAATAGGGATCATTTTGTACATTTTTTATTTAAATCATTTTGCAAACATGTTAAAACACAATTAAGGGGATTTATAAAAGTGATTTGTGACATAATTGTTTTTCAATTATGTGTCCCCTGTGACACAGGCAGATCTTTCCTGAAAAGGGGACATCTTATCAACAGAACTGCAGTGAAATATTTATAAAAAGATAACTATCACTTGTGACAGAAAAGTGACACTTGTGGCCCGCTAGGTCCTACATGGCTTGGAAGAAGTGCATAGTGCTAATATATGTAAAAATTGTCATGTTTTTTTTAAATGCTGTCAATTACATTTCAGATATTTCTTTCAGATTTTTCCTGTGCACAGATTTTTATATAGGTATGCCAGTATAACAAATACATATTGTATGCTACTATACAACATTAATAACTGATGCTATATTCTTCTTTAAGTGATAACAAGTCTCTATTTGACTACAAACTATTTGCTTGTGAGAAGTTAATTTTCAAGTGCATAGAATTATCTTAAACAAAAAGAACTGGTTTTGCTATTAAAGAACCAGTCCAAGCCAGCACATGTGATGCTGAATCTAACTGAGGTTTGTACAGCATTATAGTTCGTTTTGTACCAGGTACTCTATATGTATATATTCTATGTGTGCTATGAAGATATTTTATTCGACAACAAGCAGAGATAAGGAATGATAAATAAAAGTCATGCAGTTTTACTGGGGTATACAAACCTGCCTTCTGCTTTGTTAACTTTGATTGTAATTCACTTAATTGTCCATTTAAAACTGATATTTGCATTTTAAGATCTTCGAGTGCTGAGGAAAGAATGATGGTTAATAGCTATATATGCAGTAATCAAAACATTAATTAAACTTTTTATGACCTACATGTAATTAATATATTTATATATTTGCTAATGTATTAGCTTACACATATCAAATATAATTTAGATTTTCTGTTGTAGCTTTGAAGTTAAACACATTGGGCCTGATTCATTAAAGTTCTTAAATGAAGAGGATTCTCATTTCAGTCTCCTGGACAAAACCATGTTACATTGCAAGGGGTGCAAATTAGTATTCTGTTTTGCACATAAGTTAAATACTGCCTGTTTTTTCATGTAACACACAAATATTTGATAGCTTATTTGTACACTGAAATTTAAAGTTGATATTTGTGTGTTACATGAAAAAACAGGCAGTAGTTAACTTATGTGTAAAACAGAACACTTATTTGCACCCCTTCCATTGTAACATGGTTTTGTCCAGGAGACTGAAATGAGAATCCTCTTCATTTAAGAACCTTAATGAATCAGGCCCATTATTATTATATTTTGTTTATAAGGTGCCTCAAGGGTTCCACAGTGCTGTACAACAGACAACAAAATTTCAAAATAACATGATAAATACAAGCAACACATTTATATAATTACATTTTAAAGGGATGGGCGAACACAGAGAGGGTGAAACTGAGATGGGGAGCAGAGGTGGGGGATACAGTGGCAGGAGACTAAGGAGGAGGGCTGGTAGGCTTGAATGAAAAGATTAGATTTCAGGGCAAATTTGAAGGCTTGGAGACTAGAGGATAGTCTAACTGGGTGTATGAGTACATTCCAGAGGTTTGGGGGCAGCACAGATATCCTGAAGGCAGATATGTTCATTGTATGTTTTAACATTTGGTACTCAATGGCAATGATCTAGCAATACTGGTACCAAAAGCACCTTACCCAAGGGACCCTGGGGAACTTTCTCTGACCCCAAAATGCTATGGAGGCTCAGAGCTTCTTGGTTCTGTTATTCTCTTTGAAGTTATGGAAGTATCTACATGGCCTGTTTACAAGAGCTATACGGGTTGGACGATTTTACAAAAATAGCAAAACAATAGTTAACATTAGATTTAAAATGTTAATATTTGTGGCATCTTTTATAGTCGGAAATTTGCTCCTGATTTTAGCAGCAACAAACTAGATTTATCTGAGGACATACCCTCTGCATAATATGTGTTTTTATCCTCTTCTCAAGGAGCTATAATATCTCCTACTTTACTTTAATACAAAGATAACAATCATGCTAACATTTTTATAAAGTAAGTGTATCCTTTACAATAGCATTAATATTATTAATATCGTCATCATCTAAAAATACTATTGTTTTAAGATGTGATTCCAAATGCAAATAACAATTTACTGAAGTAGCTTGGCAACAATCTCATCAGTACAAGCATATATATGTAAGTATATTCATTTTATTACATAAATAAAAACTAAATACAAAAACACATAAACTAGCATAATCAAGATACTATACTGTTTCTCTATATATAATTTACCTATTGATGCTCGATACAAACTGGAAAACAAAATTGCGTTTTTTATCCTTTTATGTCTATGCCTATTTGAAGGGGATATAGTTTTTATTATGTGTGTATTGTTTTGTATTTATCTGCATTTTTAGGAAGACTTTGGATTTTTTTAGGTTAATATAATTATTTTTATTTACTATGCTAGTTATGTATGTTTTTATTGTTTATACAATAAAATGAATATACTTACATACTTACATATATATGCTTGCAGCTTATTTTCTGCCATTTTGGTTCTAAGATAATATTGTTTACAAAAAGAGCTTTTTAGAGAGCTGTGTTGCCTATTCTTTTTTTATTTTCTATATACTTTAGAGATGGGTGGGCAGTCTCTGAACACAGCATCCTGAGGCTATTTGTTTCTTATTCTTTATATCTTATCTATTTCAGTTATTATACTATTCTATTAATTTCAAATAAATAAATTATATAGCATTCCATTCTGCGCCTGGACTTTACTTCATTGTTTGGAGTATTTTCTAGCTCTCCTCAGTGCACAATACAATAAATATTGTTACCTGAAGCTCCACTGTTCCCTTTATCCCCTTTCTGGCCTGCAGGACCCTGTTCTCCTCTTGGTCCAGGAGGCCCTGCAACCCCTGGTGGTCCAGCTGGTCCTGGAAGTCCTAGTAAAAAAAATGTTACACACACAGTCGCACACACACACTTATTATAAATGTTTGTATGTATGTATGTATATATATATATATATATATATATATATATATATATATATATATATTTATAAATAATAAATACAGGCTGAAAAAAAAATAATTGTTCCATGAATTCCAATATAGTAGTAGGATAATTTTACCTTGTTCTCCTTTTTCTCCCTTAAGCCCATTTTTACCAGCTGTGCCTGGTTGACCATCTTTCCCTGGAGCACCACATGTAATGATAGAATAGGCGTTGTGGTCTGGATCATGACATATCTGGGTACTAGATAACACCAAGGGCAAAAAGAGCAGGACACAGAGAATCTGAAGAGCTGGCATATTCCAAACTTCAAATATAAGGTCTATAGTAGAAAAGGAATGAAACAGCTTTCAGTAGAGACAACGTAAAAGTCTATTGTTACTACTACGGGAGAGCAAATGTTCAATTGTTTAATAGGAGTTGGCCAATAGTTTGGTTCTCTGTAAAAGCATTTTTTGTATATTTACAGCCAAAATTTGTTGTTATTACTGAATTCATTTATATAATTTTCTGCACATAAACAATTTTACTCCAAAATGACATTCGGAAAAATAAAATTGAGCCCTTATTTGAACACTGTTTGAGAAAATCTGTTTTGTCTTGCAAATGTAATTAAGAACCCCAAAATAGCTAAAATGTAATTGATTTCAAAACACACCGAATCACTCATTTCTAGTGCTAATTACAAGGCCACACAAAATATTTATTTGAAGTAGAAACAATATGTTTATATAAAAAGAATAGCATGCTGATACTTGCCTTAATTAAATATGAAGAGTTTGGAAGTAAAAGTCAACTGCAGTAGAATTAATAAAATGCCTACAGTACATACCTATATATACTAATAAACTGTTTCCTTATTTGCATAATTTGTATGGGTGGAACCTGATATTTATAGTTATGAGAATGATACAATGACCTGAAAGCGATAGAAAGAGTAGATAAGGTTAGCTAAACATAAAAAAAAACAGTTAAACAATCCAATACAATCCAATTATTAAGCTAAAATATCCCCCAAAATGCAATTTTATTGTATAGCTCTGCTATTAAGGTATGTGCCAGAATCATAGATTGTGTTATTCACACATATAAAGAATCTCTAAGGTAGGTAGTTAAAATTGTATTCAATAAAACACATAACATGAGTACTCCTACCAGAGTAAAGAAGACGGTCAGCATATCATATATATAAGCTTATATATATGATATGCTGACCGTCTTCTTTTCTCTTATCTTTGTTATATGGTCATTGGCTGTGATATCAAGGAAAAACAGAGTATATTCTGATGTGCCAAAACTAAAGAAAATAGTCTGTAAGTAGGATCATCTGGGGGGGGGTTTTTCACCGTATGAAGACATGATTGTTGCACCTGGTGAAGTGACGATTTAACACGCATATCTCATGCCTATTTTGGATATACAACTGGCTGGAGAAGGCTTCATCTGAAACATACTTTCTCTTTACCCCAGTGGATGTCTCTACTTCTCCTATTTGTATATCTAATACTTTAACCTAACAGGATTACACTATTATCTCTTTTTTTCTCTTCCATGTTACTATTTAGAGATCTAAAAAGAAGAAGTTGTATGTATCAATACGATTGAATATAAGTATAATTTTTATTGTATGCTTTATATCTATAAGATATCAGTTAAATTGGAACTACAGCGCAGAATTATTGACCTATTTGCAATTTTTCATGTTACTTTTTGACTCAAGTGTTTAGTCTTTGGTTCAATATATCTGCAACAGTGGCTTGTGAAGCGCTGTAAGGGATTTGTTATTTCTTTTCTGTTGTGCACCTGCTCAGCAGCAACTTGTCCATGAATATTTTGTTGGCTAGTGTAGATTATTAATTAGCCTTGTGTAAACATTTTGCTGTGTCCTGTGTTTCATTAACAGCTATTAAAACAGTAGACTGAGAAGCCCTGTGTTACAGATTTCAGAAGAGAAGAGGGCAAAAAAGGCTTGAAAAACAAAGGTGCCATAGTAATAACCAGTGGTCAAGTGGAAATTTATAAGTGGCCTTATGGAAATTTAGAAGTGGCAGTATGGAAAATGTAAGTGAATGGAATATAAGTTTTACACTGAAGACAGTAGGAAAAGTAGTGGTATGGCATACAACCGTGTACCTGCCCACGTTGACCTCTGGTAATTATTAAGAGTTGATGTTTTGTCATATGGCCCATGCTTTTACCTTTCTTCTTTGTTCCTCCATCTTAAATATTAGCAGTTTATTACTTAGTATTTTGTTTAGTTTTTCTTAGGTTGACATTTTAATACTTTCAGATATCTGTCAGAATTCCTAGCAAGAATACCACAGAGAGTAATGTAGAATGAAACAAAGTGGTTTATTAGGCACAAAACATACAGATTGGACTGAGATGAAGCAAATGAAAACAGCAGATAAACAAAGGAACTGGATGTCAGATGACATGATTGCTAGATAGAGTTGAGGACTAAGCTATCCAGGCAGGTGGGATGATCAGCAGGCAGAGAAAGACTGAAGGTCCATGTTAAGCAGGGATAGGCTGCAGGCATAGTTAACATAAGAGCTGGAAAGCAGAAGGTGCAGTAGTCTGCAGACATAGGAGCTGGAAAGCTGAAGGTATGATAGTCTGCAGGCACAGGAGCTATAACAGAGAAAGTGTAAAGATTTGCAGGCAGGAATACACGGAGGTCCAGGTAAGCTGACAAGCTTTGGAACTGGAAAACAGGTGATGTAACAGTCTACAGGCACAGACAATATAGAGGGTCAGACAAGCCATAGGTCAGAAGCTAGAAGGTCTACAATGATGCCAGGGAGAAAAAGGAATGAAGTCAAAGTGAAGCCAGGGTCAGAGTCATAAGATTAGATACAAACAGAAGGACAAACAGGAGTCTATACCAGGAAGTCAGTCTGGATCCATACACAGGAGTACACAAAATAACCAGGAGCAGCTAAGACAATAGATGAACTGACTCAGTTTGCATGGAGAGGCAGTCGAATAAAGGCCAGCCACAGGTGAAAAAGAATCCAGGAATAATGAGCTAATCTCCTCACAATAGTCTAGACATAGTCCCTTGCGGGCAGGAGCTGCAGAAATCAAAGCAGCATTCCCATAGAAGATGCTACTTTGCAGTTGGAGGCAGATTGTGAAAGTATCTAAGGTGGAGGTACTCAAATGTGAGATATGTTTGGTTCTACCATCCCCAAAACATCCCAGTGTCTTCTATTTGAGCCAGCTGGTGAGTACTGTCTAGTGAAGAGAGAGGAACTCACCAGGGTTATACACAGAAACGGAACAATACGCAATAAATAGGAGTAAAATTGCTAAACAAGCAATATTTATAATAAACAATCTACAAGAACAGCGTTAAACATTTATAAAGTATCTATTCAGTGCAGGCCACATGAATATTTATACCAGTGATATGCAAGCATATATACTTCAGGAGCAGCATGGGTGACGCTCTAACCTAAGTGTATCATACACTATGAGCCATAAGCCAGAGAAATAAATAATTAGAAAAAGTGAGAGCCCTACCCATAACAATCTGTAGATCTATGTGTTACTTCCATCGTAAACTGTAATTGACAAAATAGAGGGAACGAAAAGCATGCTAGCCAGGGTAGGAGCGTACTACAGCAGGGAATAAATACAACAATGTGGTATCCCTAGAAAAAACTACATTTGCATTTACAAAGTGTCCCATTTATCAAACACTTGGTAAACCAGTAATGAATAGTAAAAAAAAAAAGATAAGGTTCTGAAAGGCGATATAGCTCGAACCACTTGTCAAAATGAGTTTAAATAAATAAAGAAATAAAAGTGCCCTCCCTAACATAGTAGCTTATTCAGCATTGGAACCGGATCCTCCGTTGGGGGGAGGGGGGATTGCCTCCTGCAGGCCCCTGCATCTAGGGAATATTGGCTCAATGCTGACTAGCACTGGACCCCTCCTGGTACCTCTGCCACTGGGTACCAGGGTGAAACTGTCAAAGTATTGTGGATCCTCTTGTAACTCTACAAGTACCAGCAAGCATATGGGTGCAAATGTATACTTGTACTGTCACATGTCTGCATTACAAATGGTGCCCTCATCATGAAATACGAATTGCTATCACTGTCATAAATTAATAAAAATAATATTGGCTCTATTAGAAATTAAATAGTACAGTATTGAACTCAATCGGAAATTAATAAATGAATATTACCTCTTTAATAAATAAATTATTATCACCCCTATAATTTATCATTAAATGTTGGGTCCATAATAAATTTACCTAAACTTTTTTTCTTTCTTGGTCCAATGTACTTCAATGTGAAGATGGTAATACATATGGAAAAGGGAGGACAAAAACAAATTGGATGAAACAACCAATCTCTATTAACTAGCTGGGCTCTAGTCTTACACAGAGAACAGTTCCCAGTGCTCTGCAGCAAACCAATGGGCCATGCCCATTGTCTAATTGGACAATTCGCTCACTAATGATGTTTTAAAAATGTTCTCTTCCCCATCATGGGAAGAAGAAAATTTACTGGTACTGTTTCTTAGTTCAACATTGTGCTCCTCACTATCATTTGATTCATTAGAGGTAAGCAAAAACAGGAATTTTATGTAAATAAATGGAGAGTCTCCCAACATTGGAATTCTCCAGACAAAGATGTGGTATTACATTTCATCAGGTGAGAGCATGGGTAGTGGTTTCTAACTTGAGAATGCTAGTATTCTGTTAATATGAGGAAGTGAAAAAATATGCATTCATAATCTTTAGCCCTAAAATAATGTACCTTAAAACACGTTGAGTTGTACATGTTGTTATGTAACCAATATGCACTTTTAACCTTTAACAAAAAATCTGCTATTGCATCAGACCTACCAATTAATTTCAGAGATAAGAGTTACTGCAGTGTACAAAAGTAATGAGTAGATAATATCATACGGATTTTGATAAGCTATAAATCAGTTTCATTTTTAATGAAGGGCTGATTTGAACCTCAAATAAATAAAATGTTTTAGTTGCCATTGTATAGATTTCTGTAGTGTAAACTCTGAGAGCAGAATACAATATCCCTGAAGATTGTCATTAAGCCATTTAAGCCCTAATCTCTATGTGCACTTCCTATTTTTCATACTGCAAAGAGAAGCACTTTACATTCTTTTGAGCAATTGTTTAGAGAGGAGGAGGAACGAAGGGAGAGGAAAATATCCGACAGATGTAACATAAGCACAAGTCGTAGCGTCCCTTTAATACAATAAGCTTCAAACAGGTCTCAGCTTCTATAAACATAAATCTTTCAATATATCAAATCGGAGTACATTACACACCAACCAAATAATCTATTACCTAAATAGAACAGATATAAAAAAAGAAGCAGGGGCTGATTAAGGGTTCAGGCCGCCCTTGGGTAATACACTCATAGGGCCTGAGTCATTAAGGAACATATGTGGCTATTTTGTGTGTATCATCTGCACATTCATTCTGCGCATGCACAGAACCGGACTATTTGCCAAGGAACTAAGCCACAAGCAAGTCGCCTTGAAGCACAACGGCCAGTTACTAAATAATAAGATTTCAGGGAAGAAACAGGGAGGGGAATGAGCGTATTTATGTAGTCAATGCACAGTAATGACGTTCCCATGCAGCAAGATCCAAGTCAACCTTCGGCGCATGCAGAGGTAAACTGGTTTTCTGCCATATGTCTTGCTCCAGCTACAGGACAAGTCTAATTCCCAAATACTAATTATGATGGTCGAGAATGCATGCTAAAACATGTGTTTGCAATCAGGAGCAACTGTAAAATTGTATGTTACGTACAGTAGACACTAAGAACAGCCTAATAATTGTTTTTCATGTAAAAAAATACATATTTTTTTATAAAAGTTTAATTGTTTTCTCATTAATGCCTATATTATTAACAAATAACAATAATTGGTTTTCTTTGTGTGCTTTCTGTTGTGAGTTTATTTTCTACATAGGTATTGTACGTTGTCTGCAATGTCTTGTCTAGTAGAGCCGATTAAACCTACAGCTGTTGTCATCACCACACGTATCTTCTGAGTCGCTCGTTGATGTCTTGCGGGCGTTCTAAAACAAACGGACATTGCGCTTAGTATGCATGCCTTAATGACTCAGGCGCACAGTGCCTTAAACTCCAGGCTAATACATGGTAGGTAAAAAAAACTTACCCTTTTTATAAAATCCAGCTTCCTTTACCCCTTCCCCCCAATGTTTATGTTTCCGTGTTTCTGAAGCTCAGCTCCACTTGGCTTTTTTAAAAAGGTCACAGCAATCTTTGTCACTCATTCGTTTTCATCAAAATAAGAACTGTATAGAACGAAGGCATGAATGAGCACTACTGAGGGTGAAGATGTGTAGGGGACTGTCTTACCTGCACCTTTTACCATCCGGGTCTCTCCTAAATCCCACCCAAGGATGACTCATTGGGCCTGATTTATGTTTGAATGTAAGTCCCTTTGCATGCCATATCTTGCGTGAAATAGCTCTGCACATGTTCAGGAACGAACCTTACGCCAATAAACCCAGCTCTTTGCAAGTCATGGCTGGACACAAACGACACTTATAATTGCCAACAACTTGAATGGATGAGCAAAGGAGTGGACTAACGTCGTCCAGGTACAGTAAGGACATTTCAACGCAGATGCACCCATTTCAAAACTTGTTTTTTGCACCCTCTCCAGGGCAAGTGTAACTGATGGATGATGCACTGCCTCTTACAATCTAATAGGACGATTGCAAATTCACCTGCACACCTGGCACCACTAAGTCTCTTAAAACAGCACTATATAAGGGGGAGCCTACTATTGTGCCATTCAGTTGCTAACAACTGGATACCATCCACATACCGTGTTAAAGAGGCAGGTGAAACTTTCACATATGTCTCAGTAACAAAGCAAAATGTCTTTTTTTTTAAACAAAGGCATTGCATATGTTAACATGTGCTGATTCTTTCAATTGTTTTTCTTCCTGGGACACTTACCTTCCAGCAGGTGATGGATGTCCTGTCCCTGTTCTGCATCACCAACTACCCAGCGCTATGTACTTCAGCAGGTGTCATAGCAACAGCGACACCTGTGTTTCACGAGGGGGATAAACTTCTGGATTATGCAACTCTAATCAGCCTATGAGCGGGCAGTATCAGTGAGGGTGGGCTGTCATACAGCTGAGGCTTACAGTATTGGTTGTTACATTAGTTTTGTATGGCTGCAGATGTCACACATATAGCATGGATCTGTCCTGCAATCACTGACACACTCATGAGCCTTTCCATCCACTGCCAGGGCACTTGCAGCACACCTATATCCTATCTCCTGCACTGATCACATCTGTCCTTTTTACTTTCTAACCTTTTCCCAATGGGACCGTGGAAATTTCCTAGCGAGAGACTGAGCGATATTTGTACTCACAAGATTGAGTACACCCAGCACACACCTCTATTTGACATGCGCAACGTTATGACATTCTGTGAAATCCAGTATCTTTAAAATGGGGCATATTTTACTAAATTGTAAAAAAAACTGTAAATTTCTCAAACTTGTGACTTCTCAAAGGAACTTCTCAGCCCTAATAGCTTTCTAGCAAAACAAACCCTAAGAGGTAAATGTATCAAGGTGAGAGTTTTCAGGGATTCAGGGTTTGAAAATTGGAGATGTTGCCGGTAACAACCAATCAGATTCTAGCTTTCATTTTGTAGAATGTACTAAATAAATGATAGCTAGAATCTGATTGGTTTTTCAAACCCGCTGGAAAACTCTCAGCTTGATACATTTACCCCCAAGTCTTTAAACCTCCTTTGAAATTTAGATTATAACTAATTTGCTATTTTTTATCCTTTTTATCTGAAATTTGGCATGCGGCACCTGTGGACGATTCACCATTTGCATGCCAAATTTCAGCTTATTAGTTTTGTTAGATGCAACCTTAACATAAGGGCACGACTGTGCCCTTTTAATATATATAACCTTACAGTTTAAAATTTAAGAAAAATTTTGTGACAGCAATCTCACTCTATAACAGTGCTAAATCTGCAGCTAACCACAGGATGTGATGGCATACCATATCTGTATTGCGCAAGGAACATGTCCATTAAGGTTTCTGACTTAATTTCAATTCTTTTTGCAGTTTGAGTGCCAGGAGCCGCGGCGGCCGCAGGCACCGCCGCGACTTTCCGCCCCAGTATCCGGCGTCCCTGCCGTCTCTATGACGTCTGGGACATCACTTCCGGTCCCAACGTCCCGATTGCCTAGGCAACAACCGGGACGCCTGTAGTTACCTGTCGCAGCGCCCGGCCAGCTGTCAGATAGCCCGGCGCGTACGTACCGGGATTAATTGTCTTAGCCAATAGTGGCTTAGTAAGGGGAGCTTATTACTCTTTTACTGGCTGTATGCCAGTAATCTATTATGCAGCCACCTGGCCGATTTCTACCAGCTGGGCACCTTTACTCCCATTAGCCAATAGCAATCGGATTTATTAGGCTACTCCTGAGGATGCTTGTAGGGGTGTGTACTGATTGGCTCTTTGTACTATTTAAGGCAGTGAGGACTGAGCCTCACTGCTTGTTATAGCGTTCTGTTTCAGTACTGCTGCCTGCTCCAGTTCCTGTGTTTGGTGTTGTAACCTGAGATTAATTACTCGTGTATGACCTTTGCCTGTTTCTGGATTCTGAACCTGTGCTAGTGACCCTGATTTATTGCCTGTACCCGGATTCTGAACCTCGGCTAGTGACCATGACCTATCGCCTGTTCCTGGATCATGAACCTGTGCCTGTGACCTTAACCCTTTTGTCTGTACCTGACATACTCTCTGGTGCTCTGTCCAGTCCGCTGATCTCTGGCCTGCCGCTACTCCGTGTGCTACCTCCTATACCTGTGCGCTGTTGTGTTAGCATAAACTCATACTACTCTGAGCATAAGATCTGGGGTATCCGAGTACCTGTGAGCATAACCAGTCTCTACGGGAAAGGCGGCTGCTAAAGGTGAAGACCTCTTCTACCTGTTCTTTGAGTTTATGCCGCACTGGTGGCCATAACATTATAACCGGCCAGTGAAGATTGGAGGTAATTTTTCCATGTACAACAGCGATCCAAATTTTCTCCAGCCCAGGTCCTGGCTAACCAGATCCAGACGATTTCTCAAGTTGTACAGGGCCTATCTTATCGCTTGTCAGCTCACGAAGAGGCCTCCAGTAACCTGCAGCTCCAGAGCCGAATTTGAATTTGCCCAATCAGTTCTCGGGAAGCAGGTCCGACTTCAGCAACTTTAATACAAGTTGCAGATTTTACTTCCGCCTCAGACCACGCTCCGCTGGTTCTGAACAGCAAAGAATCGGGATTGTAATCTCTCTACTCTAGGGTGATCCCCAGTCCTGGGCCTTCTCCCTTCCACCAACGAGTCCAGGCTTACAAACCGTGGATGCCTTCTTCCAGGCCTTGGGGTTGCTATACGACGACCCAGACAGAGTGGCATTAGCTGAGTCTCATCTCCGGGCATTAAGGCAAGGACGTCTGCTGAGGTATATTGTGAGTTCCGGCGATGGTCAACGGATAGTGCCTGGAATGATCCGGCACTGCAGAGTCAATTCCACTTGGGCCTTACCGAGCAAATTAAGGACTCCCTAGTTCAGTATCCTGTACCTGCCTCACTTGAAGATTTGATGCAGCTTGTCATTAAGATTGACCGCTGAATCAGAGAGAGAAAAACAGAACAGGAATCATCTATACCTCCTTGCTCACCACCCAAGTCTGGTCCTAATCTTCTGGATTATCCTGAACCCATGCAGTTGGGCGCTTAGCGTCTGCCCGCAGAAGAACATTACAGACGACGTTCTCTAGGTCTCTGTTTGTATTGTGGGTAATCGGGGTCACTTAGTTCGTTATTGTCCCAGCAAGTCGGGAAACGCATTGACCTAAGCGCTGGTGAAGAGGTGCGTTTAGGTCTCCAAGTAATCTCTTCAAAAAATTCTCTGTTAGTCCCTGCACGTTTAGCCTTCAGACATCATTCCACTGAGTTGTCAGCCTTCCTCGATAGCGGTGCAGGAGGTAACTTTCTGGACATTCTCTTGGCTGAAACTCTTGAAATTCCTGAAGTCAAACTGGATTCAAGCATTACCGCCTGCGGCTTGGATGGTAATTGGTTCGCTTATCCGTAGGCACTCTCCATACCGAAGAACTCATATTCTTCCTGATCACTTGTCCCTCCGCTCCTTTGATCCTGGGGTATCCATGGCTGCAAAATCATAATCCCCTTATTAATTGGAAAAGAGGGGAGATCATCCATTGGAGTCCAGAGTGCTCTACTTCTTGTTTGACCCTGCCTCTCAGAACTCTGCAGCCCAGTCCAGAATTATTGCCTGTACCCTACCAGGACTTCAGTGATGTGTTCTGTAAACAGAAGGGTGACTCTCTCTCACCTCATCAGGACTATAACTGCGCTATCAAACTTGTGCCGGGTTCAAAATTGCCCAACGGACGTCTGTATTCTTTGTCTGCCCCAGAAACACAAGCTATGGAACAGTACATGGAGGAGAACCTAAAGAAAGGATTTGTCCGTCCCTCCAAATCCCCTGTAGGTGCTGGATGTTTCTTCGTGGCCACAAAAGACGGTAGTCTGAGACCCTGCATTGACTATCATGGCCTGAATAAAATCACACTCAAAAATACTTACCCGCTGTCCTTGATTTTTGTTCTGTTTGACCAGTTCAAGCCTGCTACCGTCTTCTCTAAAATTGACCTGTGGGGTTCTTATAATCTCATCCGCATCAGACAGGGAGACGAATGGAAGATGGCCTTTAATACCCTCTCTGGGCATTACAAGTATTTGGAGATGCCATTCGGATTGTGTAATGCCCCGGCAGTCTTCCAAGATTTAATCAATGACGTCTTGCGAGAATTCCTGGGTAAGACTGTGGTGGTTTATTTGGATGACATTTTAATTTACTCTCAGTCCTTGTCCCAGCACCGTCAACAGGTTCGGGAAGTTCTGGAGAAGTTACGCCAATACCACCTTTACGTGAAATTAGAGAAGTGCGAGTTCAAAGTCCCTAGGGTGACCTTCTTAGGATACATCATTTCTTCATCTGGCTTCTCCATAGACCCCAGTGAAGTCCAAGCAATCCAAGACTGGGTTCTTCCTACTAAACTCAAGACGATCCAAAGGTTCCTTGGCTTCGCCAACTGCTATCTGAGTTTAATACGCTCGTTTTCTTTCCTGGTGGCTCCAATTACTGCTTCTAACCGAAAGGGCGCAGATCCGGCTAATTGGTCTTCGGAGGCATTGACGAGTTTTTCTGCACTTAAAACCGCCTTCACATCTGCACCCGTTCTCAGGCACCGAGACCCTGAGCTTCCGTTCATTGTAGAAGTAGACGCCTCAGATGTAGGTGGAGGCGCTGTCCTCTCTCAAAGAGATCCTCAAAGTAAGAAATTGCACCCGTGCGCATATCTGTCCAGAAAATTCTCATCTGCTATAATTAACTATGATGTTGGAAATCGAGAGTTATTGGCCATCAAGTGGGCCCTCGAAGAATGGCGGCATTGGTTAGAAGGAGCAACTCACGTTCTAACCATCTTCACTGCCACAAAAACCTTTAGTACATTCAGACTGCAAAAACTCTAAATCTTCGACAGACCCGCTGGGCTCTGTTTTTCACCTGGTTCAACTTTCTCATCACTTACCGTCCAGGTTCTAAGAATACCAAGGCTGATTCTCTGTCTCAGAGTTTTTTGGCATGCCACCCTCAGCTTCCTGATCCGCAACCTATTGTTTCCTCGACTGCCATTCATTTTGGTCTAACCCAGGATCTTGGGGCCACACTTCGCCACTTCCAGAAAATTGCTCCAGCTCAGACACCCGCTAATAAATTGTTTGTCCCGATTCATCTGAGGAAGTCTGTGTTCATCGAATGCCACGACAATTGCTCAGTAGGTCATCCCGGAATCCACAGAACCATTGAAATACTCTCCCGCTGGCTTTGATGGCCCACCTTATCTTCTGATGTGGAAAACTATGTATGCGCCTGCCCAGATTGTGCCAGAAATAATTCTTCTAGAAACCGTCCTTCTGGTCAACTGTTACCTTTGCTGATTCCAAGCAGACCTTGGAGCCATCTTTCTATGGACTTTATTATTGACCTTCCATTGTCTTCAGGTCATAACACCATCTGGGTAGTTGTTGACCGATTCAGCAAAATGGCACACTTCATACCCTTACCCAAACTGCCGGATGCAGGAAGCTTGGCCGCCTTATTCATTACTCATGTCTTTCATCTCCACGGCCTTCCTGAAGACACTGTCTCGGATCGTGGGTCCCAGTTTATTGCACAATTCTGGAGGTCATTTTGCAATTCCCTCGGAATCAAAGTCAGCTTGTCCTCAGCTTACCACCCTCAGTCGAATGGTCAGACGGAAGAACCAACCAATCGTTAAAACAGTTCCTGCGCATCTATGTTTCCAAGTTCCATGATAACTGGTCCTCTCTCTTACCTTGGGCGGAATTTGCCTACAATAATTCCTGCCATTCCGCAACACATACCTCCCCTCTCTTTAGTAACCTTGGGTTCCACCTCAAACCTAACTCACTCTCCTCTACTGTTTCCGTTGGTGATTCCGGGACATCTGCTTTCCCATCTAGGCTAAGTTCTGTCTGGAAGAAGGTGCATTCCGCACTAAGTCAAATGTCTCTCAAATCCAAATTCTTCGCTGATCGTCATCACGCACTGTGTTTGTTGAAAGTGGGAGATCGGGTCTGGTTGTCCACACGGAACATCAAATTAAGAAAACCCTGCAAGAAGCTGGGACCCCGATACATTGGACCATTTACCATTGAAAAACAGATAAACCCAGTAGCATTCAGGCTTAAACTACCACCTTCTTTATAAATACCTTGCACATTCTATTTCTCTCTTCTAAAAAAAAGCCGCTGCTCCTAGCAAATTCAACCTTCCCCTAATAGACCTCGGCCTCTGCTTGAGGAATGGAGACCGTGAATTCATCATTGAAAAAATTTTGGGCTCAAGGACAGTTTAAGGTCAAGTTCAGTTTTTAGTCCATTGGAAGGGTTACGGCCCAGAAGAGCGATGTTGGATACCACAGAGGCGTCTCCATGCTGAGAGGTTAATCAAAGAATTCTTTTAAAAATTTCCTATGAAGCCTGGATGTCGGGGTTCCTTGACCCCTCCTCAAGGGGGGGAACTATCAGGAGCCGCTGCGGCTGCGGGCACCGCCAAGACTCTCCGCCCCCAGTCTCCGGCATCCCGGCTATCGCTATGATGACTGGGACGTCATTTCCGGTCGCGACATCCCCGTTGCCTAGGCAACAACCGGGACGCCTGTAGTTACCTGTCGCAAAGCCTGGCCAGCTGTCAGATAGGCGGGCGCATGCGCACCGGGATTAATTGTCTTAGCCAATAGTGACTCAGTAAGGGGAGCTTATTACTCTTTTACTGGCTGTATGCCAGTAATCTATTATGCAGCCACCTGGCCGATTTCTACTAGCTGGGCACCTTTTCTCCCATTGGCCACTAGCAATCTGATTTATTAGGCTACTCCTGAGGATGCTTGTAGGGGTCTGTTCTGATTGGCTCTTTGTACTATTTAAGGCAGTGAGGACTGAGCCACACTGCCGGTTATAGCGTTCTGTTCCAGTATTGTTGCCTGCTCCAGTTCCTGTGTTTGGTGTTGTAACCTGAGATTGATTACCCGTGTATGACCTTTGCCTGTTCCTGGATTCTGAACCTGTGCCTGTGACCTTGACCCTTTTGCCTGTACCTGACATACTCTCTGGAGCTCTGTCCAGTCTGCTAATCTCTGGCCTGCCGATACTCCGTGTGCTACCTCCTATACCTGTGCGCTGCCGTGTTAGCATAAACTCATACTACTCTGAGCATAAGACCTGGGGGCATCCGAGTACCTGTGAGCATAACCAGTCTCTATGGGAAAGGAGTCTGCTAAAGGTGAAAGCCTCTTCTAGCTGTTCTATGAGTTTATGCCGCACTGGTGGCCATAACATTGAGTGGAAGAGTTTTAATAGTTTTTATTACATTTTAGATGGTGTGTAAGTGTAGGAAACCTTAATCGGATATATTAAACAGTAAGGTTTTTTGTCGATGGAATTTCATGGATTTTTGTAACGTTAAAATATTGATAATAAATTTATAAGACTAGAATTTCATGGCAGTTAAAAACCACTTGGCCCATCTAGTTCTCAATCCCTAATAAACAAGAGTGTTTATATTGCTCTATTATACTAGCCTCTACCACCTCTGTTAGATGCCTATTCCACCTCTCCACTACCATTTTAATAAAGTTTTTTCCTCAGATTTCCTCTAAACCTAGCACCCTCCATTCCCAGTGCATGGCTTTTACTCACAAATACCCCACTGCCCACCAGCTTTGTGATCGCATGCACACATGCCATTGCCAAGGGCACTAGCTTTATTCTCATGTCACCACCTGCACACCAGCTTTTCTATCATGCCATTCCTATGTGCACCAGCTTTTCTATCATGTCACTCCTATGTGCACAAGCTTTTTTAGCACATCTCACCCTGTGGACCAGCTTTTCTCTCACGTCAGTACCATTCACACTTGCTTTTCTCTCACTTGTTACTGCCTCTGCATCAGAATTTATCTCACATCACCCCTTGTACACCAGCTTTTCTATCACACATCATCCCTTGTGCACCAGAATTTCTGTCACGTCACCCCTGTGCACCAAATTTTCTCTCACATCACTCCTATGTAATCAAGCTTGTTTTATCACATCACACACTGTGCCCTCGCTTTTCTCTCAATTGTCTCCCCCAGCACACAAGTCTTCGCTGTTATCCTGCCAGGATGAGAAGTGTCGGGATATCCAGCATCTTAAAATAGTACCCATCCCGTGCATTGGACTAGCTAGAGATTTATACTGCGCATTGTAGTATACTGCACACTATCTGACACATCGCTCCAGAGTGCAGACAATGTGACAACTTGAAGTGTATGTCCACCTATAGCGGCCAGACATTCCCATACAATGTATGCTTCTAAAAAGCAAAGATCAAACGTAAATGGGATTGGTAATACATGAAGCCCCAGCACATAGAGCCATACAACTAAAAAAAAAGCATCATATCTCTGCAAAGGCAAAATCAAACGCACATGCTTTGATTCCTTTTAGCCCAAGTCCACCCACAAAGACAAAATAGATATACTACCACTGATACTTTCAGACAGAGCAAGACTTTTGTGAATATAATAAACGTGAAACAGGATATAGTAAATATATGTAAAAATGTCTACACCTGTGCATCTATTTTCATACAGTTAAACAAGGTCCGACATGAAAGAGAATATTATCTTATTATAGTATTTGTAAAACAGGGCAATACCAGGGCAGTGAGTGACAGATGTGTGCAGTATGAGGACAGCGAGTGTGTGACATGTTAGCGTGCCACGCAATGTCATACACCAAGTGGCTCATGCTCACCAGGTATATCTGAAAGATTAGGAGCGCCAAGAAGATCAAACATTTAATAAATAATAAAAAAAAGAGAGAGATGGATGGCTTTTTCTAAAATATAATGTAAATTTATTTATAACCTATTTAAAAAATAAAAATAAAAATAAAATTGACAGATCATAAAAGGATAATTGTATCATATATCACGGCAATTGTGAATATTAAAAACATCATATTCCACATTAATAATACTGTGCATGTCTAGTAACAAACGACCAATCATAAAAATACAGGTTGCAAGACTCTATAATAAATGTGCAAATAATTTTAGTCGCTCTGGCACCACTTAGAGGGATTAAACTTTGAAATGAGAGCAGTGCCAGGGCTAATAATACTAAAGAATGCCCCCTCTCAGCCTCAAAATATTAACCAGCCCCGCTCTGAATAGAAAATATGGCTAATTTCTCTAGCTCAGAGATGAAAAGATGAAAATATCATAGTGAAAGAAGTCAGTCATATTTAAAATCTCATGTGAAACCAGGCTGAGTACACCCAGCACTTAGCTCTATTTGACATGCACTATAGGTATGGCTCTGCATTTTCAGCTTGACTGAGATGAAAGGACCTGTGACAGGATGGACCGCCTGTGCCACCCTGTCTGTTGTTGCTGGGAACCAGCTGGACTTACTTTGCCACCGTTCCCTTTCGTTATCCAAAAAGCGCCCTCTTGCCACAGTAGGAGGGGCTTAAGCTGCTGCTACAACTGGATTCCTATACCGGCATCCAGAACTGGGTTCTTCTGTGTCACTGACGCTGCTAGCGTGTCTCGTTGCTGGTGTACCTGGGCTGGTCCTCCTGACCTCTTACAATGGATCAGGGATGCTGTGAATGGATCCCCCCTGGCCTATCACAGGAACCAGGGCTGCTGGGTAGCATACAGAGCAGTGGTACTGGAAACGCTTAGGTCCAAACCGCAGAGTAAGCTGGAGAACGGATTAGATTTTAGGGTCTAATCTGTAGATCACAGGAATACAGTGATATTGATGAAGTTGTCAAGCAGGTCTTTAAAGAGCAGAGTGATGTTTTATTGCTCAAGTCTCACTGATTTAGGGTATCAATGGTCAGGTCAGATGGAACATCAGAAGAATGATTACATGCTCACAGAGCTCATCTTTTATACAGTTCAGAAAAAGTCTATTTTTAGAATCAGGGTATACTCTATTCACACAAACATAAAATTACATGCATTGCAAAACCACTAGTATTTATACTTAGCTATGACATTTTTAAAAACCTTGCTGTGATTTCCTGCATCTTTGAGATGCAGGAAATGTGGCAGCACGTTTTAAATTAAACCTTCCTGTCTCCAAGTTAAACCTCACACATCAAAAGATGTAATTAACACGTGGCCTTTCATCAGACCGTTCGGAATTCATATTCACACAGAACAACAACAACCAAAACAAGCCAGTTTCCCAAACCACAATACACCAAAGGCTTGGTAAACACAGGCTTATTGTATCAGATATATGCATCAGAGATAGGCATATCCTATAGCAAGGTTAGACAAGAGATGCATTTCTTCCCTGGTCTCAGAAATAACATTTACCTGTCCCACAATATAAACAATATAAAAAAATAAGTGCAAATGCAATTACATAAACAAGTGCCCTGCGCTATTTGCTGTAAATAAATTTTTACCAAAAGTTATTTAATAGTGATCCAGTCACACCCCCCCCCCCCTTGTCCATGCTGCAACCAGGGTGCCATGTCCAACGATTTGGCTCCTGGTCCGCCGTCTCCTAGGGTTACCGGAGATGATTCGGCGGATCTGGCTCTTCCTGCCGAGACAGGTCATCCGCATTGCTGCAAGCCTTTCCTTGCTTGTGAATTATTTCAAAGTCATAAATTTGAGGTGCGAGGCTCCAGCGCAACAAACGGCCATTTTCCCCTGAGGTGTATTGTAGCGACTTTAAAGGATTATGTTCAGTCACCACAGTAAAACGTTGTCCATACAAATAAGATTGTAGTTTTTTCACTGCCTAAACAATGGCCAAACATTCCTTCTCAATTGTGGCATACCCCACCTACCAGTTTAGCAGTTTTCTGCTCAAATAGGCCATGGAGTGCTCCTGCCCATCAGGCCCCACCTGGCTGAGTACTGCTCCCAATCCATACTGTGATGTGTCAGTTTGCACAATAAAGTCCTTGTCATAATTAGACGCCAACAGCACTGGAGCACAAACTTCTTTTAATGACTGAAATGCCAGCTCACAAGCGGGTGTCCAGTCAACTACTTTGAGGAGTTTATTCTTAGTGAGATCTGTTAGGGGCTTCGCTACAGTACTAAAGTCAAGGACAGAACGTCTGTAGTCCCCTGCAGTCGTTAAGAATGTTAGTACATGTAACTGGGTGGTGGGCTGGGGCCAGGCTCGGATTGTCTCTAACTTAGCTGGTTCTGACCTAATCCTTCCTCCCCCCACATAATCATCCCGATACTGTACCTCAGACATCCTGATCTGGCACTTCTCTGCCCTAACCGTCAAACATGGCCACCCCATCTTCCCTAACACCAGCCCTATTTGCTCTAGATTTTCTTCCCAAATCTTAATGATGATGCAGGTGTCTGGACTACAGGCTTTAGGTCTCCCGGAACAGGTTTACGAGCGACAGATCTATGTCGTCGGTCTTAGTTTTATCTTGCACTATCTCCGGGTTACTGACTCTCCTACAGTGGGTGGAATGGACCCAAGTGTCTCTCTCTCTGCAACCTTCAGTGATGTGGTACTGGTTAGCAGCACTTGGTACGGGCCTTCCCAACGGTCTGTTAAAAAACCTGAGCGTAAGAAATTGCGGATCATAACATAGTCCCCATTTTCAACATCATGACAGTTCGTTTCTGGCATACCAGGTGACAGCATTTGAGTTTTTGTTGTTGTTGTTTTAGCTGTCTGCTCATTTTTATAAGATATTGCACAGTCACTTCATTATTACACTTTAAGTCGTCTTGCGGACTCACAATCAAATGAGGTTGTCGTCCGAACAGTATATCAAAGGGGGACAGATTATAAGGAGGTCTGGGAGTGGGTCGGATGCTAGGGAGGACTAGTGGCAAAGCTTTAGGCCACGCCAACCCAGTTTCATCTCTCCAGAGTCTTGAGGACTCTTGACCACATCCCTTCGCCTTCCAGACCGCCTTTTCCTGCAGGGAACACAAGTCTTGAATTTCAATTAATTTCTGCGGTGTAATGTCTGAAAAACCATCATAGTCTCGGTCGATACAGTCATAGGTTGCCCTGCTGCACATTTAGCAGCTTCGTCCACCCTGTTATTGCCCAATGACACCGGGTCTTCTTCAGAGGTATGGGCTTTACAATTTTAGATGGCTACCATCCTGGGTAACTGTATCGCTGTCAAAAGTCCTTTTATGTGTTGTGAGTGTGCCACTGGCGTGCCTGCTGCTGTCGTAAAGTTTCTAAGACGCCAAAGGGCCCCAAAACCGTGAACTACCCCGAAGGCGTACCTAGAGTCATTATATATATTAGCTGATTTAGCTTTTGCCAACTCACAAGCTCTCCTTAATGCTACTAGTTCCGCCACCTGGACTGAGTGAGGTGGGCCAAGGGGTTCAGCTTCTACAACATCCTGATCGTCTACAACAGCGTAACCAGTACATAGTTCTCCCGTCTCTGTCTGTCTATGACAACTCCCGTCTGTACAAAACATAAAATCTACATTTTCTAAGGGAGTGTTACGTATGTCGGGCCTCGCAGTAAAGGTCTGGTTCAGGTATTCCATACAATCATGCATGTCAGTATTCTGGCCTAACTCATCATCGACCAGGGTCTCCTCACCTCCCACCCTTTGTGTCTCTAGAGACACATATGGAAGGTATGTAGCTGGAGTTACGGTGCTACATCATTTGATGGTGATGTTTGAGGGTGCCATCAGAGCTAATTCCCACTTTGTGAATCTAGCTGAAGAAACATGTCTGGTTTGGGCTGAATTTAACAGAGCTGATACAGCATGAGGTGTATAGACAGTTGAATCATGTCCTAATACTACGTCCTCGCTCTTACTTACCAGAAGAGCAGTTGCTGCTACACTTCTGAGACATGTTGGGAGTGATCTTGCCACAGTGTCCAATTGTGCACTGTAGTAAGCTACCGGTCTGCTAGCGTCACCATGTTTTTGTGTGAGGACGCCTGCTGCACAACCATCAGCTTCCCTACAGTATAGCTCAAAAGGCTTTTCATAATCAGGTATTCCCAAAGCAGGTGCTCTAGTCAGACTATCTTTGAGATTAAAGAACGCTTGCTCTGACTCCTCTGTGTGTACGACACGTTCTGGTTTTGAGGAAGAGACTAGCTCCTGCAATGGTAATGCCAGAATAGAAAAACCTGGGATCCAGGATCTACAGTATCCACACATCCCCAAGAAGGTAAAAATCTGCTTCTGGCTCTGCGGCAGAGTCATGTGTTGTATGGCCTCAATTCTGTCGGTCGTCAATGGTCTTAGCCCCTTGGTGAGGCAGTGTCCTAAGTATTTGACCTTAGTCTGACATGGCTGTAACTTGTCCTTTGGCACTTTGTGCCCTATTTGCGAGAGATGGAGCAACAACAATTTAGTATCATGTAAACATGACATAAAAGAGTCAGGGCAGAACAACAAATCGTCCACATATTGAATTAGAACAGACTCATTGCTAGGCTGGAAAGTTTGTAAACAGTCATGTAAGGCTTGAGAGAAAATACTGGGGCTGCCAATGAACCCCTGGGGTAGTCTGGTCCATGTGTATTGCACCCCCCGGTAGGAGAATGCAAAAAGGTATTGCCAGTCAGGGTGAAGAGGGACTGAGAAGAAATCAGAACATAGATCAATGACAGTGAAATGACTAGCAGACGGTTGAATCTGCATGAGGATGACGGCTGGATTGGGCACTACGGGAAATTGGCTCTCAACAACTTTATCAATTCCTCTTAAGTCCTGGACTAATCTATAGCCCCTCCCCCACTCTTCTTCACAGGGAAAATGGGACTATTTGCTGTGCGGGACATACAAAATAAAATCCCTTGTTGCAACAGCCTCTCAATAACAGGATATACCCCTTGTTCCACCTCTGGTTTTAATGGATACTGTGGGATTTTTGCAGCTATCCTACCACTTTTTAGATTTACCATCACGGGAGCTACAATTGCCATCAATCCAGTGTCCTGTCCATCTCTGGTCCATAGTGAACCCGGTATTTCCAGCAACATCCCCTTTACTTGAGATGGACTTTGTTCTATAACAATAGAGTGCAACATCGACCTTTGAGGGTTGTCCAAAATATCCTGTACCTCATGCTCGACCTTCTCCGGTATATCTAGGAATACACCATCTGGGGTACAGTATTATTATTATTATTATTATTATAATTTATTTGTTAGGCGCCACAAGATTTTCGCAGCGATGTACACAGTACAAACAGTAGACTATACAGGGTGAAACAGTACAGAACAATAAACAAAAATACCAATACTTCAGAAACTCCAGGCATGCTGCTGCAATAAGCATGGAGCCGAAGAACAGGTGAGGAGACAGGAGGGAAGAGGGCCCTGCTCATGTGAGCTTACATCCTAAAGGAGGGTAGACAGAACCAGGCACAAGGGGAGCCAGAAGAGAGAAGGGAGAGCGAGTGGAGGAGGTGAGGTGGTTAAGTGGATGGTTGGTAGGCTTTGCAAAAGAGGTGAGTTTTCAGTGCACGTTTGAAGCAGCACAGAGTAGGAGAGAGACGGATAGAGCGAGGGAGGTCGTTCCAGTGAAGGGGGCCTGCACGGGAAAAGTCTTGGATTCTGGAGTGTGAAAAAGTGATAAGAGAGGAGGAGAGGCGGCAATCATTGGCTGAGCGCAGGGAGCGGGCAGGAGTGTGTATGGAGAGGAGGTTAGAGATGTAGGGGGCAGTAGAGTGGGAGAGAGACTTGTATGTGGTGGTGAGGAGTTTGAAGAGGATTCTATAGGGGAAGGGAAGCCAGTGTAGGGCGAGGCAGAGAGGGGAGGTAGAGGAGGAGCGGCGTGAGAGGAAGATGAGTCTTGCAGCCGCGTTGAGTATAGAGCGGAGGGGGGAGAGATGGGAGTGGGGGAGGCCAGTGAGGAGAAGGTTGCAATAATCCAGGCGGGAGATGATGAGTGCGTGGATGATGGTTTTGGTGGCATCCTGAGAGAGGGCAATGTTGCGTAGTTGGAGGCGACAGGACTGGGCAAGGGAAAGAATGTGGGCGGCAAAAGAGAGAGAGGAGTCAAGGGTGACGCCTAGGCAGTGGAGTTGGGTGACAGAGGAGATGGTGGTGTTGTTGACGACAATAGAGAGGTTGTGATGGGATGGGAGTCTGGGCGGAGAAAAGACAATGAGTTCCGTTTTGGAGATATTGATTTTAAGAAAACGCGCAGACATCCAGGAGGAGATGGCGGAGAGGCAGTCAGATACCCGAGAGAGGAGGGTGGAGGAAAGATCGGGAGAAGAGATGTAGAGTTGAATGTCATCAGCATACAGGTGATACTGAAGACTAAAGGAGGACATGAGAGCACCAAGTGAGGAAGTATAGAGCGAGAAGAGTAAAGGGCCGAGAACAGAGCCCTGCGGGACTCCTACAGTGAGAGGGTAGGGGGAGGAGGAAGAACCAGACGTGGATACAGAGAAGGAGCGGTTAGCAAGGTATAAGGTGAACCAGGCAAGGATAGAACCAGAGAGGCCAAGAGACAGAAGGGTTTGCAGCAGGAGGGGGTGGTCCACGGTGTCAAAGGCTGCGGAGAGGTCAAGGAGAATAAGTAGGGAGAAGTGACCCTTGGACTTGGCCAATAGGAAATCATTAGTAACCTTGGCCAGGGCAGTTTCAGTGGAGTGGAGGGGACGGCAGCCAGATTGGAGAGGGTCAAGGAGGGAATAGTCGGAGAGGTGTCTGGCGAGGCGGCTGCAGACAATCTGCTCGAGTAATTTGGAGGCATAGGGGAGTAGTGAGATAGGGCGATAGTTAGCAAGAGAGGTGGGGTCGAGATTGGTTTTTTTTAGGATAGGAGAGATAAGAGCGTGTTTAAAAGAGGAGGGGACTGTACCAGAGGAAAGAGAAAAGTTGAAGAGGTGAACGAGGTAAGAACAGGCAGTGGGAGAGAGAGAGCGAAGGAGGTGAGAGGGGATGGGGTCGAGAGAACAGGTAGAGGGTGGGGAGGAGAGAATAAGGGAGCGGACTTCTTCACCTGTAGTGGGGCAAAAAGAGCACCAGAGTTGGTTGTTGGGGGGAGGTGAGGCAATGAGGGTGGCGGGGGAAGGGGAGGAGGATATGTTCAGTCTGATGGCCTCAATTTTGGACGAGAAAAAGGTGGCGAAGTCAGAAGCGGTGAGGGAAGACGGGACAGAGGGGGGGGAGAGTAGGGAGTTAAAGGTGGCAAAGAGGTGGCGGGGATGGGAGGACTGAGAAGAAATGAGGGACTTGATGAAGGTTTGTTTAGCGAGGGAGAGGGCAAAGCAGAAAGAGGAGAGGATGAATTTAAAGTGAAGGAAGTCAGCTAGGGAACGAGATTTTCTCCAGAGGCGTTCGGCAGTGCGAGAGCACTTTTGGAGGAAGCGGGTGAGTTTGGAGTGCCATGGTTGGGGAATAAGGCGGCGTCTGCGGATAGAGGAGGCCGGGGCGACTGCGTCAAGGGCAGTAGTGAGGGAGAGGTTGTAGAGAGAGGACGCCTGGTCAGGACAGGCCAGGGAGGGAAGGGGTGATAGGAGAGTTTCAATAGAGGAGGAGAAAGAGGTAGGGTCGATAGCATCAAGGTTGCGCCTAGTGAGGGTAGCTTTAGGCGGGCGGGAGAAGGGGAGAAGGAGAGAGTGAAGGAGAAGAGATGGTGGTCAGAGAGTGGGAAGGGAGAGTTGGAGAAGTCAGAGAGATCACAGAGATGAGAGAAGACAAGGTCAAGGGAGTGACCAAGACAGTGGGTGGGGGAGGAGGTCCACTGAGTAAGGCCTAGGGAGGAGGAAATGGCGAGAAGTTTGATGGTGGCGGGGTCAGAACAGTTGTCGATGGGGATATTAAAGTCGCCAAGTATGATGGAGGGGAGGTCAGAGGAAAGGTAGTGGGGGAGCCAGGCGGCGAAGTTGTCGAGGAAAAGGAAGGTGGGGCCAGGGGGGCGTTAGTTGACGGAGACACAGAGGTGGATAGGGGAGAAGAGACGTATGGAGTGAACTTCAAAGGAGGAGAAGGAGAGGGAAGGTAAGGTGGAAATGACCCGAAAAGTGCAGTTAGGAGACAGGAGGAGGCCCACTCCACCTCCTGGACGCTTGTCCGGTCTGATGGAGTGGCTGAAGGAGAGGCCCCCGTAGGAGAGAGCAGCAGGTGAGGCAGTGTCAGAAGAAGTGAGCCAGGTTTCAGTGATGGCAAGAAGATTTAGACAGTTGGAGATGAAGAGGTCATGGATGGAGGAAAGTTTGTTTCGGATGGACCTGGAGTTCCAGAGGGCACATGAGAAAAGGAGGGAGGGAACAGGGGAGATGCGGATGAGATTGTCTTGGTTGATGGAGTGAGGGGGAGGGTGGGAGGTGGGGCAGTGAGAATTGGGCCAGAGAAGGGGGCTAGGGGAGAGGATAGGTATAGGAAAGGAGCGGGGCGGCATGGTGCAGGGCAGGAACAAAGGCTGTGGAAAAACAATATGAGATGCAGCAAAATTAGAAACTCAGTAAAGATTTAAAATACAGTGCGGATAAAATGAATGAAATGAAAAGCACATAAAATTTAAATGAATTGCAAGTGAAATTAACCTAGAATACAAACAATGAGATAAAATAGTACAAAACAACACGATAAAGTATGCTAAAGATGAACTTCAGGTAAATGCAGAATGAAAATGCAATATGAAACACATAATGAGAATGGAAGTAGAAGCAAAGGAGGGCTGCAGAGAGCCGGTATCAGGTGTGGAGGAGGGGAAAAGGAGAGTCCAGGCTGTCCAGGAGAGTCCATTTGGGTCCAGGAGAGTCAGGCTGAAGAGACCCAGGCAGGAGAGTCCAAGGCAGGAGTCAGGCTGGAGAGCCCAGGGAGTCCAGAGTAGGAGAGTGCAGGGCCGATCACACTGGGAGACAGGCAGGCAGAATACAAGAGGTTAACGAGGCCGCAGTGAGGAGGGCAGCAGTGTGGCAGTGGAGACCGGGGTCACAGCCAGAAGTAGCTCGCAGGAACCAAGGAGCACCAGAGACCGGGAACTGGATGTGAAGAAGGTAGGATCAGACTAAATAGTAAATCCAGCGGGAGACGTGGCAGACCAGGCAGCAGGAGACGAGATGATGGCCGAGATGGGTGGCTGCCGACAGTAGGAGATCAGGCATCAGTCAGGCGGACGGGAGACCAAAGGACGTGGCAAGTACGGTAGGAGACCAGAGCGACCAGGAGACCGGGCATCAGACCGGGAGATGGCGGGCGGTAGTAGCGGAGGCCAGCCGGAGTGTACTGGAGGGCGGTGCGGGCATCTAGGCCAGAGTTGGGGGCCCCAGTGGAGGAGATACCCGGAAGGACCAGCGGAGGTAGCCCAAGTCAGAAGACAGCGGGCGGACGTGGCAGACCTGGGCAGCGTTAGCCAGGAAGCGGAGGATCGTGAGAGGGCACCAGGCAGCAGAGACAGCTCGAAGATGTGGCCGGCAGACCAAGCAGCAGTAGACTGCAGCGGAAGATGGCAGGCAGGAGTCCTCCGGAATATGCAGGAGAACGAAGCTGGAAACGGAGCAGGGAGCGGGCTGGAGCTGAGAAGAAGACACTGGAGGGAGACCCTGGATGCGAGGCAGACCGAGGCACAGGTGAGTAGAGGCGGAGAAAACGGAGCAGAGCCGGGACAACAGACCACTAGAATTAGGAGCCTAGGTGTGGCCCCAGTGGAGAGACCACACGGCACGTCCGAGCAGCATGAAGGCGAAGGTAGAGGGATGTACAGTATATAACACATCCCATTTTACATAACAAGTCTCTCCCTAACAAGTTAGTAGGAGCTGCTGCAGCCAAGAGAAATGAATGCTTAGTATGCAGAGGCCCGATAATAACTTCTGTGGGTTTAGTTAAAGGATAATGTAACACTCTTCCCGCTACCCCCATAGCTGGAATAGTTTTACTGGTCACCTGTAGATTTAAAGGAGAGGTTATCACAGATCTGGCCGCCCCTGTATCTACAAGAAAAGTGTGTTTCTTACCAGCTATGTCAACTATCATTGTAGGTTCTTCTCTCAGACTCTCAGTTAACCTCACTGGCTGTAGACTACAGGTATGACCTGACCACTAGCGCTGACTATCGCTTTCCCGCACAGTCTTCTTGTCTATTTGAATTCCTCTTTGGAGGATATCTACGTGACCCATCCTTATGTGTATTGTGTCTTTCCTTTTTAAAATCTCTTATGAAATGTCCTTCTTCGTTACAGTTGAAACACCTGATTATTTTATGTTTCTTGTTATGTGGGTTGTATGCTGGTGGTCGTGTATGCATTCCCTCTAGAGCCTGTATACTTACCGTAATTAACCATCACTCTTCTCTTCCTTTTTTCTAAAGATATTTTTATCATGCTCCACAGCAGACTCCCTAAGAGAATCTACTGTGATGCCTCTCCAATTAGGTAATGAGGTTTGTACTCTCGTCTTTACATTTTCTCTAAGACCATCCATTAATACCCCTTCAGCTACCTCCCTGTGATGTGGATCCTCACCTATGTTTGATATCCCAGTAAACCGTGTTATCGCTGCTATACCTCTACTGAAGTATTCTGCTGCTGTCTCACTCTCTTTCTGTTTAATGGTGAAAATTTTACTCCAATTTACCACAACTGGAAAATAGATGGCTAAATGTGTGACAATTTGTTCTATATTCTCTTGATTAATCTCATCAGTCAAGGTGTCATCTTCCTCCAACGAACAATCTTTAATAAATTTTTGTATGTTAGTATTGGGAGGAAGAAACGCCCTCAACACTACACGCCAATCCTTATTGGTTGGTTCGTGTGCATTTCCTAAGTGTTTAACAAATTTCTGACACTTAGCCAACTCTTTTCTAGTATCTGGGAATTCAGTCATAATGGAACGTAGTTCTGATCTAGTCCAGGGACAATGCATTGTAGCATTTCTTACAGGGACAACACCATCTTTATCCGCCTTCCCATTGGTAACTGATATTGTGGGGACTGGGTACGTACCCACCGGTTCACTACCTTCAGGATTATCTACAGGAGTAACTACTTCAGTACTTTGGATGTTATCCCTCCTAGTGGTCACACTACTCTCACCTATCTCAGCCATTGCCCCTTTACCATACTTACGCTGAACCTCTAGCATATTAACAGCATGGGCAATGGCTGATATTACAGTGGATTTGTCTTCTTCAGAAACACTTGTTTTAAACTGACTTAAAACAGGATATAACATAGCAAATTCTTTTTTTTTCATTTTTAATAACGGCTGTACTTACTCCTCCCGCCACATAGGGTGGCGGGGGCACACTTGCACTGAGTTCTCTACGCTTCTCAACGGCCACTTCCGCTGTGCACGCACTTTTCGCCACGCCTACTTCCGCTGTGCACTCGCTGCTCTGCCACGTGTTGCCTTCCATTTGCCACAATTTTAAACAATCATTATGTTTATTTCTCACTTTTGTTGCCTTAATCAACCACACTTTATCTTTTACATTATTCAGTACCTCTGAATTAAAACTTCCTATTGTTGGGAAAGGCCTAACACAATCCTTGGTCATCTTGACCCCCGTGTCGCAATAAACCGTTGCGTATTCACCATATTTCTTACACATAAGAAACCTCGCTGAACCAATAGGCCCTTCCTTAGGCAGTACACTGGCCATCTCTAGCGTATGCTTAGCACCCATGTTGAACAATACCCTTTATGCGGACCATAGATAACACCGTCCTTCAGTTGGGCAACCTGCCTCGTCAGAGAGCAACTGAGCACAATCCACAATAAAACAGTGTATCTACGTTACAACATCACACACTATACACCTTTTCTGCACAGAAAATCAAAAGTTCCCAACAATAGTAATAAAGTTTCAGAGGTTTTCACAAGATATATTATGCGTATTTAACAACTATCAAAATGATTGTTTATCCACGTGGCAAATCTACCGGAAGTTCACATATGCTAAGCAGGAGGTACACATACGCTAAGCAATGCAATACATTTAAAACGCAATATGACAATAAAAAGAAACAGTTTTCTCTTTTGTCCCTAGATTCAAGTTAGCGCACCTTAGATAATGCAAAACGGACATTCGGTTTCACAACACAGAGTAAAATTCAGGTTTTGAACACATTACGTTCTTATCCGTATATGACGCGTCTCCACCCTTTGTTGCGGAACCGAAATCTGTTGGTCGTGCGTATCGTCTGGCAACGTAACCTCCGCCGCGAGCCCCTAAATTGTTATGCACGTTTTTTCGCTATCCAATAACGATTGTCGAATCTCGATTTGTGTTTCCAATGCACAAATATTTATTCTCAAAGAGTAGCAGAATAATTCAGTCGAAATAATAATAAGTACAGCCATTACTTATCGCAGGAGCTCTGGATCCAGTGAACAGTCATTCAGGTCTGAAGTCTGTGGTCAATGTGACTGAACACTAGATGAGAGCTACTGCTTATATGCAAACAGAAATACAGTGAAACAATGCAGATGATATGGCATGCTTCTATTTGTCCAGGCTTCAGGAAGGTCCAGGGGGTTGCAGATGGTCCAGGGAATGTGCTCCTTTCTTTCCACCCAGACTCCAATTACAACTAGTCTATTAGCATTTTATAGTCAGCATCATATTAAAGGTTTATTCCCTAACATCAATAACTAGAGTATGCAATGTGCGATCTCTTCGCCGAATGCATCGGACAGCTGCTGATGTAAAGGGGATTAATATGATATCAGACATGACACATTTTCTTTAGCCTGAACCATATGTATCACTAATATGTATATAACTCATAATATTACACATAAACACTATATTTCGACATAAAAAGCTATGTGTTGCATCTATGTGTTGCATCTACGATTAATGTGTACTATTTACAAATGTGTGTGTTTGTGCGAATGTATATAAAAGGTGTAAAAACTGTTATTGCCACGTGTTGCGGCTGGATACGCCCTTCGACGCAGTAGCGTGCTCTACGCATAATTTCAGACAAAGACAATCAAGTTTGCTCGATATTAATTGAAATGACTTTATCCAATTTGCTGACTTCGACAGAGTGAAATGAGTGAAATGAACTACTGAGTGAAATGACTGAAATGAACTACTGAGTGAAATGAGTGAAATGAGTGAAATGAACTACTGAGTCAAATGAGTGAAATGAACTACTGAGTGAAATGAACTAATCTTTTGAACTAATCTTTTGTATGAACTAGATCATAATGAACTAATCTTCAAAATTAACTTGATTTCCCATAACTATATCAGACGGCAAGAATCCACATGATGCCTATGCATAGCCAAGCGGAGAGCTCCCTTTAACGCAAACTCCCCTTACATGCAGGGTTCCATTTACATGCAAACTCCCCTTACAAGCGGAGAGCTCCTGTAACGCAAACTCCCCTTACATGCAGGATTCCCCTTACATGCAAACTCCCCTTACAAGCAGATATCTCCTATAACACAAACTCCAACTACGTGCAGTTTTACACCACTACCAGATGGGCAGATGGGATCCCTATGTGTTCCTAATGTAAGAATTGTTGGAAGAAGTGTTGGTCATTTCTGTCACCCTGCCCTACATTGCATTGCAGAGCATGGCCGGCAACCAATCTGATGTTGTTTTCATTGTCTAATGTGCTGGAAACCAGCACTTTTGCAATAAACATACAGAAGCGTGTTCTTTGGTCACCAGCTGATTGTCATTTCCTGAGTCCCCTCTACAATCATCTGCACCCTGAAGATTTTGCTGTGCCTTGCAGCACAATCAATAATATAGCTAGCCCCTTTACCTGCAGCAGACAGAACACAGCAGTATCAGAGACACATTCCTCGTTAGGAAGACTTAGTAAAATATTTAACTTCATTGTCATTGTAGAATACCGATGTCGGGAGAAATCAGAGCTTGGCATAACAGCCTTTGTTGCATAAGAAAATCTACTTATTATCTCACTGTCAAAAGAAATTTGCTATTGGGTCCAGGAGGAAAAAATTAAAGATTCACTATAAAAACAAAGCGTACTTAGCAGCCCAGTGTAAATGGATGAGATTAACAATAGCGGTGACAGACGCAACGCTTTAATAGATGATGGACGGGAATAAGCCTTATACCCTAATAAATGTTTAAGTGAACTTTTCAAAAGCACTCAGAATCTGTCAGACAACAATATCAGGACTTGGATTTTGCGTTGTGATTAAATATAGAGATTACATCTCTGTGAGAGGAAGACATTGATGATTCTGTTCTGTAATTTCTGTGCCTACTCCACTAATTATTGGTGAATACTAGAGGACGGGTGAATCTTCTCAGAACAAACCCCAGTCACTGAAGTTGTGCTTATTGGATATTTTATCAGAGATTAATTCATTATTACTTCTGAGTTTTTGATATTACAACAGGCAAACCTTAAATATTAGATCAAAGATGTCAACAAAATGTTTTGAAGTGCATCAGTTAACCAAGTGGAGACAGCAAATTGTAGGTGGAGCCAACAGAATGCTGCCAATCACATCTCTAGAAACCAGTGACATAATGGAGCCCCATGCTCCATTCATGAAAAATAAAAAAATGGAGGAACAGAAATGGAAAAAAAAATATATGAAGAAAGAAGAAAATGTCCCCATATATATATATATATATATATATTTTTCTACGGAGATTTAAAAAAAAAACAGCCCACTGTTGGTTCCGTGAAAATCGGGAAAAAAATTGCATGGGGTTCCCCCGATTTTCACGGAACCAGCACTAGGCAAACCAGATGGGGTTGGATGCACTATAGCAGTGGGACACGGAGCAGGAGTCCCCCTTCCATAATGACTAACCAACCCCAGGCTGTTCAGCGCTGGGCTGGATTCGCTAGGGAGTGAGGACCGCCAAAAAAAATGAGCGGGCCCCCCCCCTAGGGACACCCAGCCCAGTGCTGATAGCACTAGGGCTCTTCCTACACCCCTGAGCAGTGGGTGTTGGGTAATAATGGTGCATATATGGTTAAAAAACAAACAGACGCCATTTTGTTTTACGGAACTACAAGTCCCAGCCAGCCAGGTTGCCCTAAATAGTGTGGGCATTCTGCTACTTGTATAACTACAAACACCAGCATACCCATGGTAGCCAGGGCATGTTGGCACTTGGAGAACCACAAGTGCCAACATGCCCTGAAACCCACGGCTGGCTGGGACCTGTAGTTCCACAAAACAAAATTTTACAAAACTACCACACCCTCATTACAACCACTAGGATTTATTAAAAATAATAAATCCACAATAAATACATTAAACACCCTCATTGATACCACATATTTTTATTAAAAATAATAAATTCCCTAATACTCACCAAAGAAGTTTTCTCCTTTTGTCTGCAGCTTTCAATCCAAAAATGGCTGTAAACTAAGTCCAAAATAAATTTGTAGTTCCAAATGTCCTGGCTTGCCCCTGTCCCAAAGTAATTTATACTTCCAAAAGTCCATGCTTGTAATATGTTCATTTCTTCATCCAGGGGGACCCATTGTTGATTGAAGTCTTCAGTTCTTCACCCATGGGGGGGCATATTTGTAATTCCCACGAATTTTTGCTACTATAGTCTCTCTGTGCTGTGAAAGGGTCAGAGGATGACTCTATGTTTAGTGCAGGGGTCAGAGAATGGCTCTATGTATTGTGCAGGACTAGGAGGATGGCTCTAAGTATTGTGCAGTATCAGAGGATGGCTCTATATATTGTGCAAGTGTCAGAGGAAGGCTCTATGTAATGTGGAGGGGTCAGAGGATGGCTCTATGTATTGTGCAGGGGTCAAATGATGGCTCTATGTATTGTGCAGAGTTAAGAAGATGACCTATGTGTTGTACAGGGTCAGAGGATGGCTCTCTGTGTTGTGCAGGGTCAGAGGATGACTCTCTGTGTTGTGCAGGGGTCAGAGGATGACCTATGTGTTGCACATGGTCAGAGGATGGCTCTTTGTCTTGTGCAGGGGTCAGAGGATGGCTCTATGTATTGTGCAGCGGTTAGATGATGGCTCTATGTATTGTGCAGAGGTCAGAGGATGGCTCTCTGTGTTGTGTATGGGTCAGAGGATGGCTCTCTGTGTTGTGCAGGGGTAGAAAGATGGCTCTCTGTGTTGTGCAGGGGTCAAATGATGGCTCTATGTATTGTGCAAGGGTCAGAGGATGGCTCTATGTATTGTGCAGGGGTCAGAGGATGGCTCTGTGTTGTACAGTGTCAGAGGATGGCTCTATGTATTGTGCAGGGGTCAGAGGATGGCTCTCTCTGTTGTGCAGGTGTCAGTAGATGGCTCTTGTTGTTGTGTAGGGACCAGAGAATGGCTCTCTGCGTTGTGCTGGGGTCAGAGGATGGATTTATATATTGTGCAGGGGTCAGAGGAAGGCTCTCTATGTTGTGCAGGGGTCAGAGGAAGGCTCTATGTAATGTGGAGGCGTCAGAGAATGGCTCTATGTATTGTGCAGGGGTCAGAGGATGGCTCTCTGTGTTGTACAGGGTCAGAGAATGGCTCTATGTATTGTGCAGGGGTCAGAGGATGGCTCTCTCTGTTGTACAGGGTCAGAGGATGGCTCTATGTATTGTGCAGGGTTCAGAAGATGGCTCTATGTAATGTGCAGGGGTCAGAAAAAGGCTTTATATATTGTGCAGGGGTCAGAGGAAGGCTCTATGTAATGGGAAGGGGTCAGAGGATAGCTCTATGTATTGTGCAGGGATCAGAGGATGACCTCTGTGTTTACAGGGTCAGAGGATGGCTCTCTGTGATGTGCAGGGTCAAAGGATGGCTCTCTGTATTGTGCAGGGGTCAGAGGATGACCTCTGTGTTGTACATGGTCAGAGGATGGCTCTTTGTCTTGTGCAGAGGTCAGAGGATGGCTCTATGTATTGTGCAGGTGTTAGAGGATGGTACTCTGTGTTGTGTAGGGGTCAGAGGATGGCTATATGTATTGTGCAGGGGTTAGAGGATGGTTCTCTGTGTTGTGCAGGGGTCAAAGGAAGTCTCTATGTTATGTGGAGGGGTCAGAGGATAGCTCTATGTAATGTGCAGGGGTCAGAGGATGGCTCTCTCTGTTGTTCAGGTGTCAGTAGATGGCTCTTGCTGTTGTGTAAGGACCAGAGAATGGCTCTCTGCATTGTGCAGGGGTCAGAGGATGGATTTATATATTGTGCAGGGGTCAGAGGAAGGCTCTCTATGTTGTGCAGGGGGCAGAGGAAGGCTCTATGTAATGTGGAGGCGTCAGAGAATGGCTCTATGTATTGTGCAGGGGTCAGAGGATGGCTCTCTGTGTTGTACAGGGTCAGAGATTGGCTCTATGTATTGTGCAGGGGTCAGAGGATGGCTCTCTCTGTTGTACAGGGTCAGAGGATGGCTTTATGCATTGTGCAGGGGTCAGAAGAAGGCTTTATGTATTGTGCAGTGGTCAGAGGAAGGCTCTATGTAATGGGAAGGGGTCAGAGGATAGCTCTATGTATTGTGCAGGGATCAGAGGATGACCTCTGTGTTTACAGAGTCAGAGGATGGCTCTCTGTGATGTGCAGGGTCAAAGGATGGCTCTCTGTATTGTGCAGGGGTCAGAGGATGACCTCTGTGCTGTACATGGTCAGAGGATGGCTTTTGTCTTGTGCAGGGGTCAGAAGATGGCTCTATGTATTGTGCAGGTGTTAGAGGATGGTACTCTGTGTTGTGTAGGGGTCAGAGGATGGCTCTATGTATTGTGCAGGGGTTAGAGGATGGTTCTCTGTGTTGTGCAGGGGTCAAAGGAAGTCTCTATGTTATGTGGAGGGGTCAGAGGATAGCTCTATGTAATGTAGAGGGGTCAGAAGAAGGCTCTCTGTGTTGTGCAGGGGCCAGAGGATGGCTCTCTGTGTTGTGCAGGGTCAGAAGATGGCTCTCTGTGTTGTGCAGGGACCAGAGGATGGCTCTCTGTGTTATGCAGGGACCAGATGATGGCTCTCTGTGTTGTGCATGGACCAGAGGATGGCTCTCTGTGTTGTGCAGGGACCAGAGGATGGCACTCTGTATTGTGCAGGGACCAGAGGATGGCTCTCTGTGTTGTCCAGGGGTCAGATGAAGGCCCTATGTAATGTGAAAGGGGTCAGAGGAAGGCTCTATGTATTGTGCAGGGGCCGGAGGATGGTTCTCTGTGTTGTGCAGGGTCAGAGAAAGGCTCTCTGTGTTGTGCAGGGTCAGAGGATGGCTCTCTGTGTTGTGCAGGGTCAGAGGATGGCTCTCTGTGTTTTGCATGGCCAGAGGAAGGCTCCTTGTGTTGTATATGGATACGTGAAGGTGCTACCTATTGTGCAGCGGTCAGATGAAGATTCTTTATTTTATGGGATTCTCTATCAGGAGTAGGGGTCACTCGAAGATTTTTTGTGTGGCGCAGGTTTCACTAAAAGGCTCTATTTTGTACAGAGATCGGAGAGGGCTCTTTGAATTGTGAAGTTGTCACTGGCGGAGCAGAGGTTGGAATGTGAGAGAATAGCTGGTGAGTTGGGTGGCATGTGAGGGAAAAGCTGGTAGACATGGGGTAACGTGAGCGAAAATCTGTTGGTTATGAGGTGGCATGTGATAGAATAGCTGGTGTGCAGGGCTTATATTAGAAGCTTATGGTCAGGGAGTGGCATGTGAGAGAAAATCTAGTTGATAGGTGGTGGCCTATAAAAAAGTAGCTGGTCAGCAAGGGCCCATATGTGTGAAAGGCTGATGAGCAGGAGATGGCATGTGAGAAAAGTGGGTGTCATGTGAGAGAACCTGGTTGGCAGTGGGAGGGACATGTAATAATTTAGGGGGCGGTGGCATGTGATAGAGAATTGTTGGTGGGCATAGGGTGGGTGATTTCACATTTAGATACATAGAATTTGAAAATTATCAATATTTTTACTTTACAAAAAGCCATGAAATTCCATAGACAAAAAACCTTACGGTTTAACATGTCTGATTAAGGTTCCTTACTCACCATCTAAAATGTAAGAAAACTATTGAAACTCTTCCACTCAAACTCCAAAATGCAATGAAATTACGACGATTAAGGCAGAAGCCTTAATGGACGTGTTCCTTGAGCAATACAGACATGGTTTGCCATTACATCCTGCAGTTAGCTACAGATTCAGCACTATCATTGAGTGAGATTGCTGACACTCACAAATTGATGGATCTGCTAATTCACAGATTTGTGTGTTCACTAGAATACACACATGCAGTACTATTACATTTTCTTAGTTTAGCTTTATCATAGTTTAGGGCCTGGGTGTCTTAGAAAGAGACAGTAAAGCAACTTCATAAAAAATTAGAACTACAAAATCCCTACAGAGCATTTCTCCCATAAAGACTGTGCCTGCTTATTAAAGATACCTGCATAGCTCATCACCAAACAGTATCTGCTCCCGAAAGATCCCTGCAGAGCATTCCTCCACCCAAAACACTTCCTGCAGCTGACAGACCCCTGCAGAACATCTTTACACTCAACATACTACCCCCTCCTGACAGATCCCTGCAGAGCATTCCTCCCAGCAACACTGTACCTGCTCACAGCTGATGCCTACAGAATATCCCTCCTCCTGAAACACAATACTTGCTCCTGACATACCCCATCAGAGCATTTCTCCCTCCAAGACTGTGCCTGTTCCTAAAAGATACCTGCAGAACATAGCTCATCACCAAACAGTATCTGAACCCGAAAGATCCCTGCAGAGCATTTCTCCACCCAAAACACTTCCTGCAGCTGACAGACCCCTGCAGAACATCCTTACACTCAACATACTACCCCCCCTGACAGATCTCTGCAGAGCATTGCTCCCACCAACACTGTACCTGCTCCCAGCAGATCTCTACAGAATATCCCTCCTCCTGAAACACAATGTTTGCTCCTGACATACCCCTGCAGAGCATTTCTCCCTGCAAGACTGTGCCTGCTCCTAAAAGATACCTGCAGAACTTAGCTCATCACTAAACAGTATCTGCTCCCGAAATACCCCTGCAAAGCATCCCTCCACTCAACATACTACTGCTCCTGACAGATCCTGTATAGCATTCCTCCCTCCAATATTGTGTCTAATCCTAAAAGATATCTGCAATACATTCCTCCTCACCAAATATGGTTCCTGTGGCTGATGGATTCCTGAAGAAAATCTATCTATGCCTTTGGATTACACTATTGTGCAATTTACTAAAATAGTCTTGATGGCTTTATGTATCCTTAAAAGTTAGCTTAGGGGTTGTGAAAGAATGTAATGTCAGACATTGCATACTGAAAACCAAACTAAGTAGAGACTTATACATCAATTTAATTTAACTCTATTGTTATTTTGTAGTTCTAATTTTTTATGAAGTTGCTTTATTGTCTCTTTCTAAGACACCCAGGCCCTAAACTACGATAAAGCTAAACTAAGAAAATGTAATAGTACTGTATGTGTGTATTCTAGTGAACACACAAATCTGTGAATTAGCAGATCCACCATTTTGTGAGTGACAGCAATCTCACTACATGATAGTGCTGAATCTGCAGCTAACCACAGGATGTGATGGCATACCATGTCTGTATTGCGCAAGTAACACGTCCATTAAGGCTTCTGCCTTAATCGTCGTAATTTCATTGCTTTTTGGAGTTTGAGTGGAAGAGTTTCAATAGCTTTCTTACATTTTAGATGGTGTATAAGGAACCTTAATCGGACATGTTAAACCGTAAGGTTTTTTGTCTATGGAATATATATATATATATATATATATATATATATATATATATATATATATATATATATTTATTTATATTGCATTTTTGAGGTTTAATTGCAATGGCTTTTTATTTAAACTGATTAAAGTGAAAAAAAATCTGGACATATATTTATTTACTTTGGTATTTATTAATTATAGCTGTGCTGACTGTTTTTAAGGCTTTTTCACTCTGATTTCAAAAGGCCTATTTAGCATTTGTAATCTGTTAACCCAAGTGTCAATTCCCCATAGGTCTATCAACTTAATCTTGAGTGCTTGAATTTTCCATATGGCTTTGTAAATACAACAACTGTCTTAATACATGTTCTTAACCCCCCCCCCCTCCCCCCCCCCCAAAAAAAGACCTTAAATCTCATCCACAAGGTAATAATTAGGATAAGTATTGTGTTATAATGTATAATTGTACAATATTTAAAACATAATAATAATTGCCTTGTATAATTTATTTTTTTAAAGTTTTGTGTTTTAAGGAGAAGTTCCGTGGCAAAGAGCGCACGAAGACCAGCTATCATGTGAGGAGCAAGATCTGGAGATCCATTGCCATAGCAGCTTCTACAGTCAATGGCAACCCTAGAAAGGAAGAGACTTGTAAGCAGAGGTTCCGTGATTGCAGGAAAAGTACAAGTCCAAGATTGCAAAGACATCCCGAGTATCTCATGGTAAGAAGAGACACAAGGTCACCTTGAACTAATGGCAGGAGAAGTTGCATGATCACCTGAATCGGATGACGATATATCTCCAGTGAAGACTCTAAAAGGGATACTGCAGTCTCAAGATAACATTCTTATTGTTTTCATTTAAAGTGGTAAACATACTAACTTTACCTCATTGATAATGTAACGTAATATGTTAAAATATGTAATATTTATTTCTGTAACCACATATAAAAATGTATTATTTCCTAATATTTTCAGTTTCATGAAACTTTGTTTTCTAAAATATTTTATTTTAGCACCAAAAAATGATATGTGATTTTTACATACACATTTACAGTACATCTTGGATATTCCTGACCCACACATATAATCCATATCCACCTGTTGAAGAAATTTAATACAGAACATGTAACCTACTTTTGACAATAGTGGCAATGTAATTCTCAAGTTTGAATTTATTTCCCTTACTAAATATTGCTTAGTGTAAATATTTTTTTTCAAAAACATTTAATGTGACAAAATCTTATTTATTGTGGTACATTTAGGCATACTGTTCACCGCAGCATGTTTGTCAACCTTTAACACAGTGCTCACAATATTTATTTCTTACAGTCAAAAAATCAAAGTCAAGCGTCTGCAGCCGAAGCATGAGGATGAAGTCCAGTTGTATCTCAAGAGATAATTATACCTTATTTATTATGTACCTTTAAGCTGTTTATTATATAGCCTCCAAACTAAAAAAATGTATAATTTCAGATATTCCAGGTATTAAAAGTAGTACACACTACGTTGAAATTTGTAATGTTATAACAGGTCTTTTTACAAACTCTCTACAGATTTATCCTGCACATCTGTTGTTTGAGCCATTGAACTTGTATTTGAAATTCCAAAAGACATATTGAAAATAAAAGACACTGGCTGAAATTTCACACCATCCTACAAAGCTTTATAAACCGTTTTAACATGTGCATAAGAAAGTTTTATGCAACAAATAATCAATGTACAATATTATAAAAAACAAGAATATTGTTGATATAATCTATATTGCTAAATGTTGATTTTAGTATCTATTTTTAAGGACTGTCTTTCAAATTACACTGTCTGTACATTGAATTCATTCTTAGTTATTTTTAATATGCAACTTATTAATATACATAAGTGTAGCGAGGGGCCAGTGCAAATGAACACCCCGGATTATACTACATAGATTAATCATGCAAACTGTAATATGAGTGCAGTGAATATTAACATCCCTAATCAAAATGAATACCATGCTTTCTTTATTTCTGAGATAACACTATACGAAGTCTAATTGAATTGCTTAATTTCCATCTCAAATCATTGCACAATATAAGGACATAATGACATAAGTTGGCCAACATCATGTTTATAAATAGAGTATGAAGCCAAAAGTATATCACCATAGTAAGATTTTTAGAATATTAATAATGTCCTGCCACTTAAAATAATAAAAAAAATATTTAAAAGATTTAATAGCAGAATATACGCAATACAGATTTATAGTTTTCGATTGCAACTTAGTGTGGTAAAGATTTATTATGCAATATTATTATATAAATGATAAATATATAACAAAACGTTTAATTAATGTAAGTGTGTTTAAACAGAATCAATTCTGTAGTATGCCCTCCAAGGATTTCCATTAATTGCAATAGTACTCAATTTAAATTAGAACACTAAATAAAATAATCAATTGATTAAAAACCTGTATAAAAATCACAGAAAACAAGGGACATAACATTTATAGTAAGAATCATTAAAATAACATTGTTAGTAACGAACCACAGTGTCATGAATGTGTATTTTATGTTTTAAAATCTACTTTACAATTTATAAATAATAATAATAAATCCAAACACAAAGTTGTGTTTATTATAGAAAGTACATTTATAATATATGGAATAACATTACATTACAAACATGTATGCTATCTGATCTTATATTTTTTTATTATACTAATTAGACACGTTGTGAAGAACAGCAATTTCTCTGTGCATTGCAGTCTGCAGGTATTAACAAACTGAATTTATAAGGTAATAAAGTTCACTTGACCGTGTCAATTGATCATGTCTCTGTTTGAAGTGTAAACTAATTGAATAACAAACATTAAAGTACACAGAGGCTGACAACTCTGCGCTATCAGTCGAAGAGAATACTTGACTGCACCAAGTGTACCACTCACTACCTCCTCCACTTATATAGTTCCCCCTAACTCCAACATGATAGAGATATTTATTGAGGAGGGGTGCACCCGGTCATATAATTGGGTAACTTTATTCAACAAGAAGAAAAGAAAATGACCATAAGGGGCACTCATGAATGGAAATAAACAACATATATATTTGCATTATATTGATATGTTGGTGATATTAAAATCACTCTTTATTGTGTATAGATTTGGAACATACTTCTAATAGCGAAATATTAAAAATTGTAATTGGAAACATACATTGGCAATGTATGTTTCCAATTACAATTTTTAATATTTCGCTATTAGAAGTATGTTCCAAATCTATACACAATAAAGAGTGATTTTAATATCACCAACATATCAATATAATGCAAATATATATGTTGTTTATTTCCATTCATGAGTGCCCCTTATGGTCATTTTCTTTTCTTCTTGTTGAATAAAGTAACTCTGCGCTATCAATCAGACAATCTGTCATTGTTTAAATAATTCCTTAACATAGGTAAATAGTTGCACCTCTCCTCACCCGCTATAAAAAGTGTTTGCGACCTCAGTCAAATCGGCACTTATTACTACTGAATATGCTTGCTAATTTGTGTTGTATATCTGGCTTTGCCTGACTCTTTTACAGAGAATATTTTTTGCTATATACACCTTTTGAGATACCTGCTTTCATTACCACTGGTATCCAGCTTTATGAACAATACCAGCAAATTAGAGGACTTCTTTAGATGTGGATTATCATTCTATAGAAAATATGGCGAAAGAATCTGTTTGCCTTGTGCCGCCTCAAAAAGGTGGAGATTTACTCAATATTAAAGGATTTGTTTTCACCAAGAGCAAACTTTGTGGAAAAAGGTGCTATTAGAGGTGCAATGAGTTAAAAAATGGCAGTGGTCGAGCATGGGCCATCACTGTCGAATTTTCCACTAGCCACAAAGTCATCTCACACACGGAACGTAATAACACAGCGCAGACAGAAAGAACTGATGTTGCCAGAGTAAGACACAACATCACGGAACAGGCACGGAATATGGTGGAGACCCTATCATTCAAAGTGTGACAGTAGAAATGCCATCAACAATCACAGTGTACATGCTAAATTGATCTTCTCTCAAGTGATCGCTAAAGAGGGTGAAACTCATTGACATGACGGCACAGTCAACCTCTATAAACGAGATCAATGTCTCCGACAATTTAAAAGAAATCAATAGAGTGCAATTTTTCAGAAAGGACATCACATTTGGGAGCGAATGTATATGTTTGCAACTCTGGAAAATTTGGAAAAACTCCAGGAGGCCTCATATTCGGTGATGGATGGCACCTTCAAAACTTGCCCAACATTATTTAGGCAGATCTACAGCATCCATGCTATGGTTTGTACAAATGAAGACACAAGACATTTTGTGCCCCTGGTTTATGATTTACTTTCGAGTAAAAGCCAGGAGTGCTATCAGAAGTGTCTAGAAATTCAGAATTATGTCATGGAATTTGACATCAACCTGGCACCATAATATATCCTCACCGATTTTGAGATAGCTGCAATAAATGCCACCAAGCTCGAATTTGGAGCCTACCAGCATAAATGTTGCTTGTTTCACTTGGTCAGAGCCTTTACTGAAGCATCCAGACAGCAGGATTAGCTCAGCTGTACGTCACTGACCCTGGCTTTGCACTCCGTATGAGGCATTTGCAAGCCCTCACCTTTTTAGCCCCCAAATGACATCCCAGCTGCCTTTGAGGAACTTAAATGACATTCACCTGAAATTGCAGAAATATTTCACGAAAATTATGTTCTTAGTAGACGTCGCAAAGAACTCGCAGCAAATCTACATGAACAGCACCGTTGTTTCCTCCCAGAATATGGTCAGTGCATAAAAATATCAGTCATTCCCCGATCAAATAATAAAATCAGAAGGTAGGCACCTGCAGTGGAACAGCATACTGGTTGAGACGAAGTAAAGGGTGTACAACCTGATCACCTACTTCATTAGAAAACAAAACACCACTAATGCCCAAATACAGAAGGTGTCTGCCAACAATCTAAGGACATCACCAAGACGGGAGCAAAAAACAAAGGAAACTGCATTGGAAACATACATTAGCCAGAGGGAAACAGTAGACGTCATGACATATTTAAGAGCCTATCACTTATAAAAACATTGTACGTTAATTCAAAAGAGATGTAGGGAAAACTTTGTGACCCAAAAGTAGCCTGTTATGTGCGTATTGTCGCTAACCAATAACGATTGTCGAACCTCGATTTGTGTTTCCAACGCACAAAGATTTATTCGCAACAAGTAGAATAATATGCTCAAGCGAAGTGATAATAAATACAGCCGTTACTTATCGCAGGCGCTCTGGATCCAGTGTGCAGTCATTCAATCCTGAAGTCTGGGGACAAGATGTCTGAACACTAGATATGAAGCTGCTGCTTATATACACACAGAAATACAGTAATACAATGAAGATGGTATAGCTTGCATCTATTGGTGCAGGTCTCAGGAAGGTCCAAGGGGTTGTCAATCATTGGCTAGTTCATCCTAAGGAATCCAAAGGAGGGGATCACCTCTCCAGGGGGTATGCTCGGCTCTTCCCGCCAAGATTCCTTAGTCTTAAGTAGTTCATAATTCCCTATCATTCATAACTTGTGTATGCACTCTGCGATGCGATTCCTTCGCAGAGTGAACCAAACAGTAGGAAATGTAAAGAGGTTTATTATGATACCACTCATGATATGATTCCTTCAACCTGTTCCGTATATTTTACTAATATGCATGTAACTTTAATATAACATATAAATACTACTATATTTCGACATAACTATGTGTTGCAACTACCATTAATGTGTACTATTTTATAAGTATGCGTGTTTGTGCGAATGTATGGTAAAAGACCAATTACTGTTGTTGCCACGTGTAGTGGATGCGTACGCCCTTTCACGTCGTAGCGTGCCCTTGTACGCCGTAGCGTACCGTACGCATCTTTTCAGACAAAGACAACCAAGTTTGCTCGACTTTAATTGAAATGACTTTATCCAATTTGCTGACTTCGACAAGCCGTTAAGTGTGCACTTAGAGCAATGTGCAATGTTAACCGCTGCGCTACAAAAATGTGCAGCCTAGTGATGTTTTCTTGCTTAAAATTGTGTTTTTCCTGTAGGAAATCGTGGGCCTGAGGTGGTTTTCAAACAAGTCTGGTTGTCTAGCTCCCTCCCGCAAATTACCTGTAAGTCTGCACTTAGAGTAATGTCTGATCATGTACAATGTTGACCGTTGCGCTACCAAAATGAGCAGCCAAGTGACTTTTTTGGTTTACAATGTTGATTTTCCGGTAGGAAATCGCATGCCTGAGGTGGTCTTCAAACAAGTTTAGATGTCAAGCTTCCCTGCTAATTGCCCAAAAGTCTTCACTTAGAGCAATGTCTGAGCACTGCGCTACCACATGTTACAAACCACTTTTTAATGCTAACTTTATATTAACTGTGACCTTTTTCTACCTAGGAAATAAAGGACATGTTGTATGCTATGTAGAGGAGGGTGTTGAATAAGCGGTAGTAATCGTATTGATGGCGATGTAAACACCGACAGTGTTTACACCTACATAATTAATACGATAGTGAAGAAAGCGACATGTAAAAAATAACTACTTAACTGTAAACAGACACATTGGAAATCCGATGTAAGGAGAGGGTGATACTTCCAAATTACGTCACTTGCAAGCGAGACTTGGACATTTCAGATTTTAAAGCGGAAACGCACAGACCCATGTAAGTATTACCTTTACGCTAGGGGTTAGGGTTAGGGGCTAGGGTTAGGGGTTAGGGTTAGGGTTAGGAATACAATTATTATTACCATAATTAAATATGTTCATGCGTTGTCGCTTTAAAAAAGAAATTCAAGTCGCGCTTGCAAGTTGCGCCCTTTCTCCTCACATCGAATTTCCAGTGTGTCTGTTTACAGGTAAGTAGTATTTTTTACATGTCGCTTTCTTCACTATCATAATAATTATGTAGGTGTAAGCACTGTCGGTGTTTACATTATCGTTAACTCGTACTACACACCTGAATAAGAATTACATCAGGCCTATGAGCATTTCAACAATCGATCTATAAAATACTGTGGATGCAAAGTATCTAATGTCGAAGTCAGCATATTGGAGAAAGTAATTTCAATTAAAATCGAGCAAACTTGGTTGTCTTTTTCTGAAAAGATGCGTACGGTACGCTACGGCGTGAAAGGGCACGCTACGGCGTGGAAGGGCGTATGCAGCTGCAACACGTGGCAACAACAGTATTTAGTCTTTTACATACATTCGCACAAACACTTACACTTGTAAAATAGTACACATTAAAGGTAGTTGCAACACATAGTCATTTATGTTGAAATATAGTAGTATTTATATGTAATATTATAAGTTATATGCATATCAGTAAAACATATGGTACACGTTGAAGGAATCTAGTCATGTGTGGTATCATACTAATCCTCTTCGCATTTGCGACTGTCCGGTTCACTCTGCGAAGGAATCGCAGAGTGCATACGCAAGTTATTAATGTTAAGGAATTATGGACTATTATGACTGAGTAATCTTGGAGGGAAGATCATCCCCTGGAGAGATGAACCCCTCATTTGGATTCCTGAGCTTAAACTAGCCAATGATTGACAACCCCTTGGACCTTCCTGAAACCTGGACCAATAGAAGTAAGCTATACCATCTGCATTGTTTTACTGTATTTCTGTGTGCATATAAGCAGCAGCTCCTCATTTAGTGTTCAGACATCTTGTCCTCAGACTTCAGGATTGAATGACTGTACACTGGATCCAGAGCGCCTGCGATAAGTAACGGCTGTACTTATTTTTACTTTGCTTGAATATATTCTGCTACCTTTTGAGAATAAATCTTTGTGCGTTGGAAACACAAATCGAGATTCGACAATCGTTATTGGTTAGCGAAAAAACGCTCATAACAATTTGGGGGCTCGTGAGCTTTGGAGGTTTCGTTGCCGGATGATACGCAAGACCAACGGATTTCGGTTCCGCAACAAAGGGTGGAGACGCGTCATATACGGTTAAGAACGCAATGTGTTCAAAACCTGAATTTTACTCTGTGTTGTGAAACCGAATGTCCGTTTTGCATTGTCTTGGGCACGCTAACTAGAACCTAGGGACAAAAGAGAAAACTGTTTCTTTTTACTGTCATTGTGCGTTTTAACTGTATTGCATTGCTTAGCGTATGTGTATTTCCTGCTGTGCGTACGCAAACTTCCGGTAGATTTTCCACGTGGTTAAACAATCGTTTTGATAGTTATTATATGTGCATAGTATAATTACTTGTGAAAACCTCTGAGTCATTATTACTATTGTTGGGAACTTTTGATTTTCTGCGCAGAAAAGGTGTATAGTGTGTGATTTTGTAACATAGATACGCTGTTTTATTGTGGATTGTGCTCAGTTGCTGTCTGACGAGGCAGGTTGCCCAACTGAAGGACGGTATACGGGGCAGGTATACCGAATGCGAAAACAGGGTTTTCGCAAAGCGCCACCAATAGATCGCAAAGTTTACTGCTAATTAGTATCAGTAGGCGGTGCGATCTAACCGCACGGTAAAAACAACCATGAGTGTAAAATTGGAAGTGCAGCTAGGAGGAATTATATTGGAAAGGCTGGTTGATTGTATTAACTTGGTGCTACCAGTTATAATAAACTCAGTAGATTTTTGTGGTTGAGCCAGGGTATCGAGAAGCTGATAGCCCCTGGGGCCCACAGTGATATTTCTGTGTTAGGGGTCCTCGTCGGGTGCAAAAAAAAAAGTGAGTGGACGCGGCTAGTGGAAATACGTCCACCGGGCATTAGAGATCTCTAGCGGTGATTGTAGCAACAGGGTTGAAATTGTTGGGTGGAAAGAACAGAGCATTGCGGTGTGTCTGTGTTCCACATAAAAAGGTGTTGTTGGCCGGAAGGAACAGAGCATTGCGGTGTGTCTGTGTTCCGTGTAGAAGGTATTGTTCAACATGGGTGCTAAGCATATGCTAGAGATGGCCAGTGTACTGCCTAAGGAAGGGCCTATTGGTTCAGCGAGATTTCTCATGTGTAAGAAATATGGTGCATACGCAACTGTGTATTGTGACACGTGGGTCAAGATGACCAAAGATTGTGATAGGCCTTTCCCAACAATAGGAAGTTTTAATGAAGAGGTACTAAATAATGTAAAAGAAAAAGTGTGGTTGATTAAGTCAACGAAAAAGAGAAATAGACATAATGATTGTTTAAAATTGTGGCAAATGGAAGGTAACACGTGGTAGAGCAGCGAATGCACAGTGGAAGTAGGCGTGGCGAAAAGCGCGCGCACGGCGGAAGTAGCCGTTGAGAAGCGTGGCAAACTCAGCGCAAGCGCGCCCCCGCCAACTTATGTGGCGGGAGGGGTAAGTACAGCCGTTATTAAAACTGAAAAAAGAGAAATTGCTAAGTTATATCCTGTTTTAGGACAATTTAAAACAAGTGTATCAGAAGATGAAGATGAACCCACTGTGATTTCGGCCATTGCTCATGCTGTTTATATGCTAGAGGTTCAGCGTAAGTATGGGAAAGGAGCAATGGCTGAGATAGGTGAGAGTAGTGTGATCACTAGGAGTGATAGCAGTCAAAATATTGAAACAGCAAATCCTGTAGTGTCTTCTGAAGACAGTAAACCAGTGGGTGCGTATCCAATCCGCACAATATCAGTTCCCAATGGAATGTTACTGTCAGGCGCCGTCCGCACGGCCGCCTGACTGTGTGATCGCGCGTCTGGTTGCTAGGCAACCAGACGCGTCATTTCCGGATTCCCCCTGCCATCCATTTCCCCCGCAGTATGACGCGCCCCGTTGCTAGGCAACGGGACGCTATGTATTCCCGGCGGCAGGCATGACAGCGCTCAGCGCTGAAGCTGATTGGATCCTCACATTATTTAAACCCCTTCCTGTCCTCTAGTCAGTGCCAGAGTATCAGGTCTTCCTGCCTCCAGCGTTTCTGTGTACCAGTTGCTATATTGTTCCTGACCTTCCTCGTGCTGCCTGTGACCCTTTTGACCCGGACCGTTTGACCACCCCTATCTGGATTCTGCCTTTGTACTGCGCTCCCTGAAGATTACCGACTCGGCTTGCCTCACCATTCTTCTGGATTTCCCTTTTGTACCTCCTCTACCTGAACGTTGCTGAACCGGCCTGTCTGACACCCCCTTGTATCTCGCTGTGGACTCTAGGAAGGACCGCGACCTGCGTGTCCCTGCAGCGGAGTCCATACTTCCTTGCGGGGGTTCCTGGTGAATACCAGGGGCACGTTAGACTCCGCGCCTTCCTCTGAGTTGCGCCAACAACAGCAGGTACCTCCTACCAGTCATACACCCACTAACAGTCGTGACAGTATACTCTGGCCATGACAACGGAGGGGTCTGGTGAACCGTCTGCTCGTGACCTACTTCTGCATTTGGCCCAACGAGTGGAGCAACAAGAAACAGCCCAAGCGCATCTTCTACAATGTGTCCAAGGGATTGCTACCCGCTTCGATACATTTCAGAATGCTGCACCCGCTACACCAGCCATAACCTCTGCGGCATCCACAGCATCCAGTGTGGTTACGGTCTCTACAGCGGCCTCCGGTGTACGCATCCCGACACCCGAAAAGTTTGACGGTGATCCCAAGAAGTGCAGGGGCTTTCTGAACCAATGTGCCATCCAATTTGAGTGCAACCCAGGGGCCTTTTCTTCAGAACGCACCAAAGTAGCTTTTCTCATCTCCCTCCTCAGTGGTCAAGCCCTTGCCTGGGCCTCACCTTTATGGGAACAAGGGGGTCCACTTCTTCATAACTCCAACTCTTTCATTGAAGCTTTCAGGAAAGTCTTCGATGATCCCGGAAGAGTTGCTTCTGCAGCTACCAGCTTGTTAAACCTCCGCCAAGGTGACCTGTCCGTGGGGCAATACGCAGTTCAATTCCGAACCCTGGCTTCCGAGTTAAAATGGAATAACGAAGCACTGGTGGCAACCTTTTGGCAAGGTCTGGTGGACCGGATTAAAGATGAGTTAATTTCCAGAGAACTCCCGGCTGAGTTAGATTCTCTCATCTCCATGTGCATCAAGGTGGATTTGCGTTACCAAGAGCGCACGCAGGAACGCTCTCCTGGCAAACGGTTCATACCACGGCTAGCACCCCAGTTCCAAAATCCCATCCTGCCAGTGGACGAACCAATGCAAGTAGGACGCTCTAAATTATCCCTTGAAGAGAGGGAGAGACGCTTCAAACAACGCCTGTGTCTGTATTGTGGAGATCCGGGACACCTGCTAAGAGTTTGTCCCAAGAAACCGGGAAACTCTTCCTCCTAAACGGTGGCGGGGAGGCCGTTTTAGGAGAATCCACAGTTGCTCCCTATGCTAAAGAAAATTCTCCAGAATTTCAGATGGCTGTCATCCTGAGCACCCCCAAGGGTACCTTTTCCACCACGGCCTTTGTGGACTCCGGCTCCTCCGGGAACTTCATTTCGGCGGATCTAGCTTCGCAGCTCCAAATACCTCTGAACCCATTGCCCCAACCGTTATCTCTGACGGCAGTCGACGGAAGTCGTGTCACTCACGGCTCCATCTCCTCCGTGACTTCTCCTGTTCGGTTGAGGGTAGGAGTACTTCACAGCGAAATGATCCAACTTTTGGTGTTGCCGAGGTCCATTAATCCCCTCATCTTGGGGCTACCATGGCTGAGAAGACATTCTCCTCAGATGGATTGGGACCACGCTCAAGTTATGTCATGGGGTGAAGGATGTCGCTTTGAATGTCTGTCTAGAGTCTTGCCTCCTAAATGTCAAGTAATGGCTCAGTCCGAGCTAACCCACCTTCCTGAGGCCTATATGGAATTCCAGGATGTATTCAGTAAAGTGGAAGCGGAGATCTTGCCTCCTCATCGTCCCTGGGATTGCGCTATTGTTTTATCTCCTGACCAACCCATCCCCAAAGGGCGGACCTACCCTTTATCTCGTCCAGAGACGTCAGCCATGTCTCAATATATTTCAGAAAACCTGAAACGGGGATTTATCCGCAAATCTACTTCCCCAGCGGGTGCAGGTTTTTTTTTTGTTAAGAAGAAGGATGGGTCTCTCCGGCCTTGTATTGATTATCGTCCTCTCAACCGCATCACTGTCAAAAATCGATATCCACTACCTCTCATCTCCGACCTCTTTGATAAACTCAGTGGATCTCAAATCTTTTCCAAATTAGATCTCCGTGGGGCCTATAATTTAATTCGCATCAAGGAAGGAGACGAATGGAAAACGGCCTTTAACACCAGAGATGGACATTTCGAGTACCTGGTGATGCCCTTCGGCCTCTGCAACGCCCCAGCCATCTTCCAAACCTTCGTTAACGATATCTTTCATGACCTGTTATACACTTCTGTGGTAGTATATCTAGACGATATATTAATATTTTCTAAAGATCTGAAGACTCATCGGGAACAAGTAAAGGAGGTCTTACGTAGACTTCGGAAACACCACCTCTATTGCAAGCTGGAGAAATGTGTGTTTGAGATTAGTCAGGTATCTTTTCTTGGTTTCATCGTGTCGAGTCAAGGTCTTTGTATGGATCCCACCAAGGTGTCAGCTATTCTGGACTGGCCTCAGCCACAAGGCCTTAAAGCCATTCAAAGGTTCATCGGCTTTGCAAACTATTATCGCCAATTTATTCAGGGATTCTCCACCATTATAGCCCCCATTACAGCGTTAACCAGGAAGACTGCCAACCCTAGGGTCTGGTCTTCGGAGGCCATGTCTGCCTTCATAACGTTAAAGAAAGCATTCTCTTCAGCCCCAGTTCTGTCCCAGCCAGATCAAGAACGACCTTTCTTCCTAGAGGTAGATGCATCCTCAGTAGGCATTGGGGCGGTGCTTTTTCAAGAGTCTCCGGCTGGCTCACACAACCCGTGTGGGTTTTTCTCCAGACGATTTCTTCCCAGCGAATGTAATTATGGAATAGGGGACAAGGAATTACTGGCCATCAAGGCGGCTCTGGAGGAGTGGCGACATCTGTTGGAGGGGGCTATATTTCCTGTTACTGTGTTTACCGACCATCGGAATCTAGTGTTCATTCAAGAGGCTCGTTGCCTTAATCCTCGGCAAGCCCGCTGGGCATCCTTCTTTGCTCGATTTGACATGAAACTCACATTCTGCCCGGGAGCCAAGAATGGACGTGCCGATGCATTATCTCGCTCATTTGACGATTCCGATCGTTTAAGACCATTGGTTCCGCAGCATATTATTGATCCTTCTAATATCGTAGCCCTTACTAGGACCAAAACGTCCTCTCCTCCTCCAGGCCGGTCATTTGTGGAACCCCATCTCCGGTTCAAGACCCTGCAGTGGGCTCATTCATCCCGCATTGCCGGCCATGCTGGAATAAAGAAGACAACATCGCTGCTTTGCCGACGCTTCTGGTGGCCTAATGTACGTGCCGATATTGAGAGATTTATTGCTTCCTGCACTACTTGTGCTCAACACAAAACTTGTAGAAGAGTCCCGGCAGGCCTTCTTCGTCCACTTCCTATCCCCGATGCTCCTTGGGAAAGTGTGGCCATGGATTTTATCACAGACCTACCCCTCAGTGCAGGGTTTACCACTATCTGGGTGGTTATTGATCGATTTTCGAAGATGGCACATTTTATTCCTCTAACTGGACTGCCCACGGCCAGTCGTCTGGCAGATATCTTTATCAAGGAGATATTCAGACTACATGGGTGCCCGAAGGAGATCATTTCGGACCGCGGAGTCCAATTTACATCCCAGTTTTGGAGAACCTTTTGTAAAAGAGTAAGCATAGAATTGAAATTCTCTTCGGGATACCATCCGCAAACCAACGGACAGACGGAGCGAATCAATCAGGATCTCGAGACATTCCTCCGCTGTTTTACCTCCGACAACCAGAATAAATGGTCTCAATTCCTTCCTTGGGCGGAGTTCTCCCATAATCAACACATTCATGAGTCTACCGGATTCTCTCCGTTCTTTATTGTATACGGAAGTCACCCTGTGTTTCCGGATCCTTTTCCAGTATCCTCTTCACCGGTTCCAGCCGTAGATACTCTTTATCGGGAATTTTCTCTCATTTGGGCTAAGACTAAGACGGCTTTACTCAAGGCTACTCAGCATCACAAGATCTTTGCAGATCGTCATCGGAGGGCCACTCCTCTCTTAAAGGTGGGAGACCAGGTATGGCTATCCACCCGGGACCTAAGACTAAAGGTTCCTTCTATGAAGATGGCTCCTCGATTTATTGGCCCGTACACCATCATGCAAGTCATTAATCCTGTATGCTTCAAATTGAAACTTCCTCCTTCTCTGAGATGTCATAATACTTTTCATGTCTCATTACTACGACCACTGGTACTCAATAAATTCTATCGACCTCCCGGTCGTCCCCCACCAATACAAACCTCTTATGGAACTGAATTCGAAGTCAGTCGGATCTTGGCCTCTCGCATTCTTCGTGGCAAACAGCAATTTCTGGTCCATTGGAAAGGATTTGGCCCAGAGGAGAGATCATGGGTGGACAAGCAGGACTTTCACGCTCCTAGAATTCTTAAAAAGTTCCTTCAAACAGGAGGAGGAAGAGGAGGGTATACTGTCAGGCGCCGTCCGCACGGCCGCCTGACTGTGTGATCGCGCGTCTGGTTGCTAGGCAACCAGACGCGTCATTTCCGGATTCCCCCTGCCATCCATTTCCCCCGCAGTATGACGCGCCCCGTTGCTAGGCAACGGGACGCTATGTATTCCCGGCGGCAGGCATGACAGCGCTCAGCGCTGAAGCTGATTGGATCCTCACATTATTTAAACCCCTTCCTGTCCTCTAGTCAGTGCCAGAGTATCAGGTCTTCCTGCCTCCAGCGTTTCTGTGTACCAGTTGCTATATTGTTCCTGACCTTCCTCGTGCTGCCTGTGACCCTTTTGACCCGGACCGTTTGACCACCCCTATCTGGATTCTGCCTTTGTACTGCGCTCCCTGAAGATTACCGACTCGGCTTGCCTCACCATTCTTCTGGATTTCCCTTTTGTACCTCCTCTACCTGAACGTTGCTGAACCGGCCTGTCTGACACCCCCTTGTATCTCGCTGTGGACTCTAGGAAGGACCGCGACCTGCGTGTCCCTGCAGCGGAGTCCATACTTCCTTGCGGGGGTTCCTGGTGAATACCAGGGGCACGTTAGACTCCGCGCCTTCCTCTGAGTTGCGCCAACAACAGCAGGTACCTCCTACCAGTCATACACCCACTAACAGTCGTGACAGTTACAATGCATTGTCCCTGGACTAGATCAGAATTACGTTCCACTATGACTGAATTCACAGACCCTAGAAAGGAGTTGGCTAAGTGTCAGAAATTTGTCAAAGACTTAGTAAATGCACACGAACCAACCAATAAGGATTGGCGTGTAGTGTTGAAGGGCGTGTCTTCCTCCCCATACTGACATACAAAAATGTATTAAAGATTGTTTGTTGGACGAAGATGACACCTTGACTAATGAGATTATCCAAGAAAATATAGAACAAATTGTCAAACATTTAGCCATCTATTTTCCAGTAGTGGTAAATTGGAGTAAAATTTTCACCATAAAACAAAAGGATAGTGAAACAGCCTCAGATTACTTTGCTAGAGCTATAGCAGCGATAACACGGTTCACTGGGATATCCAACATAGGTGAGGACCCACATCACAGAGAGGTAGCTGTAGGAGTATTAATGGATGGCCTCAGAGAAAATTTAAAGACGAGAGTACAACCACATTACCTAATTGGAGAGGCATCACAGTAGATTCTCTTAGGGAGTCTGCTGTGGAGCATGACAAACACCTTTTTAGAAAAAAGGAAGTGAAAAGTGATAGGTTAATGACGGTAAGTATACAGGCTCTAGAGGGGATGCATACACAACCACGAGAATACAACCCATATAACAAGAAACATAAAGTGATCAGGTGTTTCAACTGTAATGAGGAAGGACATTACATGAGAGATTGTAAAAAGGAAAGAGTCAATGCACAGAGGGGTGGGTCACGTAGATATCCTCCAAAGAGGAATTCACATGGATTAGAAGATTCACATCTACCCGCACATATCATAGCAGCAAATATTGTGCAGGAAAATGATAGTCAGTGCTAGGGGTCAGGTCATACCTGTAGTCTACAGCCAGTGAGGTTAACTGAGAGTCTAAGAGAAGAACCAACAATGATAGTTGACATAGCTGGTAGGAAACAAACTTTTCTTGTAGATACAGGGGCGGCCAGATCTGTGATAACCTCTCCTTTTGATCTACAGGTGACCAGTAAAACTATTCCAGCTATGGGGGTAACGGGAAGAGTGTTACATTATCCTCTAACTAAACCCGCTGAAGTTACTATCGAGCCTCTGCATACTAAGCATTCGTTTCTCTTGGCTGCAGCGGCTCCTACTAACTTGCTAGGGAGAGACTTGTTATGTAAAAATGGGATGTGTCATATACTGTACTTCAGATGGTGTGTTCCTAGATATACCCGAGAAGGTCGCTCATGAGGTACAGGACATATTGGACACCCCTCAAAGGTTAATGTTACACTCAACTGTTATAGAACCAAGTCCATCTCAAGTAAAGGGGATGTTGCTGGAAATACCAGGTTCACTATGGACCAGAGATGGACAGGACACTGGACTGATGGCAAACGTAGCCCCTATCATGGTATATCTAAAAAGTGGTAGGATAGCTCCAAAAATACCACAGTATCCATTAAAACCAGAGGTGGAACTAGGGGTATATCCTGTTATTGAAAGGCTGTTGCAACAATGGATTTTAATTCGTACATCAAGCACAGCAAATAGTCCCATTTTCCCTGTGAAGAAGAGTGGGGGGAGGGACTATAGATTAGTCTAGGACTTAAGGGGAATTAATAAAGTTGTTGAGAGCCAATTCCCCGTAGTGCCGAATCCAGCTGTCATCCTCATGCAGATTCCACCGTCTGCTAGTCATTTTACTGTCATTGACCTATGTTCTGCTTTCTTCTCAGTCTCCCTTCACTCTGACTGTCAATACCTATTTGCATTCTCCTACAGGGGATTGCAATACACATGGACCAGACTGCCCCAGGGGTTCATTGACAGCCCCAGTATTTTCTCCCAAGCCTTACATGACTGTTTGCAATCCTTTCAATTCCGCAATGGGTCTGTTCTAATTCAATATGTGGACGATTTGTTGCTGTGCTCTGATTCTTTTATGTCATGTTTACATGATACTAAATTGTTGATGCTTCATCTCTCACAAACAGGGCACAAAGTGGCAAAGGATAAATTACAGCCATGTCAGACTAAGGTCAAATACTTAGGACACTGCCTCACCAAGGGGCTAAGACACCTGACAACCGACAGGATTGAGGCCATACAACACATGACTCTGCCGCAGAGCCAGAAGCAGATTCGCACTTTCCTGCGGATGTGTGGATACTGTAGATCCTGGATCCCAGGTTTTTCTATTCTGGCATTACCATTGCAGGAGCTAGTCTCTTCCTCAAAACCAGAACTTGTTGTACACACAGAAGAGTCAGAGCAAGCGTTCTTCAATCTTAAAGATAGTCTGACTAGAGCACCTGCATTGGGAATACCTGATTATGAAAAGCCTTTTGAGCTATACTGTACAGAAGCTGATGGTTGTGCAGCAGGTGTCCTTACACAGAAACATGGTGACGCTAGCAGACCGATAGCATACTACAGTGCACAATTGTACACTGTGGCAAGATCACTCCCAACATGTCTCAGAAGCGTAGCAGCAACTGCTCTTCTGGTAAGTAAGAGCGAGGACGTAGTATTAGGACATAATTCAACTGTCTATACACCCCATGCTGTATCAGCTCTGTTAAATTCAGCCCAAACCAGACATGTTTCTTCAGCTAGATTCACAAAGTGGGAACTAGCCCTGATGGCACCCTCAAACATCACCATAAAATGATGTAGCACCTTAAATCCAGCTACATACCTTCCATATGTGACTCTAGAGACACAAAGGGTGGGAGGTGAGGAGACCCTGGTGGATGATGAGTTAGGCAAGAGTACTGACATGCATGATTGTATGGAACACCTGAACCAGACCTTTACTGCAAGGCCCGACATACGTGACACTCCCTTAGAAAATGTATATTTTACGTTTTATACAGACGGGAGTTGTCATAGACAGACAGAGACGGGAGAGCTATGTACTGGTTACGCTGTGGTAGACGATCAGGATGTGGTAGAAGCTGAACCCCTTGGCCCACCTCACTCAGCCCAAGTGGCAGAACTAGTAGCATTAAGGAGAGCGTGTGAGTTGGCAGAGGGTAAATCAGCCAATATATATACTCACTCTAGGTACGCCTTCGGGGTAGTGCATGATTTTGGGGCCCTTTGGCATCTTAGAAACTTTACGACAGCAGCAGGTACGCCAGTGGCAAACTCACAACACATAAAAGGACTTCTGACAGCGATACAGTTACCCAGGACAGTAGCCGTTATAAAGTGCAAAGCCCATACCTTTGAAGAAGACCCAGTGTCATTGGGCAATAACAGTGGGCGGACGAAGCTGCTAAAAAGGCAGCAGGGCAACCTATGACTGTATCGACCGAGACTATGATGGTTTCTCAGACATTAGACATGCAGAAATTAATTCAACTGCAAGATTTGTGTTCCCTGCAGGAAAAGGCGGTCTGGAAGGCGAAGGGATGTGATCAAGAGTCCACAGGACTCTGGAGGGATAGAGAGGAGAAGCCTGTAGCTCCCCAAACATACTATCCAAGCCTGGCTGAAGCAGCACACGGTCTGACTCACCTGCGTAAAGAAGGTATGTGCAAACTGGTGAGAGCATACTGGTGTGCTCTTTGATTTTCCTCTCAGGCTGGTAAGAAAGCAATGTCATGTCTTGCTTGTTTGAGGAAAAATGTCGGGAAAACTATTCCAACTGAGCCATCCCACATCCCTCCTACAGACGGACCTTTTCAGGTAATACAAATTAACTATATCCAAATACCACCGTGCAGGAATCTAAAGTATGTGTTAGTGTTTATTGATGTGTTTTCCGGTTGGGTAGAAGCATATCCGGCAGCCACTAATACTGCTGTGTTCACTGCAAAGAAAATTGTACACGATTTTGTATGTAGGTTCAGTATCCCTAGAATTATTGAAAGTGATAGGGGTACCCACTTTACTGGTGATATCTTCCAAAATATGTGTAAACTCATGGGAATCAGTAGCAGACATCACACCCCTTACCGACCACAAGCCAGTGGTAAGGTGGAGATAGTAAATGGTACTATAAAGAACAAGCTTGGTAAGGTAATGGCTGAAACTGGGTTGGCATGGCCTGAGGCTTTGCCATTGGTCCTCCATAGCATTCGGACCACTCCTAGACCTCCTCTTAATCTGTCCCCCTTTGAGATACTGTTCGGACGACAACCTCATTTGATCGTGAGTCCACAAGACGACTTGAAGTGTAATAATGAAGTGACTGTTCAATATCTTATAAGAATGAGTAGACAGCTAAAGCAACAACAACAAAAGCTAAAAATGCTGTCACCTGGTATGCCAGAAACGAACTGTCATGATGTTGAACCTGGAGACTATGTTATGATCGCAATTTCTTACGTTCAGGTTGTTTAACAGACCGTTGGGATGGCCCGTACCAAGTGCTGCTGACCAGTACTACATCACTGAAAGTTGCAGAGAGAGACACTTGGGTCCATTCCACCCACTGCAGGAGAGTCCGTAATCCGGAGAAAGTGCAAGATAAAACTGAGACCGACGACATAGATCTGTCACTTGACATTCTATTTTTGTGAAGGAGGATGGAGGACGGAGGAGGGTTCTGGTAGTGATGCAGATGAGATGGAGGCAGAGGAAAAGTTATTAGAGTACTCAGAGCAGCCCATTATCAAGCTTGTTCTGGGGGTTATGAAAAGGTCTGCTAGCTCAGGAACTCGGAGACAGTGTGAGGGGCTATTGTCTGATGAGTATTGCATCTGCAAGTTCTGTGACTCCCTAGTTGAAGAGAGATGCATCCAGCGATGCCAGAACACCGGTAATGTGAATGTGGGCGGGCATCCTTTGAAGGATTATCACTCCCTGGTGGGTAAGGTGCTAAACCAAACCAAGTGCTGGGTGTGCTCTCACGTGCCACAGGGGCAGCATAACATAGGACTAGTGCCATTCCCTTTAAACATCTCCGAAGTACTCGAATTGAGGGGTGGGAGGCCCATAGAGCGGAGGTACAATAACACTAGGTCCCCTAGTCTAACGCTTCGACAATACTCTGTAGACAGATCTTTGCTGTGCCTGAATATCTCTCATGCAAAATGTCTGGAGAATTGGGAAGCTGACCCATCAGATCAGACAATGGCTCACCACACTCATTTTAGAGGGAGACTCACAAGGTCACCAATAGGCAGGAATGTTGACGGAAGTCACAAATTAGGACGTATAACCAAACATAAGAAAGTATCCATTGGAAAAGTCTCAATAGATAAATGTAAGAATGTCATCCATGCGGACACGTGTCTTGAGCAAATGAAGACACTGGGCATGGGTAGTTTTATCAAAACTCTTTGTGATATAATTAATGGGCATTTTGTTCCTTATGTTCTCCCTGATGATGTGTATTTTGTTTGTGAAAGAAAAGCTTATTCCTGGGTGACTCCGAGGAACCATAATTCTTCGTTATATGAGGTCGGGGAAAAGGTGGCAGGTTGGTTCTCATGGTTGAACCCTGTGAAATGGTTCTCTGGTCTGGGAGAGTGGGTACAGGAAATGGTTGCTAGTGTAGGTAAGCTCCTTCTCCTTATACTGGGTGTCATCTTAGCAATTGGTTTATTTGTCAAATGTGTTCCTACTCTGTTGAAGTGTGGGAAACAGTCTTCTAGGAGAAACACTGAGAACGAGACAGAAAGGGTGGTGCAAGACACCGAGATCATGGTATGTGAAGAAGTGTTGTATAACCCTGAACTTGAAACGGTGATTAGGTGATAGTTTATTATGCTATCAAAGGGTGGAGCTGTCGAAGTCAGCATATTGGATAAAGTCATTTCAATTAAAATCGAGCAAACTTGGTTGTCTTTGTCTGAAAAGATGCGTACGGTACGCTACGGCGTGAAAGGGCACGCTACGGCGTGGAAGGGCGTACGCAGCTGCAACACGTGGCAACAACAGTATTTAGTCTTTTACATATATTCGCACAAACACTCACACTTGTAAAATAGTACACATTAAAGGTAGTTGCAACACATAGTCATTTATGTCGAAATATAGTAGTATTTATATGTAATATTATAAGTTATATGCATATCAGTAAAACATATGGTACACGTTGAAGGAATCTAGTCATGTGTGGTATCATACTAATCCTCTTCGCATTTGCGACTGTCCGGTTCACTCTGCGAAGGAATCGCAGAGTGCATACGCAAGTTATTAATGTTAAGGAATTGTGGACTATTATGACTGAGTAATCTTGGCGGGAAGATCAGAGCTCATCCCCTGGAGAGATGACCCCCTCCTTTGGATTCTTGAGCTTAAACTAGCCAATGATTGACAACCCCTTGGACCTTCCTGAAACCTGGACCAATAGAAGCAAGCTATATCATCTGCATTGTTTTACTGTATTTCTGTGTGCATATAAGCAGCAGCTCCTCATCTAGTGTTCAGACATCTTGTCCCCAGACTTCAGGATTGAATGACTGTACACTGGATCCAGAGCGCCTGCGATAAGTAACGGCTGTACTTATTATTACTTTGCTTGAATATATTCTGCTACCTTTTGAGAATAAATCTTTGTGCGTTGGAAACATAAATCGAGATTCAACAATGGTTATTGGTTAGCGACAAAATGCTCATAACACTAATGACCGATTTACTTTCCTTCATTTTAAACTAAGTTGTGTGTTTTAATGTTTTTGGCTATAGGGAAGAAAATACGCAGCAAAGAAGCAAGTGTCTTTTAGATAACATTAAAGGATTAATCAATACACATGGAGAAGAATATGAACATAAAATTATGATGGACGACAACCAGAGTGAGTGTATGTATTAGATTTGCCCATGAAAATATAATATTTTTGGGGGATAAAGTAACACTGTATGTAATTTTTAACACATTGACACTATTAGGACTGATATTAAATTGGTTTTAGATTAGGAGTTTTTCTTATAGGATCCAATGTAAAATAAAGAAGAATAACATAGTTATTATAATCTCTATTTTATACAGACAACTAATACAAAGACAAAACAGGGTCCATCACTGCTATCCATGAATATAACTGGCATATAATTGTGGAGTGATGGGATAGTGCCTTCCATTTCCTAATCAAATGTAAGTACTTATCTTTTAAGGGCTATGGTATTGATATTACATATATATTTTTGAAGTTATGAATAAAAATGAGAGATGTTACAGTGATTGAATTGTTTTAAACAGGGTATTTACATTTAAAGTGTCTAGAAATATTGTTAATATTTTCTATACAGTTTCTTATGCTATCAATGTCCTTTTTGTTTTTCAATAATGCAGTGGAAATGAAGAATTGAGAAGAACAGGTCTTTTTGTAAATTGTACATTAACAGCATTAAAGCAAGCTGTTTTAATAATGACAATATTAATAAATTAACAATAAATTTATACATGTACAAAAGAATGTGTCTGCAATGCTTACATGATATAATGAACTACATTTTAAATAATTGGTTGTGTATAAAACAGTGACAAAATTTTATTATAAGAATAAGAAAGAATTAGAAAAACATATTTATAACATTATTACACAATATGGTTATAAAGAATATTCTTTTTAAGAATGGTTGAGAATATAGTATTAAAAATTAATTAGATTTATTGTTTAAAATACATAAATTACAAGGTATACATCAATAATCTCTCTTTCTGTGTTTTTTTTCACTGGATCCACCTCTGCTCTGCTTCCTTTGTCAGTTGGAGTAACACAATGCTCAATCCTAGGTCCTTCGCTATTAATACGCAACTATCAGCACTAATAAAGATTGTACGATAAGATCGCTGTGGTTCCAAAGCACAAAGGTTTTATTCACAAAATATATTACAAGGCAAAGTTTGGTATGCATACACATGCGCCTGTTAGCACTAACAAAAGCTTCTAGTAGAACGCTCTGTTTTCCAAAGCCAGAGGTGAACAATTTATACACACTACAGTTGACAAGAAACAGTGACATCAGAAACATACACAGTTACAGTGTTAAGGTCTTCATTCATAGGTCAAAAGGTATTGACCTCTTAGGAACTTGATGTGGCATTGGTGGAATCCTCTGATCATTGTTCCTTAAGACAGCCAGGTATCCTTTCCTCAGGCTCCCGCCTCTAGACCTGTATCCCTGATCCAGGCTTTTCATCTCACTCAGCTAGTGCACCTGTATCTGCTGTTGCATTTTCTGCTACTGACCTGTTTTCAGCCACCTGCTCTGCACCTTTCCTGCATCATTTTGGATTATGTTTGTAAGTTGGAAACATTATTTAGCCTCTTTATCACTTTATATTTTATATTAACTAAAATAAATAGAGTAAATTTATTTGCGTGTTGTTATTTGCAATATTAATTATTCAATTGCGTACTGATTTCATCTATACTGTTTGTATTGTACAGAAAATATTGATTACCACCTTCATCCAATTATGCAACACACTTCTCTTGGAAAACTAATAGGCTCCTTCGGATTCCATTATCATCTATATGTGGATGTCATCTATGTACGTGGTCACATGTGCTGGGGTTGAGTTCCCAAGAACAGTTCCAGATTGTTGCAACAGTGTATTCCAGTTCCGTAGTCAGGCGCAGAATCCAGTCCTAGACTCCTATCCTGCTAGTTCTACTCAGTGTACTCCAGAGCAGCCCGGGCAAAGTCCTGAAAACGAGAGTGAGAGGAGGTGATTAGTGAAGTAGTGAGGCGGCGGTCACAGGCAGAGTGGAGGGGGCGGATAGAAGTGTAGGTAGAGATGAGATTGGAGATGTAGGAAGGGGAGGACTAAGAGCTTTAAAGGTGAGGGTGAGGAGTTTAAATTTAATTCTGTAGTGTATAGGGAGGCAATGTAGTGACTGTTGGAGGGAGACTGCAGAGACAGAATGGCGGGAGTGAAAAATGAGGTGGGCAGGAGCATTGAGGATAGACTTAAGAGGATCAAGGCGAGAATCGGGTAGGCCAGAGAGAAGGAGGTTACAGCAGTCAAGGCTAGAGATAACAAGCGAGTGAACAAGGGTTTTCGTAGCTTCCGTGGTGAGAAAGGGACGTATCTTTGATATATTCCGAAGGTAGAAGTAGCAGGATTTTGAGAGGGACAGAATGTGAGGCTTGAATGAGAGGGAGGAATCAAGGATGAGCCCAAGGCATCGGACTTGGGGGACAGAAACAAGGGTGGTGTTATTAACAGAAATAGAGAGGGGGGGAGGTGGGAGTGTCCTGTAAGGGTGACAGACTATAAACTCGGTCTTGGAAATATTGAGTTTAAGGAAACATTGGGACATCCAAGATGAGGTGGCCGAGAGACAGGAGCAGACACGAGTTGAAGAAGGGAAGGGGAGAGGTCAAGGGATGAAAGATAAATTTGGGTATCATCAGCATAGAAGTGGTACTGCAGGCCAAAGGAGAGAATGAGGACACCAAGGGAGGAGGTGTAGAGGGAGAAAAGCAGGGGCCAAGAACTGAGCCTTGAGGAACGCCAACACATAGGGGAAGAGGGGGTGATGTAGAATCATGTGTAGAGACTGAGAAGGAGTGGTTGGAGAGGTAAGAGGAAAACCAGGAGAAGACAGTGTTACAGAGGCCTATAGAATTAAGAGTTTGCAAAAAGAGTGCGTGGTCAACGGCATCGAAGGCAGCAGAGAGGTCAAGAAGGATAAGGAGGGAATATTGTATGTTGGAGTTAGCAAGGAGAAGGTCATTAGTGACCTTAGTGAGGGCAGTTTCAATGGAGTGGAGGGGGCGAGAACTGGATTGGAGCGGGTAAAGGAGTGAGTGAGAGGAGAGAAAGGAGGTGAGACGGTTGTAGACAACCCGTTCAAGGAGTTTGGAGGCAAAAGGAAAAAGCGAAATAGGGCAGTAATAAAAGAGAAAGGCTGGATCAAGGTACAGTTTCTTGAGTATGGGGGCGACAAGAGCATGTTTAAAAGAGGAGGGGAAGATTCCAGAGGAGAGGGATAGGTTGAGGAGGCGGGCAAGGTGGGAGCAGGCTTCAAGAGAGAGGGAGTAGAGGAGGTGGGAGGGGATTGGGTCCTGAGTGCAAGTGGAGGGGGGAGAGGAAGAGAGAAGGGTATGGACTTCATCTGCAGATACCGGAGTGAAGGAAGAGAAGGAGGGTGAGCTAGCAGGAGGGGAGGGGAGAAAGGAAATAGCAGCCGCAGAAGAAGGTGAGAAGGGGGATGGGCATGGAGGGGGGAGAGGGTGGGGTAAGAAGTGACTGCTGGGAGATGTCATGACGTATAGACTCAATCTTGGAGGTGAAGTGGGTAGCAAAGTCGACAGCCGAGAGCATGGGGGGGTGGAGAGGGAGTGGGGGAGGGGAGAAGAGGGAGTTGAAGGTGGCAAAAAGCCAACGGGGGTTGGAGGATTAGGAATAAATGAGAGCTTTAAATAAAGATTGTTTAGAGAGCGATAGGGCTGAACTGTAAAAGGCAAGTATGAACTTGAAGGGGAGGAAGTCAAAATAAGTGCGTGACTTTCTCCAGGACCAATCTGCACTGCAGGAGCATTTTTGAAGATAGCGGGTAAGTTTAGTGTGCCACAGTTGCGGCGGGGACCGACAAAGCTTGATGGTGACAGCCGGGATGACAGAGTCAAGTGCAGCGGTAAGAATGCAGTTGTAAAAGGAGACAGCCTTATCGGGGCAAGAAAGAGTGGTGATGGGGGAGTGGAGCGAGCCCAGGGAGAAGGAGAAAGTGGTAGGATCAACTGTGTCAAGATTGTGCCTGATGAGAATAACCTTGGGAGATGGGGACGGTGAGAGGGGTGGAAAGATGCTAAAAGAGAGGAGATGATGGTCTGAGAGAGGAAAAGGTGAATTAATGAGGTCAGAAACAGTACTGAGGTGTGAAAAAACCCGATAAAGAGAGTGGCCACTGCGGTGGAAGGGAGAGGAGGTCCATTGAGAGAGACCAAGGGAGGAGAAGAGGGAGAGAAGTTTGGAGGCAGCAGGGTCTGAGGGATTGTCTATAGGGATATTAAAGTCCCCCAAAATGAGGGAGGGAAGGTCAGAGGAGAGAAAGTGAGGGAGCCAGGTGGCAAAGTGATCAAGGAATTGGGAGACAGGACCAGGAGGACGGTATATAACAGCAACACGGAGGATGACTGGATGGAATAGGCGGATAGACTGTGCCTCAAGGGAGAAAAAAAGAGAGGGAGGGTTCAGGGGGAAGAACCTTAACAAAGAACAGCAGGAGGAGAGAAGTATGCTGACGCCACCACCTTGCCGTTCCCCAGGTCTGTGTGTGTGGGAGAAGGACAGGCCCCCAAAAGATAGAGAAGCTGGAGAGGTAGTGTCCTCAGGGGATAGCCAGGTTTCAGTGATGGCAAGCAGGTTGAAGAATTTAGAGATAAAGAGATCATGGATAGAGGTCAATTTGTTACAGACTGATCTGGCATTCCAGAGACCACAGGATAGTGGGGGAAAGGGAATAGGAGAGATGTGGATGAGATTGTTGGGGTTGCTCGTCTGCAAGGGTGAGTATGATATGGAGCGAGGGGAATGACAGGAAGAGAGGGTTGGAATTGGATGAGAAGCAGAAATAAAAGGGTATTTGTCAGCAGACAGGAGACGAGCGACAGTGGAGCAAGATGTTGGGTAACACGTGGCATACCGCGATCACACGGTAAAATATGCACGCACTCACTCATACTCTAACATTTATTTATTTAAATAATTCATATTCATATTGGTTCAATTTTACAATGATTTATGAGCAGATAGTATCTAGTTTATTATTAGTTTATATATTATGATTATATGTACACTTTAGTGTTATTTAAGGTTTAGGTTATAGGAAATGTGTCATGTTTGGTATATATTTTAATTCCCTATTCATCAGCAGTTGTCCGGTTCTTTCGCCGGCTATAAAATGCTAATAGACTAGTTGAAACTTGAGTCTTGGCGGGAAAGTCGGAGCATAACACCTGGAGAGATGACCCCACACCTTTGGATATTTTGGTTTGAACTGGCCTATGACCTACAGCACACTGGACTTTCCTGATACCTGGACCAATAGAAGCAAGCCACATCATCTACATTGTTTTCTCTGTAACTCTGAGTGTATATAATACAGCTCTAACTGGTACCAAATTAGTCTTCTTTGACCACAGTATTCTGGAGTGAAGTACTGTACGCTGGTACCAATGGGAGCGGGCGCGGTATGTATGTATCTTTTGGTATTGGCTGTACTGTATTATAATCATGTATTGAATTGTTAAATGTTGCATCTGCTAAAATAAATCTTTGTGCGTTGGAAACACAAATCGCTTATACAATGCTTATTGAAAAACAATAGAATTACTTTAATAGGGCAGATAAGGGGGTTTATGAATGGTAGAGGCAGAAGGTAGGAGTGACGTGAGGGAGTAGATTATCTGCAGGGAAAGAGGGGGAGGTGGTAGGTAGGAGCAGACTGACGCTGAGAAAGGGTGTGAGTGGGCAAAGGGAGGAGAGAGGAAAAGATGGAAGAGGGGGAAGCGTGTTAGATCAGGGGCCCAGAAGCACAGAAGAGAAGATAGAAGTGAAATAGGGAGGGGGATAGGAAGTGAGAGGGGGGAGTGAGGAGGAAGAGGAATATGGAAAGATTGGACATGGGAAGCAGGGGGATAGAGATAGAGGACAGAATTGAAAGAGGAGTAAATCATGATAAAGATAGAGAAGATGTGGAATAGACAGTTAAAAGATTTCAGAAATCAAGAATGGTAAGGGCTTACAAGTGAAATGGTGAGAGCACGAACGGTGAGTAAAGGTGAGTAAAGTGAATGAGTGCAAAGGTAGAAGGAGAGAAAAGAGGAAGAAGAGATGTAAAGTATGAGTCAGGGAACAGGAAGCAGTAAGGACAGCAGAGATACCAGATAGGTGTCTTTAGAAAAAACAGTTAGATGAGACAGTGAGAACAGGCATGATTGGAAGGCAATAGTATAACATAAGGCATAATACAAGGTGCACTGAGCTTGTTATACAAGTCCACAGGACAAGAGGGAGTCAATTCAAATTTCATGCATAGTGGAGCAACAGTGTGGTTTAAAAGTGGGAATCCACGCAGCATAAGAGTAATCACACAGTCATAATACTGCAGCAGGCCAGAATAAGTGTGAGAAACAGTTCAGCAGGGACAGTCCAGGCAGTTAACAATCCAGGTGGTGAAGGATGTCAGAGCTCAGGGCTGGTTTGTGGAATGTTGTCCTGATGTAGCAGTGTGTGCAGGTAGAAGGTTCTTCTCTTGTTCATCTCTTGTATATCTCTTACTGTACTAACTAAATTAGTTAATACACTTGTATCTCACTTAGAAGAATTCTTACTAGCTAATACCCTCACAGGCTTAAACAGCCTAACACTGCTGTTTCAAATAGCCATGTGACCACTTTCATGAGTTAACCCCCACTAATCACACACTACAAACAAAGTAATAAAATTCTTAAACAAACAAATAGAGGGTAACCATACAATATAACTAAAATATCTGCACAATTGATTTTTTAGAGATAGCTTGAGCAGTGCCTGGATGAGATATGTACTATAGAAATAAAATATCTGTTGGCATCGTATGAGTGTTAAGTTGTACCCAATTGAGAATAAGTGAGTGGACGCAGCTTAAAGAATTCGTCCACGGCCAAAAAAACAAAACAAAACCTCTAGCTGGAGTTTAGTGCTGCGAAGCGTTGAGCATTCCGATTCCAAATGGGCGCTAAACAAACGTGTGAGATGGCCATTGTAACGGAAGTACAGGTTAAGCAATGGCTGATAGGGTCGGCGAACTATATTATGAGTGTGAAATATGGTGCGTACGCAACAGCGTACTGTGATAAATAGGTCAAAATGACTGATACATGTGTGAAACCTTTTCCTAAGTTGGTAGTTTCGATCCAGAGGTATTAAGTACTGTTAGAGATAAAATTTGCTTTATAAAATCACTAAGCTTGAGGATTAAACACACTGACTGTTTAAAACTGTGGCAACAGGAAGGGAGTATATGGTATGTCGAAGTCGTATAATTGGATGAACGAAAGTATATTGGTTAATATTGTTTTATCGTGCGATTGCACTCACGTGGCATACTGCGATCGCACGGTAAAATACGCACGCACACACTCGCAATACAACATTTAGTTATTTATATAATTCATATTCATATTGGTTCCGTTATACAGTGATTTATGAGCAGATACTATTTCGTTTATTATTAGTTTATATATTATGATTATGTATATACACTTTGGTGTTATTAAGGTTCAGGTTATAGGAAAGGTGTCATGTCTGGTATCATATTAATCCCCTAGTCATCAGCAGTTGTCCGGTTCATTCGCCGAAGAGATCGCACATTGCATACTCTAGTTAGTGATGTTAGGGAATAACTACTTAAAGTAATACTGGCTATAAATTGCTAATAGACTAGTTGAAACTGGAGCCTTGGTGGGAAAAGTCAGAGCACAACCTCTGGAGAGATGACCCCCACCTTTGGATATTTTGGTTTGAACTGGCCTATGACCTGCAGCACTCTGGACCTTCCTGATACCTGGACCAATAGAAGCAAGCCACACCATCTCCATTGTTCTCACTGTAACACTGAGTGTATATAATAACAGCTCTCACTGGTACTCCTTAGTCTCTTCTGACCACAGTATTCTGGAGTAAAATACTGTCTGCAGGTGCCAGTGGGAGCGCAGTGCGAGCGCAAGCGAGCACGGTATGTATCTATCTTTTGGTATTGGCTGTACTGTATTATAATCATGTATTGAATTGTTACATTTTACATCTACTAAAAATAAATTATTTTGTGCTTCGGAAACACAATACAATCGCTTATGCAATGCTTATTTGAAAACAATAGAATTACTTTAATAGGCACATGAGAGCATGCGCAGCGGAAGGTAGCATTGCAAAGCAAAGAGAAGCGAGCGCAAGTGCGCTCCCGTGTGTAGAGGGTAAGAAAAGTACAACCGATACTAAAAATAATAAAAATAACATAAGTAACTTATATCCCATATAAAGTGATATACAAGTTTCTGAAGAAGTTGATGAGCCCACTGTTGTTTCAGCCATTGCCCAGGCAATTATTATACAAGAATTGCCACTTAGACAAGGAAAGGAAGCGGTCCCACCAGCAGGAGCAGTCGCTGAAACCAGTGAGATTAGCGTAGAAGTCAATAGGCGGGTGAACATTCACTGTACTGAAACAGTGCTTCCAGAGATTAGTCCTGAATATAGTGATTTGGCGTGCTTATATCCAGTCCGTACAATAACAATCCCTAATGGAAAATCGGACAATGATGGTGTAGTTTCCATAAGACATGTAGCAGTGCATCCACCATGGACAAGATCTGAATTGCATTCAATTATATCTGAATTCCCGGCTTCAAAGAAAGATTTGGCCAAGTGTCAGAAACTGATTATAGACTTGGGCAGTACTCATGAACTGACCAATAAAGATTGGTGAGTAGTGTTGAGGGCCTGTATTATTATTATTATTATTATTATTATCCTTTATTTGTTGGGTTCCACAAGGTTTACGCAGCACCGTACACAGTACAAACAGTAGTACAAAACAAGGTGACAAAGTACAGAACAATAAACACAAAGTACCAATGCTTCAGGAACTCCAGGAAGACATATGGAGTAAAGACAGAGCAGAATAACCGATATGGAGACAGGAGGGGAGGCCCTTCTCATAAGAGCTTACATCCTAAGGGAGGGTAAAACAAAAACATGCATGAAAGGGAGCCAGTGAAGCAGGGGGAGAGAAGAGAGGGGCCAGGGTAGAGAGGGAGAACGAAAAGAGTGGATATGTATTCCTCCTAATGTTGAAATACAAAAATGTATTAAGGATTGCCAATTGGAGGAAGATAAGTCCTTAACCGATGAAGAGAATCAAGAAAACATAAAACACATAACTGTCCAATTTGGTGTATATTTTCCAGTAGTAGTGGACCAGAGCAAAACTTTTACTATTAGAAAAAAAGATAATGAACTGGCAGCAGAATATTCTACCAGAGCTCTGATAACCATGTCAAAATACACTGGGTTATCAGATATTAAACATAATGTACATTACAGGGAAGTAGCTGTCTCAGTACTAATGAATGGCCTCAAGGTCATTACCAAACTGGACAGGGATCACAGTATATGCCCTTAGGGAATCTGCTGTAGAACATGACAAAAATATAGGTAAAAGGAAAGAGGTACAGAGTGAAAGGCTAATGATGGTAAGTATTCAAGCACTAGATAGACTACATACACGACCACAGACTCACAGCACATATTATGGGGAACGAAAATGGTAGGATACAATGAGGTGCTTCAGGCATCGCATGAGTTGCGATGCCCCTCTAGAGAGGATCATGTAGTAAAGAACTGTAGAGAAAAGGCAAGAGGGGAACACAGGGACAATAAAGGATTTGGGACACCTAGAAGAGAGTCACATAGATACCCACAAAGGAGAGATACACCTGTTTCTGAGGTGTCCATCAGTTGCCCACATACATTATAGCAGCAAATGTTTCACAGGAGAACAATAACCATCACTAGTGGTTAGGTCAAACATGTATCATACAACCAGTTAGGTTAACTGAAAATCTTAAGGAAGAACCCACAGTGACAGTTGATGTGTCTGGCGTAAAACAAGCCTTTCTTGTAGATACAGGGACGGCCATGTCAGTGATAACTTTTTCCTTAAGTTTACAGGTTACTAAATAAACTGTTTCTGATATGGGAGTAATGGGAAGAGTGCAACATTATCCGTTCATTATAAAGGCAGAGGTTACTATTGGGCCCCTGCATACCAAGCATTCATTTCTCTTAGCTGCAACGGCTCCTACTAACTTACTGGGCAGAGATTTATTATGTAAAATGGGACATGTTATTAATTGTACCTCAGATGGTGTATTTCTGGATATTCCAGGAAAGTTTGCTCATGAGGTGCAAGACATACTAAATACCCCACAAATGCTAATGATGCACTCTAGATCAATGTCCATCTTAGGTAGAGGAAATGGTATCATAAATACAGAGTACTTTATGGACAAAGATGGACAAGACACTGAATTGATGGCAAAAGTAGCCCCCGTAATGGTTAATCTAAAAAGTGGCAGGCAAGCTTCAAAAATACCAAAATACCCACTAAAACCGGAAGTGGAAATAGGCATTTATCCTGTAATTGAGAGACTGCTGCAATAAGGTATTTCAATTCGTACATCCAGCATAGTTAACAGTTCAATTTTCCCAGTGAAGAAGAATGGACGAGGAGCTACAGACTAGTCCAAGATCTAAAGAGAATTATTAAAGTAGTTGAGAGCCAATTCCCTGTAGTGCCAAATCTAGCTGTCATCTTCATGCAGATTCCTCCATCTGCCAGTCATTTCACGGTAATTGATCTCTGTTCTGCCTTCTTCTCTGTTCCTCTTCATCCTGACTGTCAGTACCTCTTTGATTTCTACTATAAAGGGGTGCAATAAACATGGACAAGATTTTGCCAAGGGTTCATTGACAGCCCCAGTATTTTCTCTCAGGTCTTGCATGACTGTTTGCAACCCTGCCAACCAAGCAATGAGTTTGTCTTAAGTATATATGTTAACGATTTATTTTTGTGTTCTCATTTTTTTTATGTCATCAGTGCCTGATACTAAACTGTTGTTGCTTCATCTCTCACAGACAGGACACAAGGTTGCAAAGGATAAATTACAACCATATCAGACCAAAGTCAAATACTTGGGACACTGTCTCACCCAGGGGCTAAGACACGTGACAATGGTCAGGATTCAGGTCGCAAGACATGACTCAGAACCAACAACAGATCTGTACATTTTTATGAATGTGTGGGTATTGCAGAACATGGATCCCAGATTCTGACCTTGCCATTGCAGGCAGAGCCAGATTTAGACCTCATGGAGCCCTAGGCAAGATATTGGTTTGCCCCCCCTTCATACACACAGTGGCCCCTTACACACACATAATACACACACAGTGGCCCCTCACACACAAAGTGGCCCCTCACACACACATAATACACACACACAGTGGCCCCTCACACACACATAATACACACACAGTGGCACGTCACAAAAACTGTGGCCCCTCACACACACATAATACACATACACAGTGGCCCCTCACACACACATAATACACACACAGTGGTCCCTCACACACACATAATACACACACAGTGGCCCCTCACACATACATAATACAAACACACACACACAGTGGTCACACACACACACATAATACACACACACACACACACACACACACATAATAGGCACACACACACACATAAGACACACACACACACACACATAATAGACACACACACACACATAAGACACACACACACAGTGGCCACACGCAGGGGAGGGCTGGCAGACTTTAGCCCGGGGGGCAAGCACATAGCACTGGCCCATAAGTAACGGCCCATCCTTAAAGGGTGGTTTTTGGTACAATATATATTTATCTATATAAAAAGAGACTATTTTAGTGTTGCTTAATCCAATCCATATATATATTTTTATGCCCAGGCCCAGAGCTGTATTAAGGCTCTGGGGGGCTTGGGCACTTTAGACAGGTTAACCCCCTATGATGTAACATGGTTATCATTTTAGACACATACACAGGCAATACTGTGTACACTACTGTTAGGTGTACACAGTTCTGCCTTCACAAGCAGTACACGGTGAAGCAGGACATACCTCCCAACTCTCCTTAGTGAAACAGTCACCCAAATTTGGAACTGTCCCACCAGATTCAGGACAGTTGGCAGACTGTCCTGCTCTCTCCTACCTGTTCTTGTCATGGTCACCACTTGTGGCTGGTGGTTACTTTAGCTCATTTGCTGGTTGTCTGGATCCTGGAATATTGGAGGCCCTATTTGAAAAAAAAATGGGTACATAAAATTTAGAAAACTCCAACTAGTCCCAGTGTTAAATCAATAGCACCCACATTTTATAATTAGGCCTCCAGCCACAACATTAAAATAATATTCACATTTGCTAAATAGATCTCTTTCCCTCCGACCAACCCTGACATTAGATAGCAAACACATTTTATATATAAACCTATTTCCCTCCCTCCAAACAGACCCAGCAATAATTTAAATAGCAATTACATTTAACAAATATTACCATTTCCCACAACAATCACAGGCATTAAAAATACATAATCACGGGGGGCGTGGCCTGGCAGCCAACGGGGATAGATGTGCTGTTCGGGAGCTCCTCAAATTGTCTGCCCTATCTCCACTAGTGACCCACACTAACTGGCCAATCTGAATACACTACGCAAGGGGAGTGTTGCCGACCCGCCAGCTTGCCTGTGGAGACAGGCGCATCCCCCGTGAGGTCTACATTAGCCTACTGGCGCAGGAGAGGTGCTGGGATCCACATTCGCGGCTACATTTGGGGTACTGAGGTGGAGGTCCTACCTGGAGATTAATCCCGATGCATGCCTCTCTGCTTGGCCCGATTTAATACACCGCTCCGCTGACGCGATGAGCCGGAAGTTGGGGGCGCCATTGCCAGCTTCACTTCCGGTAAGGAGACTGGCGTGGGGCACGCTGGGAACGGCTCTGTGAAGTGACAGCGGGGAAAAGACAACCACAGCAGTCGGGGAGAGAGCGCAGGAGAGCCCCAGACAGCTCTGATTGGCTACTCATCAGCGCTGTCCACCAGTCATCTGAGCGCTGTCTAAGGGCTATGGTGGTCTTGGAGAAGAGTAAGAACACAGCCTGCTCTGAGGGATCTAAAAGGTGAGCAGCCTACTATATACTGGTTGTGACCTATACCAAGAGACATAGACCTCCCACCTTAGCCTCTACTAACTACTTGCTGCAGATACTGCCCAGTTACACTCATTGCCTCAGATAAATCAACTCCTCCAGAGCCCAAGCTGTAACTTTTTCATAGATCCACATTCAGTTCCTACTATAGGGGTTTGCTGCCACCTAGTGGACATACAATTTATTGCAATGTAATGGCTGATTGACAGAGGCTGATTACCAGAGAAGTCAGATACAGCTATTATATCCATGTAACATACATGATGTTCTGACCACCGCCCGCATGTGTCCTATCCTGCGCGACTGAGCACGACTAGCTCATGGGATCAAGCCTCAAGTTATATCTGAATGTCGTCGCTGGTGGATCACCCTGAATATAAGTGACCTCTTTATCTACAATAATATAGAGCTCCGCTTGGATACGCTCTACTTCACTACTGCACTTTTGCCAAGGTAAAGCCTCCCATTTACCAGCTACTCTCATCAACACAGGAGACCTGATAATTCACCCAGATGGCTCCTAGAAGGATCAAAAAGATTAAAAATCTTATCCCGTCTAGTGCAACCTCACAGCTCCCCTTCTTTAAGCCAAATAAACAGAGATCTTTGTCCCCCCCGGGAAACGGGGACTGGACGGGGAGACGACTTTGATCAGCTGGATATTGACTCGGCATCTATTCCACCTTCTGAGTCCTCTACCCACATGACCGATCCTGAGGCCCCTATTTCATTTAAGTCAATGCAAACTCTGCTGGGCTCTTTGAAAGCCGACCTATCGGCGGAGCTGAGAGCCTCTATGAAAGCCATCCAAGCAGAGGTCGCGGCACTGGGCTCCAGGACGGTACATCTTGAGAACAAATCAGAAGAACTGGTCTCTTCACACAACGAACTTATTACATCGCATGATTAACTTGAGTCAGAAGTTATCACTATGAGAGATAAGATAGCGGATATGGAAGATAGATCACGCCGCAACAACCTCAAAATTCGGGGAATACCAGATCAGATCTCAAACGCAGATCTATTATACTTTACCACTAATCTGTTTCAGAAACTTCTCCCCTCAGCTTCCACACTAGATCTAACCATAGATCGCATACACCGGCTCCCTAAAAATAAGAGAGCACCGGACACCGTCCCCAGAGACACCTTACTATGCGTTCACTTCTTCCATATTAAGGAACGCATCCTGCGGGGTGGCCAGGGAAGCAGAAGGTACAGATCTCCTTCAAGACATTCAAGTGTTCCCAGATTTTTCTCAACACACAGTGGCGAAACGAAGAGCTTTTCAATCAGTCACAAGAGCTCTAAGAAGTAATGATATTCCCTACAGATGGGGGTTCCCAGTGAAATTGTTGATCCACAGACACAACATGCTACATATTGTAAACTCAGTTGAAGAAGGGACGAAGCTTTTAGCGTCCTGGAACATTCCAATATCTCAGCCTGACCCCAAAGCAAGAGCCCACATTTCTAATGACTGGTCTACTCAGGGGGGATCGGGGCGCAGAGAATCTCCGATTCGGGAAGGGCTCCCTAGTTCGACCTGAGTTCTTTCTCCTTGAGGCTGAGACCCAAGAACATATTCTTCTCACAATAGTCGGAGGTAGCTGTGGGTCAGTTTTCCACAAATTTTTCCGGGACTCTACCTCGTCACCTTAAGGACAATACAGGAAGATCCGTTGGGACAAGTAGTCATCAAGACCATCTGAATATCTTTGGACCTTAAATGAGTGTCTTTAAGTCTTGTTCAATAACTCTGGTGACCTAGACGAACGTTCCCAGGGTCTTCTACAGTTCATTGAGTGGGTTCCCTAGCTGTAAGTTGAGCTGTTGCCCGTTGTGGGATACCCCTCCATTTCTATGAGTATTTGTATTGGATGATGCCTTTATTTTCAGGTTCAGTCTAACATTTGAATGCAGTGACTTTGCAGACTTCAGAGGCTGATCTCTAGTGAAGGGATGACCCTGCGCTGACTCACTCGACGGACAAGGTTCTATTCTACCCACCTCTGCTCTCACCTATGTTACGTCTACTTGTTACAATATTACTAGAGAGAACTTTAATTAAGTGAATATAAAGTTTGTTACTATAAAGTTTGACTACCATTTGTATTTCCCCTTGCGGAGATAGCCATTTGTTTACTTCATAAATAGGAGGTAAATAATCTCCCTTTTGACAACCTAGTACATGTTAATTCTTCTTGACTAGGGAATGTAGAAACACTGTATATTAATCTGTCACGTTATGCATATTCTGTGATAGATTTTGATGTGTGCTCATATTTCTTTATCTACTTGACTTTAGACAGGTTATTGTTTAGGTTATACATGCGGGTGGTGGTGCCAACTGGCCCAGGCCAGGCACCCCGAGTTTGTGATTTTGCCGGTATTTCCCCTCTCCGGCAAAAATGTTAAGCCTATATTTGGGAATATTTTTGTTTCCCCACCCCCAGAGGGGATATATAATCCCCCCCTCTTTTGCCCCTTCCCATACCTTCTGGAACACAACACCTGCAAACAAATACATTGACTCCATTAAGAGGCCAGGTCAACTTCGACCGGAGCCTTATAGATCGCTTTTTAGTTGTAATGCCTCCAATCCCTCCCTCTAAGTGATGGTTACATTTCTGTCTCAGAACGCTAGAAGGCTTATCTCCCCTGCTAAACGGAGGATGGCACTATCATCTTTTCATAAATTGAAAGCCGACATTATAGCAATTCAGGAGACACATTTTGCAGCCAAAGCCCCACCAGTCTTTAGAGACCGGCGTTTTCCTATATGCTACACTGTAAATGGGCCTCATAAAAAATGCGGAGTTGCCATATTACTTAGCTCGAAATGCTCCTTTAACACCTATTACTCTCGCTTGAGGCAAAATTAGAGATAAAAGACGCTATTGACTCCTTCACACAAACTAATGACCCAGCTGATACCTCGGTCTTTACTTATTGGTGCGCCCTTAAGGCGGTAGTTCGGGGCAGGATTATCCAAGTAGCTTCTAGACTACATAAGGCGAACCTGTATCTACAGACGAAACTAGAGGCTAAACTTAAACTTTTAGACACCCAGAACAAAACACACCCGTCCAAAGCGCTAAACCTCGAGAGAACGCAGGTCAAAGCAGAATTACAAAAACTTCTTATGCAGCGCACCCAAATGGCACTATCCAAACTACGCCAAAAATATTATGTAGTGGGTAACAGAGCGAGCGGATTGCTGGCACGTAAACTTAGGGGACTGCAAGCTCGAAATCGTATTAGAACCATTACGACTTCCAAGGGTGCTAAGATTACTAACCCTAAAGCTATTGCAGACTCTTTTGCAGCTTTATATACAGACTTATATAATTTGTATACCGACTCCTCTACCCACCAACCAACAGATCATGATATTGCCACCTTCCTGAGAGATCTCCCCCTACCAACCATATCCCCCTCTCTCAGACAGGAACTGAGTGCCCCTTGGTCCTTAGATGAGATAGATAGAGTCATTAAACAACTCCCTAAGAATAAGGCGCCTGGTCCTGACGGATACAGCAACTCATTTTTCTCCACATTTCAAGATGTACTGTCACCTATCCTTCTCCAATTATATGAGGCCGGGACCCGCTCTGGTTCCTTCCCTTCTGAGATGTGAGAATCCCATATAGTAGTTATCCCCAAACCTGGAAAAGACCCTACTGATTGCAAGAACTATCGTCCCATAGCCCTTTTAAATTCTGATGTTAAAATATTTGCAAAACTGATTGCTAACAGACTTGCTCCTATCATCCCGAAACTGATCCTTCCAGATCAGGTGGGCTTCGTGACAAGTAGACAGGGACCTGATAATTCGAGGCGTATACTTCACTTAATAGAACAATGCCATAAGAATAATGATAGCATGTTACTGTTATCCCTGGATGCTGAAAAGGCGTTCGATAGGTTACACTGGTCTTATATGACTCAGGTTCTTCACACCTTTGGATTCGATGGCAACATCTTAAAGGCCATACTATCCCTATACTCGAACCCTTCAGCGCGAGTATATAGTAATGGATTTCTTTCTCTAAATTTTTCAATTACTAACGGGACCCGTCAGGGCTGCCCCTTGTCCCCCATAATGTATCTGATGGCCATAGAACCGTTGGCGGCACGGATAAGACTGGACCAAAGATGCTCAGGCTTAGAGGTGAAAGGGACATCCCATAAAGTGTGTCTATTCGCCGACGACGTGCTCCTATTCGTGACTAACCCAGAGACCTCGCTGCCAGCGATCCAGGACCTGCTGTTACAGTTTGGGAAAGCCTCCCTTTATAAATTGAATACCTCAAAGACAGAAGTGCTCCCTATAAATGTCCCGGTAGATGCATTACAGGCTTTAAAAGATAAATTTAATTACTCTTGGAAAACTACTGGGCTTAATTATCTTGGGATTCAGATAACCCCTCACTTAGATTTAATTATAGAACATAATTTCTCTATATTACATCAACAACTATTGAAGCTTATAGGCTCATGGATGTGCTTCAAGGTCTCCTGGTTGGGCAGGATCTCAGCGTTCAAAATGATGCTTCTCCCTAAATTAATGTACTTATTTTGCATGCTCCCATTTTGTCTTCCTACGAGGTTGCTAGCCAAATTGACTTCCCTGTTGAAAACATATGTCTGGAAGTCCAAACCCCCCCGTATTGCTATGCAACGAATGACTAGAGGGAAACGGCAAGGGGGACTGGCCCTCCCTCACTTGAAAAAATATCATGAGGCTTGTATTTTATCCCAGATTCGAGACTGGTATCTCCCAGGAGGAGTGAAACCTTGGGTAGATCTGGAGGTAGCGTGTACTCCAGAATTCCCCTTGACAGATCTTTTATGGATACCTGTCCAGTGGAGACCTCCTGTGGAGACCTTGCCGGCTCTTATCAGAGATACTTTGACTGTGTGGGATCGATTATGCCAGAGTACCGAGGGGCTGCTGCGCCCCACGACGGGTGTGTCTCTACGGGTGATAGCCAAACAAATACCGGACTTGAATCTTTCTGGATGGATTGGTAGGGGTATTCGGACTCTAGGACACTTGCTGGACTCGGGTGGGCTTTTCTCCTACTCACACCTCAGTGCTCTATATTCGTTGCCCAAAGGTGACTTTTACAAATACCTCCAAATCAGGCATCTATTAACTTCCTTACCGTTCAGTATTCCGGCAATAGGCCCTCCGTTAGCCAGGTATTACTCCCCATTAACTAAAGGTAGTAGTAGAGCCAGCATTACTCTCTGGTACAAAACCCTATTGGGTCTTGATATCCCTCCTAAGTCTAAACCTCAGACCCAATGGGAATCAGACCTTCAGTTAGATTTGTCAGAGGAAGACTGGGAACATATTTTCGCCAACTCCTTTAAAATGTCCAAGTGCCTTAATCACACTGAGATGTTGGTAAAATTACTGAATAGAATGTATGTTACCCCAGACAAACTTCATAAAATCTGGCCTTCCATATCCCCACTATGTTGGCGTAATTGCTCTGAGCGTGGTGATATTTTCCATATATTTTGGTCATGCCCTGTAATAAGACCTAAATGAAATAAGGCCTTTCAATTGATAAGCTCAGTCCTTCGTCACTCGGTCCTCCCCACACCAGAGTTAGCGTTATTGCAATATTATCCCCCCTCTCTTCCCACTTGGGATCGATACGTGACAGGCCAGATACTGATAGCAACCAAAGCAGCTATAGCTCAGGCTTGGAAGCAGCCTCCCCCCCCCTCTACTCTGGCCAAGGTAATCTCCAAATTATTTTCAATTTTGAAATGGAAACCCTGGGTGTCCCATATTCCACGTCAACATCGTCACCGCTGATTAAGTGGAGAGCCTGGCATAATTATGTGACAGATGGGGAGGGAAATCCATCACGTTCGCTCCCCTCGCCCTCTAATGACAATGACGCCGGTGAATGAGCTTTTGTTTGATGGTGTGTAAAGTATTAGTCAAGCCAAATGTATACAACATATAGTCAAATACACTTGATTTTGATGCTGTATTTTTTTCAAGTATATTGTTTATGTGTTCCATCCCCTTTATGTACCCTTTTCCCCCTTTTTTTTCTTCTGTATCCCTTTTGAAAAACCTTGAACAACCAATAAAAATTTTATTCGTTAAAAAAAAAAAAAATACATAATCACATTTAATAAATAGACCTCATTTTCCACAAACAGCCCCACAATCAATAAATAGCTTCCAAACCACCCCAGCATTAAATTAAAGGTTTAATTACCCCATTATAAATTCATAGGACCCACTATTAAATTAAATTGCCCCAACATCACCCCACAAATAAAATAGCACCCAATAATTAGTCCCCACCTGCATTCCACAATTAAATTAATAGCCTACCTCCCACATTGTATTAAGAACCTCCCCACACACACTAACTACATTCATTTACTGCCTCCCCACACACTACATTCATTAACTGCCACCCCCCCACACACTCACACTACATTCATTTACTGGCCCCTCACTCACACACACACAATATATTGGCCCCTCACTCACTCAATATTTTGGCCCCTCACTCACACTCACAATATACTGGCCCCTCACTCACACAATATATTGGCTCCTCACACACACAATATATTGGCCCCTCAGTCACACAATATATTGGCCCCTCACACACACAATATATTGGCCCCATACTTATATATATATATATATATATATATACACACAATATGCTGGCTGACACTCACACAATATATTGGCCCCTCACACACAATATATTGGACCCTCACTCACACAATATATTGGCCCCATACTTATATATTTATATATATACACAATATGCTGGCTGACACACACATTATATGTTGACACTGACACACACAATATGCAGACACTGACACACACAATATGCGGACACTGACACACACAATATGCAGACACTGACACACACAATATGTTGACACTGACACACACACACAATATACTGACTGACAAACACAAACACACACACACACACACACAATATTCCAACCCCCCCACCACTTACCTTGTTCAATCCGCGCCGCGCTCTGCAGTCTTCTGACATGGGACGGCACCTGTCATGTGGTGCACGTCCCATGTGACACAGAGAAGGGAGGGAGGAGACCAACCACCACCACACTAGCCCCTCCCCTGCCAACATTTATTCAGATTGTAGTGTGTTCTTAGTTGGTTGAATGGATATATAACAAAAGTATAAAAATATGCATACAGTTCTTAGCAGATATATAACTGCAACTAGATTTTGCAACCAACAATCACAATCTCAAGGATTGAAAAACATCAATAGTAAAAATATAGTCACAGCCACACTTCACAGTTGGATAAGCAAACTCAGATAGTGTTGCTTTATAGTATCAATAAATCACTTGCAAGTGCAGAGGAAGAGAGAGATGTTTATCAGACATTTAGCCATTATTCAGCTCTCAGACATCAGATTCTCCTGTGTATGTGACGAGCTGCAACTTTTTCCTGTATGCTCGTGAGCTCACACAATAGAGACGGGATCCCAGCTGGTAAAGGTTTGTAGATGTCAAGACTTTTCATCAATTTAGGGACTTGTGTAACATAAATCAACGAGGCATAAACAGCTGACGGGGCTTCGTGAGCGTATGCTGCAGCTATCTCCCAGTACCTGCACAGTTTCACTTAAGAAGAGATATTTCTTTTGTGGCAAAAATAAAAAGAGTATGAGAACTCAATTGGCTCCACACCATAAATCACATTACTGACACGTTTCATTGCCAGAAGCAATTTCCTCAGAGACCTAGACCTCTGCACTTGCAAGTGGTTTATTGATACTATAAAGCAACACTATCTGAGTTTGTCTATACAACTGTGAAGTGTGGCTGTGACTATATTTTTACTATTGCTGTTTTTCAATCATTGAGATTGTGAATGCTGGTTGCAAAATCTTATTGCAGTTATATATCCGCTATGGACTGTATGCATATTTTTATACTTTTTTTTATATATCCATTCAACCAACTAAGAACACACTACCATCTGAATAATTGTTGGCAGCACTCCTTCACAAGTATATCAATTTAGCATTTGGCCATATTGCTTGTAATGGTATTATATTTAAGGTTGTTATACAAGAGCTCTTATTGCATGTATATTATATGTGATTTGTGAATAAATACAGTAATTTAATCTTTTAACCACAGATCTTTTGAGTGTTACATTTGTATAAGCTCTATAGAACTACTTTCATCACTATTTAGTGGTTCTTGCAAGCTTTATCTATTATTTTTAACAGGAGAACGAGAAGCTGAACCCCTTGGTCAACCTAACAGCTCAAATGGCTGAACTCGTGACAAGAAGAGTGTGTGACTTGGCAGAGGGTAAATAAGCTAATATATACTGACTCTAGGTACGCCTTTGGGGTAGTGCATGACTTCGGGGCCCTAGGACGTTTTAGGACCTTCATGACAGCGGCAGGTACACCAGTAGCACACTCACAACACATAAAAAGACCTTTGACAGCAATACAATTGCCAAAATTAGTAGCCATCATCAAGTTCAAAGCCCACCCATATGAAAAAGACCATCATTGGGTAATAGCAGGGCAGACGAAGCTGCCAAGTGGGCAACAGGTTTATCTCTAAACATGACAAATGACAAGATGATGGCTTTCCAAATGACAAACACACAAAAATTAATTAAAATGCAAGATTTGTGTTCCCTACAGGAAAAGGCAGTCTGGAACGCGAAGAGATATGGTCACGAGTCCTCTGAACTGTGGAGAGATGGACAAGGTAGGCCCATGGCTCCCAGAGCATATTTTCCAGGCCTAGCTGAGGCTGCACACAGTCTGACTCAGCTTAGTAAAAAAAGTATGTGTAAGCTGGTAAAAGCAAACTTGTTTGCACCAGGCTTTTCTTCTCAAGCTAGTAGGAAGGCAACGTCTTGTCTTACTTGTTTCAGGAAAAATGTCGGAAAGACAATACCAATGGAGCCATCCCATATCCCTTCTACAGATGGACCGTTCCAGGTAATACAAATTGACTACATTCAATTACCACCTTACAGGAATCTCAAGTATGAATTAGTGTGTACTGATGTTTTTTCTAACTGGGTAGAGGCATTTCCCGCTGCCACTAATACTGCTGTTTTCACTGTTAAAAAAATTGTCCAGGAATTTGCATGCAGATATGTTATCCCTAGAATTATAGAAAGTAATAGGGGTGCTCATTTTACTTTTGATATCGCTAAGATCATGTGTAAACTTACAGGATTTTATAGCAAACTTCATACTCACTACCGACCACAAGCCAGTGGGAATGTAGAAAGGGTAAATGATACCATTAAGAACAAATTGAGCAAGGTAGTGGCTGAAACTGGATTGGCGTGACTGGAAGCCCTGCCACTAGTACTCCATAGCATCAGAACCACTCCCAGACCACCTGTTAATTGTGACTTTTTGAAATACATTAAGGCAGGCAACCTCATTTGATGATAGATCCACAGGATGGTTTAAAATGCAACAATGAAATGACTATTCAATACCTCATAAAGATGAACAAACAGCTAAGACAGCAGCAACAGAAACTGAAAATACTGTCACCTGATGTGCCAGAAACTAACTTTCACGATGTTGAACCCTTGGTAATAGGCCATGATCCGCAATTTCTTACACTCAGTTTGTTTAACAGACCGGTGGGAAGGCCCGTACAAAGTGTTTGTGACCAACACCCTATCTCTAGAAGTAGCAGAAAGAGACACTTGGATTCCACCCACTGCAGAAAAGTCAACAATCTGAAGAAGGTACAAGCATGGACACCAAGAGGGGGGGCTGGTACAAATTACCCAGGCCTGGGACTGCCTGGGGGCCCTGGAGGCCCACTGGAGCTCTATAAAAAAAACATTTTTGTAAGTGCTTTATTTTTGCCCGCAGGTGCTTGTGTGTGGCACCCATGGGCAAAGTTGGGGTTCACCTTCCATATTGGCCACAGATCCTTGTGATCCATACCCCCCTTTCTCTCCTATGTGTGCCCTGTCAGTGACAGCCCTGGGGTTACATAGGAAACGCTACATGACAGGTGCCGTCCTATGTGTGAATTGCTGCAGTCAACGGGCACGCGGATTGAGCAAGGTAAGAGGGATGTTAATATAGAGTGTGTATTATTTTAATACAGTGTGTGAGTATGCAGTAAGTTAATATAATGTGTGTTATTAATTTAGTGTGTGTGTGTGTGTGTGTAAGTGTGTGTGTGTGCAGTAAGTTAATATAGTGTGCATTATGTTAATATAGTGTGTGTGTGTGTGTGTGTGTGCGCGCGCATGTGTGTGTGTGCAGAAAGTTAATATAGTGTGTGTATGTTAATATAGTGTGTGTATGGGCAGTATGTTAATATAGTGTGTGTTATATTAATATATTGTGTGTGTGGGCAGTACGTTAATATAGTGTGTGTGTGTGTGTGTGTGTGTGCAGCAAGTTAATATAGGGTGTATTATGTTAATATAGTGTGTGTGTGTGTGTTATGTTAACATAGTGTGTATGGGCAGTATGTTAATATAGTGTGTGTGGGGGTGGGCAGCATGTCAATATAGTCTATGTGTGTTATGTCAATATAGAGTGTGTGAGGTAGGCAGTATGTGTTACGAGCCGCGGCGGTGCTCAGCCGCCGCGACTCACTCACCTGCGTCCCGGCCATCGCTATGACGACCGGGACGTTACTTCCTGCTGCTTCATTGCCGGTTATAGCTTCTGTACTCCAGTCTGCTGACCTGCTTGTTCCCGTTCCTGTCCTCTGAAACCGCTACTGATTTCCCGTGTATGACCCTTGGCTTTGAATTGGACTTCGCTTGAGAATCCTGTGACCCTGATCTCTGGCCTGTTTACTGTTTCTGCTATCCTCTTGTGACATCTGACCTCAGCTTGTTTTCCGATACTGTTGTCTGCTGCCGGCCTTTGACCTCTGCGTGGACCTCACTCCGCTTGCCTGGGTTCTCCCCACACTTCACGACCCTCTGTCAGTCTGCGGCCCAGTCTGTCCCCACCATCAGGGGCCCCAGTGAACACCTGATTGGCAGAGTAGATTCCGGGTTGTGTTGTGCCGGCTGGAGGGGTTCCTAACATTATAACCGGCCCACTGAGACGACGTTGTGATGGATGGAAGCGGACCTACACCGTCTCCGGCACAAGCCTTAGCAGGCCATGTTGAGTCCTTGTACCAGATGATCCAGGGATTGGCTGAGCGATTGTCTGTTCAAGAGGAAGCCGCAAAAACTTCACAACCCGCTCCGAGTTCCACCTGTGAACCTAAGATGAACTTGCCGGATCGGTTCTCTGGAAATAGATCCCTGTTTCGGAATTTCAGGGAGAGCTGCAAACTTTATTTCCGGTTGAGACCCCGCTCCTCTGGTTCTGAGCAACAAAAAGTCGGGATTATCATTTCCCTCCTACAAGGTGACCCCCAGTCCTGGGCCTTTTCTTTGCCACAGACCAGTCCTGCCATGCAGTCCGTAGACGCTTTCTTCGAGGCATTAGGTCTACTATATGATGACCCGGATCGAATGGCCTCCGCAGAAGCTCATCTACGGGCCTTGAAACAAGGCCGGCGGTCGGCAGAGGAATATTGCGCTGAATTCCGTAGATGGTCACCTGATAGTGGATGGAATGACCCCGCCTTACGTAGTCAGTTCCGTCTCGGTCTGTCGGAACAGATTAAAGACTCTTTAGTCCAATACCCATCTCCTACCTCTTTGGAGGATCTGATGCACCTCTCCATTAAAATCGACATGAGATTTAAAGAACCGAGAACCGAGAAGGAGGCATCTTCACCTCCATCCGCCTTAATTCCTGTTTCCACGGATGGTGAGGAACCTATGCCATTAGGAGCGTATCGTCTCTCCCCTGAGGAAAGAGACAGGAGACGATCACAGGGCTTATGTCTCTATTGCGGCACAAAAGGCCACTTCTCCCGTTCCTGCCCAAATAAGCCGGGAAAAGAGCATGCTAGGGAACGAGGGGAAAGTTCACCTAGGTCTGCAGATTGTCTCCCCGAAAAATGCTGTATTGATCCCTGCACAACTCACGTTCAGTGCTCGTTCTGTGGACTTGTCGGCCTTCATTGACCGTGGAGCTGCAGGCAACTTCCTTGACTTCGAGTTTGCCCACTCTGCTGGAATTCCGCGGGTTAAACTCAAATCTGCCATCACGGTATGTGGCTTAGATGGCAGTCCATTGCCAGGCGGTAAGATTACCTGGGAGACCCCACTACTACAATTCAACATTGGAGCTCTCCACTCGGAATCCATAGTCTTCCACCTTATCGAATGCCCGTCAGTTCCTTTGATTCTGGGCCACCCTTGGCTATCCCGTCATAACCCTGTCATAGATTGGGTAAAAGGAGAGATTGTCCAGTGGAGCTCTTATTGTACTCAGTCTTGCTTGACACTACCTCTGCGTGTGATTCAGCCTATTCCGGAGCAGCTTCTTTCACACTATCATGACTTCTGGGATGTTTTCTCCAAAAAGGCTGCTGACACTCTACCACCGCACCGGGATTTCGACTGTGCTATTGAGCTTATTCCGGGTTCAAAATTACCCAAGGGACGCTTGTACTCTGTCTCCGGTCCAGAGACCAAATCCATGCAAGAATATATTGAAAAACTTGGAGAAAGGCTTCATCAGGCCATCCAAGTCCCCAGTAGGAGCAGGGTGCTTCTTTGTATCCAAGAGGGATGGTGGACTCAGACCCTGTATCGATTACCGAGGGCTGAATCTTATTACGGTTAAAAATACCTATCCCCTTCCTCTCATATCCGTACTTTTTGACCAATTAAGAGGGGCAACTATCTTCACAAAAATCGATCTTCGTGGTGCCTATAACCTCATACGTATTAGAGCAGGTGATGAGTGGAAGACGGCATTCAACACGCTCTCGGGCCACTACGAATATCTGGTCATGCCGTTTGGCCTTAGTAATGCCCCTGCAGTATTCCAGGATTTGATTAATGAGGTGTTACGTGAGTTTCTGGGATTCTTTGTTGTTGTCTACTTGGACGACATCCTCATTTATTCAGAATCGTTGTCAGTGCACCAGGGTCATGTTAGACAAGTCCTACAGAAATTGTGGGAAGACCTCTGGAGGAAATCTCGCTCCCTGGCCGACTTCCTTCACTTCAAATTTATACTCACCTCATTCTGCTCTGCCCTCTCCCTGGCTTAACAATCCTTCTTCAAGTCCCTGATTTCCTCTCAGTCCTCCAATCCCCGGCACCTCTTTGCCCCCTTCAACTCCCTCCTCTCTCCCCCTCCCCCTCCTGTCCCGCCTTCCCTCTCCGCTTCTGACTTTGCCACTTTTTTCTTTTCTAAAATTGAGACCATCCGACTGAACATTTCCTCATCCCATCCCTCTCCCGCCCCCCTCATCCCTTCTCTCTCCAACAACCTACTCTGGTGCTCCTTCTGCCCCACTTTGGGTGATGAAGTTCGCTCCCTCATTCTTTCCTCTCCACCCTCCACCTGTCCTCTCGACCCTATCCCCTCTAACCTCCTTCGCTCTCTCTCTCCCACTGCCTGCTCTTACCTTGCTCACCTTTTCAACCTATCACTCTCCTCTGGTGTAGTCCCCTCTTCATTTAAACACGCTCTTATCTCTCCCATCCTCAATAAACCTAATCTTGACCCCACCTCTCTTGCAAACTATCGCCCAATCTCACTTCTCCCCTTTGCCTCCAAATTACTTGAGAGGATTGTCTGTTGCCGTCTCACTAGACACCTCTCGGACAATTCCCTCCTCGACCCTCTCCAATCCGGTTACCGCCCCCTCCACTCCACCGAAACTGCCCTGGCCAAAGTTACTAATGATCTACTTTTAGCCAAATCTAAGGGTCACTTCTCCCTCCTCATCCTTCTTGACCTCTCTGCGGCCTTCGACACCGTGGACCACCCCCTCCTGCTACAAACACTTCTCTCTCTTGGCCTCTCTGGATCTGTCCTTGCCTGGTTCACCTCATATCTCGCTAACCGCTCCTTCTCAGTATCCATGTCTGGCTCCTCTTCCACCCCCTTCCCTCTCCCTGTTGGCGTCCCTCAGGGCTCTGTTCTTGGCCCTCTACTCTTTTCGCTTTACACCTCCTCCCTGGGGGCTCTCATCTCCTCATTCGGTCTTCAGTATCACCTTTACGCTGACGACATCCAACTCTACATCTCCTCGCCTGATCTCTCCTTCTCCCTCCTCTCTCGTGTATCTGACTGCCTCTCTGCCATTTCCTCCTGGATGTCATCGCGCTTTCTCAAAATTAACATCTCCAAAACTGAACTGATTGTCTTTCCTCCCCCTAGATTCCCCGCCCACCACATCCTCTCTATCACTGTTAACAATACCACCATCTCCTCTGTCACCCAACTCCGCTGCCTGGGCGTTACCCTCGACTCCTCTCTCTCCTTCGCCCCCCACATCCAATCCCTTGCCCAAGCCTGTCGCTACCAGCTACGCAACATTGCCCGCATCCGGCCCTTCCTCTCCCAGGATGCCACCAAAACTATCATCCACGCACTCATCATCTCCCGCCTTGATTATTGCAACCTCCTTCTAACGGCCTCCCCCATTCCCATCTCGCCCCCCTCCGCTCTATACTCAATGCGGCTGCAAGACTCATCTTCCTTTATCGCCGCTCCTCGTCTGCCTCCCCTCTCTGCCTTGCCCTACACTGGCTCCCCATTCCTTACAGAATTCTTTTCAAACTCCTGACCGTTACTTACAAGGCTCTCTCAGTCTACTGCTCCCTATATCTCTAACCTCCTCTCCATTCACACCCCTGCCCGCTCCCTGCGCTCGGCCAATGACCGTCGCCTCTCCTCCACTCTGATCACCTCTTCCCACTCCAGAATCCAAGACTTCTCCCGTGCTGCCCCCCTTCACTGGAACGACCTCCCTCGCTCCATCCGTCTTTCTCCCAATCTGTCCTCCTTCAAGAGGGCACTCAAAACTTACCTGTTCCTAAAGGCTTACCACCCTTCCACCTAACCTCTCCTCCACCTGTTCTTCCCCTCTCTCCTCCCGCCCCCCTGTTCTCTCCCCACTTACTTCAACTTGCTCCCTGTGTGCCTGAGATCTGTCTACCCTCCCTTAGGATGTAAGCTCATTTGAGCAGGGCCCTCTTCCCTCTGTTCTCCATACCTGCTCTTCTGCTCCGTCTTTACTGCATTAGCCTGCCTGGAGTCTCTGAAGTTTTGGTATTTTTTGTTAACCGTTTGTAATGTGTCACCTTGTTTAGTCTACTGTTTGTGCTGTGTACGGCGCTGCGGAACTCTTGTGGCGCCTAATAAATAAAGGATAATAATAATAATAATAATAATAATCTCTACGCTAAAATCGAGAAATGCGAGTTCGAGGTCCGGAAGGTATCCTTCTTAGGTTACATAATCTCCTCAGAAGGTTTCTCCATGGATCCAACAAATGTCCAAGCCATCATAGATTGGGTACAACCGAATAACCTCAAGGCAGTCCAGAGATTCCTGGGATTCACCAACTATTACAGGAGATTTATTGGCGGTTTTGCTGATATCGTGGCTCTTATCATCTCCTTGACCCGCAAGGGAAGTGATCCAGCTGTTTGGTCACCACAGGCAGTAACTGCATTTGAAACTCTGAAGAAAGCTTTTGTGTCTTCTCAGGTCCTCAGACACCTGGATCCTAAGGTACCATTTATTCTTGAAGTAGATGCCTCTGACGTCGGTGCTGGGGCCATCTTGTCACAAAAAGATACCCAGACCCACTGCTTACATCCGTGTGCCTTTTTTTCCCCGTCAGTTCTCTTCAGCAGAAACCAACTATGACGTAGGAAACTGAGAACTCTTGGCCATTAAATGGGCCTTTGAGGAATGGCGGCATTGGTTGAAAGGCGCTGCACACCAGATCGCCGTTATAACGGATCATAAGAACCTACAGTATATACAGTCAGCCAAACGACTGAACCCCCGTCAGGCTCGTTGGTCACTGTTTTTCACTCGGTTTAACTTTATAATCACCTACCGTCCTGGTTCTAAAAATGTCCAAGCAGACGCCCTGTCCAGAAGTTTCCTGGCACATCATACTCTGGTCTCTAGCCCAAAGCCTATTGTTCCCATGTCCGTGATTCATGCCGGGTTAACCCAAGACCTAAGTTGCACCCTACAAAGATTTCAGAAATTGGCTCCTGATAATACTCCAGTAGGATGCTTGTTTGTTCCAGTACATCTTAGGAAGGCAGTCCTGGCGGAAGCACACAGTAATCAGACCGCTGGACATCCTGGGGTCTTCAAAACATTGGAAATTCTTTCACATACGGTATGGTGGCCATCTTTGTCTGCTGACGTCAAGGATCACGTCCGGTCTTGTGAGGTTTTTGCCAGAAACAAAATTCCCAGGACTCCTCTGGTAGGCAAGTTGGTTCCTTTGGCCATTCCTGCAAAACCATGGACGCACTTGTCCATGGACTTTATAGTGGATCTGCAGGACACAATACCATCTGGGTCGTGGTAGACCGGTTTAGTAAGATGTCTCATTTCATTCCATTAACCAGACTCCCTTCTGCTCGAGATTTGGCCGTCTTATTTATTCAGCACATTTTCCGGCTCCATGGACTTCCTACTGACATTGTTTCTGATTGGGGGGTCTCAGTTCATAGCACTGTTTTGGAGATCCTTCTGTACCCTTCTCGGAATCAAGGTCAGTTTGCCATCCGCATATCACCCTCAATCAAATGGGCAAACTGAGAGGGTTAACCAGTCCTTGGAGAAGTTTTTACGTTGCTACACATCAGAGTTCCATGACAACTGGTCCTCCTTGTTACCCTGGGCGGAATTTGCCTACAATAATTCCTGTCACTCATCCACCAAAACCTACCCGTTTTTTTGCAATTATGGTTTTCACCCCAGGTCTAACTCTTTATACTCACTCAAGTCAGTTGGTACCCAGGAGATCCGCTCCACTGCCAGAGATCTCAGAGTTATCTGGAAGAAGGTCCAATCATCATTAAGACAAGCCTCATTTGTGGCAAAAAAAAAATCGGACCGCCATCGTACCATCTGCTCCCTTAAGGTGGGCCAGAAAGTTTGGTTATCTACAAAAAATATCCGGCTTAGACAGCCTTGCAAGTTGGGCCCTAAGTTCATCGGGCCATTTTCTATCGTTAAACAGGTTAATTCTGTTGCGTTTAGGCTAAAAATTCCGAGCTCCTTAAGAATCCCCAACACATTTCATTGTTCACTGTTGAAACCAGTACTGTATCCTAGCCAAACCCAGTCGTCAAGTGTGCTTAGGGGGGATTCAAGCAAACCACCAAGATATGTGGTTCAAAGGATCCTGGATTCTAAAAGATTGCAAGGACAGGTGCACTTCCTGGTGCAGTGGAGGAACCGCGGGTTAGAAGAACGTTCTTGGGTTCCGCGGAGACAATTCCATGCCCCCAAACAGTTGAAAGAGTTCTTTAAGAGGTTCCCAAGAAAACCTGGATGTCGGGGTCCCTCGACCCCTCCTCAAGGGGGGGTACTGTTACGAGCCGCGGCCAAGACCCGGCCGTTGCCAGGGCAACGGTCAGACGCCTTCTGTCTGGCGCCGCGTTTCGGCAGTGCGGCTGTGTCGGGCGCGTGCGCACTACCAGCCTGTGGGCTAATTAATTCATTAGAGTGTTTATTCAAGGGGCTGTGAATTCTCAGAGCCAGGCTCTGATTGGCTGCTCACAGTATTTAAGGCCTGCTGCCTCATTGCCGGTTATAGCTTCTGTACTCCAGTCTGCTGACCTGCTTGTTCCCATTCCTGTCCTCTGAAACCGCTACTGATTTCCCGTGTATGACCCTTGGCTTTGAATTGGACTTTGCTTGTGTATCCTGTGACCCTGATCTCTGGCCTGTTTACTGTTTCTGCTATCCGCTTGTGACCTCTGACCTCAGCTTGTTTTCCGATACTGTTGTCTGCTGCCGGCCCTTGACCTCTGCGTGGACCTCACTCCGCTTGCCTGGGTTCTCCCCAGCCGGTACACACTTCACGACCCTCTGTCAGTCTGCGGCCCAGTCTGTCCCCACCATCAGGGGCTCCAGTGAACACCTGATTGGCAGAGTAGATTCCGGGTTGTGTTGTGCCGGCTGGAGGGGTTCCTAACAGTATGTTAATATAATATGTGAGAGAAGGGGGGTCTTAATATATTGTGGGAGGCAGGCTATTTAATGGGGGAGTGCAGGTGGGGGGAATTATTTAATGGGCGCTATTTTATTTGTAGGGTGGGGAGGGGCAATTTAATTTATTGGTGGGGATATTTAATTTAATAGTGGGGCCTATTAATTTAAGGTGAGGTGACGGGACCTTTAATTTAATGCTGAGGTGGTTTGGGTCTATTAATTGAATATGGGGCTGATTTTGGGGAGGGCTATTTATTACATTTGAATATAAATTCTTTAATGCCGGGGATGGTTTTGAGAAATGGTTATATTTATTAAACATAAATAATATTTAATTTCTTGCTGGGGATGTTTGGAGGGAGAAAAATAGGTTTAAATGCTAATAATATTAATTTAATGATGAGGCTGGTTGGAGGGAAATAGGTCTATTTATTAAATGTGTTTACTATAAATTGAATGTCAGGGCTGGTTGGGGGGCAATTGATCTATTTAGCAAATGTGAATATTATTATTTTAATGTTGGAGATGGAGGGAAGCATAATTATAAAACGTGGGTACTACTGATTTAACACCAGGGGGTAAAGGTATCATCCTCCAATTTTTTCAACTCGTCTGAAATCGGCGACTTTGCATTGAAGATTTAAAGTGGCGATGTCTTGTAAAGGCAAGTTTGCCTTTACAAGCCATCGCCGCTTTAAATTTTCATTGCAAGTTTTAATGCAAAGTCGCCGATTTCCGGCGAGTTGAAAAAAATCGGAGGATGATACATTTACCCTCAGGGCTGGTTGGAGTTTTCTAAATCTCATGTACCCATTTTTTTTCCAAATAGGACATCCAACATTCCAGAATCAAGACAAGCAGCAACTGAGCTAAAGACACCAGTAGCCACAAGTTGTGAAAGTGACAAGAACAGGTCGGAGAAAGCAGGGCAGTCTTCCAACTGTACTGAATCTGATGGGACAGTCCTGGATTTGGGTGACTGTGTCACTTAGTCAGAATTTGGTCTGACTGCAAGGACAGTTGGGAGATGTCTGCCACTTCACCGTGTACTGCTTGTGAAGGCAGAACTGCGTGCACCTAACAGTAATGCACACAGTATTGCCTGTGTATTGTATAAAATGTGTCTAAAATGATATCCATGTTACATCTTTGTGGCCCCCTGTCTAAAGTGCCCCAGGCCTTAATACAGCTCTGGGTCAGGGTGTCATATTGACACTTAGTGCTCTTTCCAGTACCACCCCTCATATTATATGTTTTAGGTTAACCCTTAAACAAATAATAACCCTATTAGTATATAGGGCAAAGCAAAAACAAACCTTTTCTGGCAAAAACATCAGGTTTTAAAAGCAAACAGCATTTTGCATCTTGATACATCCCATTATGGCTGCAATAACAGATAGGTGAGAGTAACACCACTTTAATACATAATGGGGGAATTCATTTGTCGCAAAGTGTCCCCAGAATGTCCAGAAGACACTTTATGGCGGAGATTTCTACCGTAGTTGCCAGCATTGTGCGCTGTGCTTTGTCTGCATCTCACATCGGCGGCAAATGAATCTCCCTCAAAATGTCATTTTTAAAGAAGTACAGCCACGCCCAGTGTTGACAACGCCCACACATGTGACCAAGCCCCTTTGCATGGTGGCATACAACGTCTTTCTTTGTCAGCTGTGGAGGGGGGGGTCAAAAAAGTTCTGGACCAGTGCCCCAAATTCCTCTTGGCAGCCCTGGGTACAAGATAAAGCAGAGGCTGACACCCCAGATCTGTCATTTGTGAATATGTGAGAGACCTAAGACTGCAGTTACTAACAGCTGAACCAAAGACTTCGCAAAGACTATAATCCCAGAATGGAGTCGTGGTTTTTCCTTTCTTCTTTTTCCAGTGTTTTTCTTATTTTTATCCTTTCTAGGACATGCTATTTTTTCATTGGTGGTCAGATAATGGAGACAAGATCCAATAGTGATACTGATGAGGTGGAGATGGAGGAGAATTTGTTAAAACATTCAGTACAGCCTGTCACCTTATTCAATTCAGGGGTAAAGAAAAGGTCTGCCAACCTTGGAGCTTGGAGACAGTGTGAGGGGCTATTGTCTAAAGAATATTGTATCTCTAAGTACTCTGACCTCCTAATTGAGGAGAGGTGCATCCCGCGATGCCAGTCCAGTAGTAATTTGGATTTGGGCAGGCATGCATTAGATGATTATCATTCTTTGGTGGGTAAGGTCTTAAACCAAACCAAATGCTTGTGTGCTCTCATGTGCCTCAGGGACAAATAATGTCGGGCTAGTACCCACTAAACATCTCTGAGGTTCTTGAATTATGGGGGGAGACAAATAGAAGGGAGAAATAATACCCCTAGGTCCCCTAGTTTAAAACTTTGCAAATTCTCAGTAGATAAGTAATTGTTGTGTTTGAATTTTTCACATGCAAAGAAACTTTAGAATTGGGAAGCTGAACTGATGGATCAGACAATTGCTCACCACACAAGTATTGATGGGAGACTCGCTAGAACACTGATAACCAGGAATACTGAAGGGTATTATAGTTGAGGTTGTATCAACAAACATAAGAGAGTATTGATTAAGAAAGTTCTGCTGGGCGATTGTTTGAATGTCATACATGCTAAAACTTGCCTCAAACAAATGGAGACGCTAGACATGGGGAGCTTTGTCAAGACTTTGTGCAATGTTATAATCAATTGTACTGTGCCTTCTATCCTTCCAGATGGTGTGTTGTGACGAAACGAGTGTGATACGCTAATCATTCTGTTTCTCGTTTCTCACATAATGTGGATTATAGTACTTTTTTATAGCCCTTGCTTTTGTTCCCCAGCTCACCAGACTACAACTGCATTGTGCAATTACATGTGGTTAAGGGGACATTGTAGTTCAATGTAAATATGTATATTGTGTATTATATATTGATGACTTGCAGTAATGTTATTCATTGTCCTTAAACTGGAGCCAGGAGTGTTATGGGTAAAGATCAGGTGGTTTCCACAATATAGGTGAGGGGGCTGGACTTGCATTCATTCTGCCCCTTCCTTCCTCTACAGGATGCATGGAACAGCTGGGGACCTTGTGACATCACAAAGCAGTGTAAGGGGTTAATTTTAGGAGGAAGCTCACTGCTACCTTATCCTTGGAAGTAGGAGAAGCCAATTAGTATCAATTATTCTCCTTAGGACTAGTCCAGACATTCTTTCTGCATATCAGCAGGGGGCTTCTGTGAAAGGACAGCTCATCTTCACTGCCCTCTCCAACTTCCCCTAGCCCTGCATTGACCAATGGTTAAGAAGAATAGACCCAGGGGTTTGCCTAGGGAGGAGAAAGACTGTGGAAATTAGACCTGAGATATAAGGATCCACTCCAGGGGGGGAGGGGGTATTCATTCTGGGATTTCATTGATGAAGAGTGCAAGACTGGTTTTTGAGTTGTCGTTCTCTTCTATAGTCTATATATGCAGCTGAGAGAAATCCATGGGTCATGATGTCTGGACAGCCAGGTGACTATAACTCCTTAAACTAGTGGGGTAAGGGAGAGATGATGTGGTAAACCTGTCTGGCATTTATATACTGTGTGTACATAATATTCTAGTGTTGTTTGTATGACAATAAATATACTGTTGTGTTTTTATAACTGCATTTGCCTGAGTGACTATACAAATCCTAGAAGGTACTGGGTAGACTTCCCTGGCATAAGAAGGCACCTGTGGGTGGCCAGCCAGTCTGGTTTGAAAAATTTTAGCAAAAAAAGTGTGACCTCGGCTATAACTCCATCCATTCCTACTATTAATAGGCAAAGGATGGTGGAGGATTATTTTCAAGAGTTCAGTGAAATTGACATGTCAGACAGTCCCTTTCCATACTGGGAGGAAAGATAAGCAATTTGGAAACCCATGTGCAAACTTGCTTTGCAATACCTAAGCTGCCCACCCTCCAGTGTGTACTCAGAAAGAGTTTTCAGCACAGCCGGGAGCCTTGTCAGTGATCGACGTAGAAGGTTACTTTCTAAAAATGTGGAAAAGATGATGTTCATCAAAATGAACTACATCTTCCACGAGGAAGGCCTTTACCGGCAAATACATCCAAGTACTGACATTTCTCTAATGGCCGATTCCAGTGGAGATAAATTAATAGTCTGTGATGATGATGTACACACTGATGAGGATGATGCTGAAAATGATGACGACAACATCTAGACAGTGTAGAATTCATTTTACAGCACTGTTGATCTAACCTGCCTTTAGGGCATTGATAGCTGGTTTAGTGGGGGCCCAAACAAACCAAGCACTTCAGCCACAAAAGTGGCAACCCTTGTCACTGAAGTTTGAAGCTTGGTTTGTTAAACTGTGCAAGTCCTTTGTAAGATCCAACATATGGGTGGGTGGGAGGTCCAAAAGGACAATTCCATCTTGCACCATTAATCTTTCCTGGCACTTATGTGTGTTTCTGCCATTACTCCTAACAAGCCCATTGTTAGCGTGTTTAGAGAGGGCCATGTTGGACTTTCACTTCAGCCACAGTTTAATGTGATATAAACTGCAGTGTGTTTGTATCATTGCTCTGTCACTTAACATCCAGCCAGCTTGCTGCGATATTTGGCTGAAAGTGTATGAAAAGCATATTGTGACCTGTGAGATGGCAAAAATTGAATGCAAATCATTGGAATTTAGTATTATTAAGGTTAATAATAATGTAGGTACAAAGTAATACCGAAATTATGTGATTTTACACCCAAAAAATTGAATTTTGAACAAAAATAGCTAAACAAAACCAAAACCAAAAAACGCAAGGGCGGTTTTGGCAAAACCAAAACCCGAAGGTAATCCAGATCCAAAACCAAAATCAAAACACAGGGTCAGTGAGCATCTCTAGTTTGCTGCACATCACCTCCTATTTGGACACTGCCTTGACTGTAGTACTGTAAGTCAGGTATCTCAAAGCAAAGCTAGAAAGAAAGGCTCTAAGGGTGAGAGAGAGAGACGAGGAAAAATTAGTAGAAGCTGGAAACCTGTGCCCAAAAGTCAGGGCGCTGCTAACAGGTAAATAGTCACTGAAAGGTGCAGAGAAAAGCAGGAGAGGAGATGGCCCATGAAGAAGGTGGACAGAGTAGCTGCAGAGCAAGTTAAAAGTGGTGGAAACAGGAGAAAAGAGGGCCCTGCACTATGAAGCTTACAGTCTAAAGGGAAGGCCAAAGATACAAGGGGTGGAATGGGGACAGAGTCATTCAGAGGGAGAGGGGAAGGGGGGAAAAAGGGATGAGAGGGGTAGGTAACCAAAAAGGTGGGAAGTTAAGTGGATGTGCTTTTAAGAAAAGATAAGTGTTTAAAGCCTGTTTGAAGCTGCACAGATTGGGAGATGATCTGACAGAGCGATGAAAATCATTCCAATGTAGGGGGGCAGCGGTGGAGAAGTCATGAATGCGTGAGTAAGAAGATGTAATCAGTGGGGAGGAGAGGCGATGATCATTGGCTGATCGCAGTGGGTGGGATGGAGTATGAATAGAGATGACATTGGAGATGTAGGAAGCAGTGGGGTTGATGAGGGCCTTCTAAGTGAGGGTGAGTAGTTTGAAAAGGATTCTATAGGGGAAGGGAAGCAAGTGAAGGGATTGGTAAAGGGGGGAGACAGAAGTGGAGCTGCGAGAAAGGAAGATAAGCCTAGCAGCAGCATTGGGTACAGATCAAAGGGGAGCGAGATGAGTGTAGAGGAGGCCAGTAAGGAATAGGTAACAGTAATCCAAGCGAAAGATGATCAAAGAGTGATTTAGAGATTTGGTGGCATCCTGAGAGAAGAAGGGCTGAATGCATGCAATGTTACGTAACTGGAAGTGGCAGGACTTGACAAGAGAATGAATGTGTGGGGTAAAGGAGAGAGAGGACTCGAGGATGACACCCAGGCAGCAGAGTTTGGGAACAGATGAGAAAAAGGAATTGTCGACAGTGATAGAGAGGTCGGCATCTGAGGAGGTTCTAGATGGAGGAAAGACAATGAGTTCAGTTTTAGCAATGTTAAGTTTAAGAAATCTAAAGGACTTCCAGGAGGAGATGGCGAGAGGCAAGGAGAGAGATCAGGAGATAAGTGTCATCAGCATAAAGGTGGTACTTGTTACGGTGCTGGTAGTTACAGGTCTGATAGTCAGAGCAGGTCTGTACACGACCAGATGCTGAGTCTACTAGGTTCAGAATAAGGAGGCAAGACACGATGTAGTTCTTCAATACTTCAATGAAAAACATATATATATATATATAAATATGCAGATGATGATATGCAGATGTCAATTAGCCACGACGGAGCGTGACAAGGTGGTAAACACAATAGTAGTCTATTCACAGCACAGATGATAATATGCAGGTGTCCAATAGCCACGGCGGTGCGTGACAAGGTGATAACCACAATAGCAGTCTATTCACAGCACAGATGATAATATGCAGGTGTCCAATAGCCACGGCGGAGCGTGACAAGGATAAACACAATAACAGTCTTGTTATATGCACATGAACAGACTTGCAGCAGGCTGTGAATCAGTAGAGGCACAATAGAGAGAAAACAAAGTCTTGGTAATATGCACAAGATGATACTTGCAGGAGAGAAATTCCAGTAGAAGTGCTCCAGCACTAGGTAGAGAACTGAAACTCATACACAGGAAGACACAGGATACACAGGAGTCCAAGGAATCAGGCTAGCAACAAGTTGCACTGACAGTGAGCAGATGTCAGTGCCGAGTTTAAATAGAGCAGGTAAAGTGACCACGCCCTGAGGGTGAGTCATGTGATGCACAGAAAAACAGAGCAGACAGGGAAAGTAACAAAACCTGGTCAGGATTGTTACAGTACCCCCCTCCCTAGGGGTGGACTCCGGACACCTACGATATTTTTTCAGGGAATCTTTTCTGAAACTGTTTGAGTAAACGAGGAGCATGAATGTCTGAAGCTTTAACCCAAGAACGTTCCTCAGGCCCATAGCCTTTCCAATCGACCAGGAATTGCAATGATCCTCTGGATCTACGAGAGTCCAATAGTTGTTTAATCTCATATTCAGTTTGATCTTGAGAAGTAGCCGGAGGCGGAGAAGCTGTGACTCTTGAAAATTGATTTTGTACCACAGGTTTTAACAGAGAGACATGAAACACATTGGGAATCCGTAGTGAGGATGGAAGTTCCAATCTGAAAGCTGCTGGATTAATTATCTCGGAGATTCGGTAGGGACCGATAAACTTGGGTGCTAGTTCCATACTAGGAACTTTTAAACGGATATTTTTTGTGGATAACCAGACTTTATCCCCTGGTAGAAGGGGAGGTGCAGGACACCTTTTTCTATTGAAAAATCTTTTGGCCCGTGCAGCAGAATTCTCCAGATTACTTTTGGTTTGAGTCCAAATGAGAGAAAACTTGCGTAGCAGGGAATTTACTGCAGGAACTGAGGAGATAGGAGTTTGAGAAAAGGTAGTTGGTCTGGGATGACATCCATACATGACAAAAAAGGGTGAATTACCAACAGCTTCATGGAAATGATTGTTATGGGCGAATTCAGCCCATGGGAGGAGTTCCAGCCAATCCGCTTGGTGAGCAGACATGTACATTCGTAGGAATTTTTCAAAATCTTGGTTAGTCCGTTCGGTCAGGCAATTAGACTGAGGATGGTATGCCGTTGAAAAGTCCAATTTAATGCCTAACTGTGAACAAAAGGATCTCCAGAACCTTGAAACAAACTGTGAACCACGGTCTGACACGATATGGAGTGGACAGCCGTGGAGGCGAAATATTTCTTTGTTAAAAAGTTCTGCCAACAATGTGGAAGAAGGGAGTCCTTTGAGAGGAATGAAATGAGCTGCTCTCGAAAAACGGTCTGTCACCACCCAGATAACTGTATGAGCTTTGGAAGGAGGCAGATCAGTAATAAAGTCCATAGATACTTGAGACCAGGGTACTTCAGGAACAGATAGAGGAATAAGAGGACCGAAGGGTCTATGCTGAGGAATCTTATGTTGTGCACATTTAGAGCAGGCAGAAACAAATGATTTTACCTCTTTCAGAAGGGATGGCCACCAATAGTACCGAGTCAGGAGTTCTCCAGTCTTCTTGGCTCCATCATGACCCGAGAAGCGAGATAAATGGGCCCAGCGTAACAACTTGAGACGTAGATGTGGTAATATGAAGGTCCGGCCTGGAGGGCAAGTAGATTTATTCACAGGAGTAAGAGCCAAGACACAACTAGGGTCAAAGATGGGATGAATGTCCTCAGGAGAATCCTGGTCTTCAGAATGAAAGGACCTAGAAAGTGCATCTGCTTTTTTATTTTTTGATCCCGGACGGAAGGTAAGTCTAATATCAAATCTTGAAAAGAACAAGGACCATCTGGCTTGACGCGGATTCAGACATCGAGCCGAACGGAGATAAATTAGGTTCTTATGGTCTGTATATATTGTAATAGGAAATAAGGCCCCTTCCAACAGATGTCGCCATTCAGACAGGGCTAATTTAATAGCCAATAATTCTTGATCTCCTATACCATAATTATTTTCTGCTGGGAGGAATTTGCGTGAGAAAAACCCACATGGATGTAGTTTCCTAGAAGCGTCGCGTTGAGACAAAACTGCACCACAGAAAATGCATCTACCTCCAAGAAGAAGGAACGTTGGCAATCAGGTTGCTGAAGAATAGGAGCAGAAGAGAAGGCTGACTTTAGATGCTCAAAGGCAGAGATGGCCTTGGGGGACCAAAGCTTGGGATTGGCTGATTTCTTGGTAAGAGCAATAATGGGGCAATGATCGTAGAGTACCCCTTGATGAATTGTCTGTAATAATTGGCGAAGCCAAGGAAGCGTTGGATAGCTTTCAACCCGGTGGGCAAGGGCCAATCCACAATTGCTCTTAGTTTAGCTGGGTCCATTTGAAGGGCTGTGCCCGAGAGGATGTAGCCTAAGAAAGGAATCTGAGGTTGCTCGAAAAGGCACTTTTCAAGTTTACAGAAGAGGTTGTGTTCTCTCAGACGAGTCAGGACTTGACCTACATGCTCCCTATGTGAAGGGAGGTCTCGAGAAAATATGAGAATATTGTCCAGGTAGATGATGACGAATTGATAGAGAAGGTCTTGGAAAATATCATTCATGAGGGTTTGGAATACAGCTGGAGCATTACAAAGCCCAAAGGGCAATACAAGATATTCAAAGTGCCCATCATGTGTGTTAAATGCTGTTTTCCATTCGTCACCTGCTTTAATACGAACGAGATTGTAGGCCCCTCGTAAATCTAATTTGGTGAACACAGTAGCGCCTTGTCGTAAACGAAGAATTCCTGTAGCTGCACTGGAAAGCCGACCAGGTTCATCAAAAATGTTTTTGAAGGTTGTCCGAAATTCTGTATAATTTTGCAGCAAGGGGTTATTCTTCTCCCATAGGGGTGAGGCCCAGGCCAGGGCTTGACCAGAAAGAAGGGACAAAATGTAGGCAATTTTTGCCCTATCCGTAGGAAAGTTTCTGGGCAATAAATCAAAGTGAATTGCGCACTGATTCATGAATCCTCTACATGACTTGGGGTTCCCATCGTACATAGGAGGATTAGGAATTTGTGGGTACATGGTAGTTGTGTTAGCAGAAGACACAGCAGATGTCTTAAATTTATGGGAGGATGCCAGAGTGTCCTGAAAAGAATCCAAACGAGAGGATACATCCTGTAAGAACTGCATGAGACGATCTTGATTGGTCTCTTGTTTTTCCACTCTCCCTATTAGGTGTTGAAATAGGTCCTTGGTAGTGGGATCGTCCATGGTGTTCATTTCCTTTTTTGGGTCAGTGCAAACTGTTACGGTGCTGGTAGTTACAGGTCTGATAGTCAGAGCAGGCCTGTACACGACCAGATGCTGAGTCTACTAGGTTCAGAATAAGGAGGCAAGACACGATGTAGTTCTTCAATGCTTCAATGAAAAACATATATATATATATAAATATGCAGATGATGATATGCAGATGTCAATTAGCCACGACGGAGCGTGACAAGGTGGTAAACACAATAGTAGTCTATTCACAGCACAGATGATAATATGCAGTTGTCCAATAGCCACGGCGGAGCGTGACAAGGTGATAACCACAATAGCAGTCTATTCACAGCACAGATAATAATATGCAGGTGTCCAATAGCCACGGCGGAGCGTGACAAGGATAAACACAATAACAGTCTTGTCATATGCACATGAACAGACTTGCAGCAGGCTGTGAATCAGTAGAGGCACAATAGAGAGAAAACAAAGTCTTGGTAATATGCACAAGATGATACTTGCAGCAGGGAAATCCCAGTAGAAATGCTCCAGCACTAGGTAGATGTCACGGATCTCAAACAGAAGTACAGCTAGGAGTCATGGATAGGTGAAAACACTCTGTGTTTATTTGCAGAGAGGTATTAACAACAGGTAATAAGGAGCAGTGATAAATACCAGGTTCCAGCTGATGCAGAAAGTAGCATGAATGTCCAGAAACAACCAGGTAAACGGTAATGCAGGGTAGCAGAGGGTAGGTATTAACAACAGGTAATAAGGAGCAGTGATAAATACCAGGTTCCAGCTGATGCAGAAAGTAGCATGAATGTCCAGAAACAATCAGGTAAAGACAACAGGAATGTACATCAGGATTGGACAACAGGAAAGGACATCACAGGATGGGACAACAATAACCAGCCATGTGTGCTGGGGGAAAACAGGTTTAAATGGACCACACCCAGGTGCATGGAATGATTAGTGAACAGGAAGGTTAACCCCTAATGCACACAAAGTACAACAGCAGCTCCTCTGGTGAGTGGAGGAACTGCCAATACAATATAATAATAGACAAAAGGGCAGGAGCTGCCATGCAAAGCAGTATGTACTGCAAGGGGCTTGCAGGCAGATCCTGACAGTAGAGAACTGAAACTCATACACAGGAAGACACAGGATACACAGGAGTCCAAGGAATCAGGTTAGCAACAAGTTGCACTGACAGTGAGCAGATGTCAGTGCTGAGTTTAAATAGAGCAGGTAAAGTGACCACGTCCTGAGGGTGAGTCATGTGATGCACAGAAAAACAGAGCAGACAGGGAAAGTAACAAAACCTGGTCAGGATTGTTACAGTACTGGAGAGCTGATGAGTTCACCCAGGGAGGAGGTGTAGAGCAAAAAGAGTATAGGTCCAAAATAAAAGCCCTGTAGTACCCCAAATGGAAGGGTGGAAGCAGGTGAGAGGGAACCAGAGGTGGAATCAGAGAAGGAGTGATCGGCAAGGTAAGAGAGGAACCAAGAAAGAATGATACCAGAGAGGCCAATGGACTGGATGGTGTAAAGCAGGAGGGGATGGTCCATGGTGTTGAGGCCACGGAGAGGTCCAGGAGGATAAGAAGGGAGAAATGGCCCCTGGATTTAGCCGAGAGGAGATGGTTTCAGTGGAGTGGGGGCTGGTGGAAACCTGATTGGAGAGGATCAAGGAGGGAGTTTTCAGAAAGGTAAGTGGTGAAACGGTTGCAGTCGAGTATTTTGGAGGCAAAAGGGAGAAGAGATGTGGGGTGGTAGTAAAAGAGTGAGGTGGGGTCATGATTAAGTTTCTTAAGATTGGGTGAGACAAGAGCATGTTTAAAAAAAGAGGGGAAGATGCAGTGGAGAGGGGCAGATTAAAGGCGTGAGCAAAGTGGGAACAGCGGTGGAGGAAAGGGAGCGATGGAGGTGAGAGGGTATAGGATCCAGGGGGCAGGTTGTAGGGATAGTGGATGAAATGAGAGAGTAGTCCTCATCACCCGATGTAGGGTCGAAGGTGTTTAGAAGCTGGTGGCTGAAGGGAGAGGAGGTTTGAGTAGGAGGGTTGGCGGAAGAGTGAATACCATTAACTGCATCTTGTTATATATAAAGACACTCTGTTTCATTCACAACTACTTCCTGTGGTCTTCATACTGGGAACTCTAACACTGTTTGAAAGGAAGGAACACAACTTTTTAATTTATTTTATTTTTTTACATTTATTACCATTTTATGTTTTTACATCTCTCGACATTTTGAATGGCCACATTACAACACTGTACACATTATGACAGTGTGTGGAATATGTACACATTTTACATGTCAACATTTTGAATGTGTAGACATTATGTATGTTGACATTTTAAGTGTGTATATATTACGACATGTATACATTTTGTTGGTCGACATTACAACAATGTAGACATTATCACTGTTGACATTATTATGTAGACATTATGAATGTCGACATTATGAAGGTATACATTTCGACTACATCCCCATAATACATGCATTAACTATTCAAATTAATTTCATGTATTGATTAACTAAATGTTGCTACACTAGTGAACACTTGCTCAAAATATGTAATACTGTTTGATGTAATAAAGTGATCATACGTTGTCAAATCATTCATTTCCAATTACTCCACCAAAAAATTATAGAACTACATAATCATTTTATAAACATTACATACAGTCAGGTAATTATTATGCATTACACATAAAACATGGTGAAGTTTACTATGTATTTTCTGTGATTATCCCTTGGAGAATAGCTAAGTAAAATTGATGCATAGGTAAATTTGCCATCAAGGCAAAAAAAATTAACTTTATGCATATTGTCAATTAATTTTGTCCTTTTTTTCTAAATGAACATGTGAAGTTACTTATTTGTCTAATGAAGCTTACTAGTAAACAAATCTTCATATATGATGCTAAATGTTGGATAAAGAAGATTATGATGTAATGGACTAAAACATACATTATGTAATGGACTAAAACATATATTATTTATTCCATTTTGTGAGCTGTATATGGTGAGAAACAAAGTGATGGTGTTAATGAACTCTGTGGCAAGGAACTCTGTGAGTGTGATGTGAGGGTGATGAAGAGGCACCCCATGAGAGCCCACTACCTCCAGCTCAAAATTTGCAGGAAAATCTCAACCCCATAAAGGAAATGATTAGGTTGATGCAGTCTACCAGCAGCAACATACAAACAACTTTGACAGAAATATGTTAACATTTAAAAGAAATGAAAGAGTCCCATATATAAATGAAAGCTATGTTTGAAAAATTATGAATGGCTTTTATCACTCATTTGTAAAACCAGAGTGCCCTGACACAAGCCCCTGTTGCACCTTCTGAATCTAGCAGTGCTGGATTAAGGCTCTGGGGGGCCCGGGGCACTTTAGACAGGGGGGCCCCTATGATGTAACATGGTTATTATTTTAGACAAATTCACAGGAAATACTGTGTGCACTACTGTTAGGTACACGCAGCTCTGCCTTCACAAGCAGTATGTTGTGAAGCGGGACATACCTCCCAACTGTCCTTGTAGTCGGACCCAATCCTGACTACGCGAGACATATACGAGTTCAGGACTGCCGGACCAGATTCAGGACAATTGGCAGACTGTCCTTCTCTCTCCTACCTGTTATCACTTTCACCACCTGTGAATGCTGGTGTCTTTAGCTCAGTTGCTGCTTGTCTGGATCCTGGAATGTTGGAGGCCCTATTTGGAAAAAAAAATGGGTACATGAAATTTTGAAAACTCCAACCAGCCCCAGCATTAAAACAATAGTATTCCCATTTAATATATAAACACATTCCCCTCCCTCCAAACTGCCCTATCAATAAATTAAATGGCATTTATGTCTAAAAAATATAACCATTTCCCACAACCATCCACTGCATTAAATAATTCATATTCACATTTAATAAAAAGACCTAATTATCCCCAAACAGCCCTACATTCATTTATGAGCTTCCAAACCACACCAGCATTAAATTTATAGGTCCAATCACCCCATCTTAAATTGATAGACCACACTATTAAATTAAATTGCCCCACCATCACTCCACAAATAAAATAGCACCCAATATATAATTAGCATACACCTGCAATCCACCATTAAATTAATACCCTACCTCCCACATTATATTAAGAACCCCCCTTCCCTCACACATTATATTAACATACTACCCCCACTAACTTTGTTCTATCCGCGTGCTGTATGACCTTGTTTCTCTTCTCTTCCAATAGCTGGCCACACATAGGGGAAAGGGGGGACGGATTGTAAGGATCCGTGGCCAATGATAGAAGGTGGCTGGTCTCGGAGGAGGGGCCAGCCACCAAGTAATAGAGACTTGGGCCAGTGTAGGGAGCGGCCCAAAATAGCCTTTTCCTATGCCCTCCAGCTCCCCGTCCCTGAAACTTGCATTGATACTGCACATAAAAACAAAAAAGAAACACAGATAAAATGACATCAGTTTTGAATATATATATATATATATATATATATATATATATATATATATATATATATGTATATGTGTGTAATCTAATTAAACCTTTAATAGAAGGGGCATGCTTCAATAAATACTTTAATATGTATTAATAAAATAGAGGATCCCATAACATATTTGTTGTGTGTATGTATATGTATATACAAATATGTATATACATATCTGTATGTGTGTATGTATATGTATATACATACATTATATATATATACAGATGTATATGTATATATATATAATGTATGTATATACATATACATACACACAACAAGTATGTTATGGGATCCTCTATTTTATTAATACATATTAAAGTATTTATTGAAGCATGCCCCTTCTATTAAAGGTTTAATTAGATTACACACATATACATATATATATATATATATGTAGCCCAGTTAGCCCTATGGTTAATCCGGCCCTGGCTATGGGGCAAGATTTTGATGATTCTAATCGATGTGCCACCGTGAAGCTAAACTCCATAGACTGCGACAGAGAAGGTGCTTTGTGGCTCAGTATACTACTGAATTCTGATGCTTCATTACAGACACCACATGGAATAATTCTGCTCAAAAGACCTTTCTGAGCAAGTAAAAGATGAACTGGCCAGGATGGACACCCCTGATTATTTGGACAAATTTATCCAACTGTGTATTCGGATTGAATAAAGACTAAGTGAGAGGAAAAATTAAAGATTAAGAGCTGTTGGAGTGGGCAATAATTTGCATCAGTTTAATAGACCTACAGCATTCAAAGCACCACCATTAGACAGTCCTAATGTCTCACTTGAACTAATGCAAATTGATGTCATTAGGAAACCACTCAGCTTTAATGAGAAACAGAGATTGGGATGAGAATCCTTGTTTATTTTGTTGTGGTCAAGGACATTATGCATTCACTTGCCCAAATAATATTCGCCAAACCATCGCTATGACTGACTTCAAGCAAATGGACTCCAAAGAGTCTAGTCAATCAAATTCCATCTCGCAATCACTAAATCCCTTGGCTCATGAAAAAGAGTACCCTCTGCCTCAACAATCCCATTTTGGTCTCCAAATAATGCTTTCTTCTAGGTCTCTTCTAATTGACAGTCTGGCTATGATTGACTCGGGTGCAGGTGGCATCTTTGCATAGGAAAACTGTATTGAATCAAGGAGTAAGCAAGCTCCTGTGAATCTGAAGACTGTAGATGGATCCCCTTTGTCTTCTTTGCCAGTAACTCATGAAACCATCCAGCTACAAATGACCATTGAACCAGGACATCAAGAAGCTATAAGCTTTCATCTGATTACTTCACCTAAATGTCCCATAATTCTGGGAATCACCAGGCTCTCTACTCATAATCCTTCTGTCAACTGGGATACTCCTACTTTATCCTTCCCTTCTGAGAAATGCAATTAAACTGCCTATCTAGAACTTTGGTATCTGAAGATCAGCAGGTCACCGAACTTCCTTCGAAGGATTTGAAATTGCCTCCGGAATACAGTGAATTTTCGGATGTCTGTGATAAAAAGAATGCAGATATATTATCTCTCCATCACCCTTATGACTGTCCCATTGAGCTGTTGCCAGGATCATCAATACCTTTCGGGCAACTTTATTCTCTATCTGAACCAGGATTAAAACTTAAAGAAAGATTGCATTTGCCATTCTACTTCTCCTGCTGATGCCGCCTGATTCTTTGTCGAAAAGAAAGATTCTACCCTATGCCCCTGTATTGACTATGGGAAACTAAATAGGATTACAATCAAGAATGATTATCCACTCCCCTTAATTCCTGAATTGTTTGAGAGGCCACAGAAGGCAAAGATCTTTACGAACCTTGATTTATGTGGGGCATATAATCTTGTTCTTATTCGATCCGGGGATGAGTGGAAAACCGCCTTCAGGAAAAGATATGGACATTTTGAATCTTTGGTCATGCCTTTTGGTCTATGTAATGCCCCTGCATTTCATCAATGTCTTAAGAGATCTATTAAAACAATTTGTTGTTGCCTATCTGGATGACATTCTTATATTCTCTGATAATCTGGAGAAACATTACAAACATGTCCGTATTGTACTCAAATGACTTCGGAAGAACCAATTGTACATCAAATTGGAGAAGTGTGAATTTGAACAAGCTAAAATTCAATTCCTAGGATACATAATTTCCCCTGATGGTCTGAGCATGGATCTCAGTAAGATCAATGCAGTCATTAACTGGCCTGTACCTAAGATTGAAAAGTACAATGATTTATTGGTTTCACAAATTTTTACCAGAAATTCATAAGAAACTTTTCTGGAATAATTTCTCCTATTACTCAACTTACCAAGAAGGGTGTTCATTTTAAATGGTCACCAGAAGCTCAGGAAGTTTTTACCCAAATTAAGACACTTTTCATATCAGCACCAATTTTGATACATCCAAATCCTGAATTACCCTTTTTTGTTAAGGAGGATGCCTCTGATTCCGTAGTGGTAGCAGTTGTTTCTCAACGTATAGGTGGGAAGACGTTGTTGCATCCTTGTTCTTATTTTATTCGCCAGATGACATCAGCGGAGAAAAAACTATGATATTGGAAACATGGAATTGCTGGCCATCAAGGGGTAAATGTATCATACCCCGGTTTCTTCAACTCCCACGAGTTCGGCGTCTTCGCAGCTTAAATTTAAAGCGGTGCTGCCTTGTAAAGGGAAACTTCCCTTAACAAGGCAGCGCCGCTTTAAATTTACGCTGCGAAGACGCCGAACTCGCGGGAGTTGAAGAAACCGGGGTATGATACATTTACCCCCAAGTGTGCTTTTTCAGAATGGAGACACCTTCTTGAGGATTCGGTCCATCCAGTGACAGTTCTCACCAATCACAGAAACCTTGAATTTTTACGCACTGCTAATCAATTGTCCCCTAATCAGGCCAGATGGACTTTCTTCTTCTCTCGCTTTACTTCATAATTACTTACCGACCTGGATACAGAAATGGCTCATTTTATTCCCGTTAAAGGAGTTCCCAATGCTGAACAGACAGCAGAGCTTTTAATTCATGAAATATTTGGGTTTCATGGCATCCCTGATGATATAGTCTCTGGTAAAGGTGCTCAGTTCACTACTAAGCTTTAGAAGAGTTTTTGAACTTCCCTTGGGATGAAGGTTATCTGTCCTCTGCTTTTCACCCACAGTCTAATGGGCAAGCGGAAAGGAGTAATCAAATGCTTGAACAATATTTACAACATTTTATTATTTACATTCAAGATGATTGAATGGATTTTTTGCCCACTGCCATATTTTCTTACAATAACTCGGAACACAGTTCTATTTCCCAAACACCTTTCGTTGCCAACTTTGGATTCCAGCCAACATTTATTCAGAATCTCCCTGTTTCTACACTAATTTTAACCGTGACTAATAGAATCACAACTTTACACAAAACCAAAAAGAAGCTTATTGAAAATCTGAAAGAAGCTCAGGAACATTACAAGCAAGCTGCCAACAGACACCATAGAGCAGTACCCAATTTTCAAATTAGAGACAAAGTCTGGCTCTCCACTAAAAACCTCAAACAGATACCGTCATCCAAATTTGGTCAAAAGTTATTGGACCCTTTTAGATCTTATCCCAAATTAATTAAGTTGCTTTCCGGTTAGAATTTCCAGCCTGTATGAAAATACATCCAGTATTCCATGCTTCTTTTATCAAACCATTTCATAACAGCCTATTTACTGGTCAGAGTTTGGCCCTACCACCACCAGTCACTGTGAAGGAAGAAGAAGACTGTATTGTTGGAGACGCTGGACTCCAGAATCCACAGAAATAGATTGCAATATTTGGTGAAATGGAGGGGATATGGTCCAGAAGAAAATTCTTGGGATCCTGCAGAAAGTGTCCATACCTCCAGATTAACCAGACTGTTTTACCTGAGACATCCTAACAAGCCAGCTCCTAAAACATCTAGAGGACGTACTGGAGGGAGGGGAGTACCATCAGGATTTGAACCCAGGGCTTCTGCTTCTGTAGACTATTGCTCTGCTGACTGAGCTATTGTGGATGCTGTGTAGCTCATTGCCTCCACTCTGTGTTTTAGCTCAGTTTTATTGGTCTCCTGATGTTCCAGCATGTTATGGCTCCTCCCCTTGACTTCCTGTAAAAAGCTGGTCTGTTCCTGTCTTCCTTGCCAGATTATTGTGCTTCTGTCAATGATCTAGTTCCTCTTCCTATTGCTGCATTCTGCCTTCATTTATCGACTACTCGTGTACTGACCTCTGCTTGTCCTTGACTACACCTCTTCCTGAACCCTTTACTTATTGCCTTTCTCTGTACAGAGCCTGGCTATTGTTGACAATTCTTTATTATCTTCTTATGGCTTGTCTTCCTTACTCCTACTGGACTCCTATTCAGTCTCAAGACCATAACACATGTATTGTGCCACTAGTCAAGTCTTGTTTGCAAAACTTTGCTCGGCCTGTTCCTCCTGGAATCAAATGTGGTTTTAGGAAGCTTTCGAATAACATGATTCAATATGACATTTTTATCACAATTAATAATGACAGATGCATCTTACAGATGGGGTAGCATCTGTACAACTGCATCGGATCAGATGTCAGTAAGCGTGACCACATCTGCCAGTTACTTTGAGAAATCTGAAGACTAGTGTAATATGCCAGAAAAGTTACCCCTTTGGAGAATATGGAAAACTTTATTGTTCCATCAAGCTTTCTGCATGTAGTAAATGCTGTGAAACTAGTAGCAGTCTACAACAATGAAACAGTATACTCAAGGCTTCCTCGCTGGTACTAAGGGTTAGCAATGATTTGTAATAGATTTTAAGCATTGTGGAATGCCAAGCAATGATGCAGGGCTGCAATGCTATAGTGTAAAATGCATACAACTTCAGGAAGATCTATGAGACAAGATGGAATAAGTTAATAACACCAGCTGCCTTAAAAACTCTGAAGGAATCAAAATGGAACATGCCTCATTTCTTGACTTTCACTGAAGTGAAAAAGATATATTTGAATCTCGATGAGAAACAGCAGGCGTACAGCAGGAATTTATCGACCGAGCCTTCGCTTACATACTGGGTATTGCTTGCAAATGTCACACTGGCATAGGTGACCTTTTTCAATCAAAAGAAAATTCTTCAATATGCTGTTTAAACTACCTTTTCTTCCAAAGATACTTCACATCTCCGCCAAAAATGTTGCCATACCACTTTCTGAGATTGAGAAGAAGCTCTGCCGTGCATCATGGGGTTTGAAATCTGAAGGTAGGAAAGTTACAATCCTGCTAACACTAGCAATGCACAGTGCAATGGAACATCTTTCAGAGAAGCTTGATGAATGTGCAGTGGCCAATGAAAATGTCTACATACTTTAAGACCTGCTTTGTAACATTTCAGAGCTTCCTATTGTATTCTCCTCTTTGCTCATGAATGTGCTAAAAATCCCCAAACACTGTCTTTTACAAAGCTTCAAAGGATGCTGATGCACTTTTAAAAGTTCACATCCTAAACAACACAGAATTGGATTAATTGGCAGACTTATTTTGGCACGACATCAGGGAACACCAGCAATATTACAAACAGGCAGAATTTTCCTTACGTGCAAAATAATAAACTAATTTGCACCCCATGTATTGTAACATGGTTTGTCTAGGAACAAACTTACTCCTTTTTTTTCGCTTTGCTCTCCTTAATGACTCAGGCCCCCAGACAATAGGTGTGAAATAACTGATATATGGATTTGTTTGTTACATTTTAAATCAGCAATTTATATATCCATTTAGAACTGGTTCAGTTACAGAATGACGAGTTAGTGGATGAACAATCCCCTGAACCAAAGAGAAAAGTGGGCATGCATTTGGTCAACACTTTCGTTTCAGAAGGGAATTGATGTAAGCATTTGGACCAAAGCATAAGCAAGGCTTCCAAAGATTGATGTAGCACAATATTTTGTTTTTGAAAATGTAAACCTGTTTATTGATGTCTTCTGATGGAGGGAATCAGGTAGTGGCTGTCAGACTTTAGCCTTGGGAAAAAGCACACTGCACTGGCCCATAGGTAGCGGCCCATCTTTAAAAGTTTTTGGTATAATATATGTTCCTCAAAATAAAAAAGAGGCTATTTTAGTGTTGCTTAACATAGCAATGCTTTATTATTAGAAATGATAAATCTTAAATAATTCAAATAAATAAATAAAGCAACAAAAAACAAACATCATTTTATATTGCATTTTATTTTTTTTATCTTCTCCCTCCAGCACCTTTTTTTTTTTTACAAAGAACCACAACACACACAAATAGCAGTGCTGAAGTGTGGTGAATAAGTAGATGCCAAAGTGAAAAATAAATAATTGAGATAAAAATTAAACTCAATCAAAAAGAAGCCAAGGCAGAATACATGAAATCGGTCAAACCAGAGATGTTACAAAACACAGTTTAATTAATCAATATAAAAGGATCAGTATGGACAAAGTCAATTAGAATAAGGGAGCAATCTCCCACTTCCACTTGTCTCCTATGGAATAGCTTGAACTTAGAAAGAAATAACCAGCGGATATACACTCTCTGGATTGGCAAGCCTGTGTTTGTCCAGATGGAGTAAATACAGGGGAAGAAGTAGATAGACACTTACAGCCACCCTGATGTTTCTGTCTCTTCGCAGGCTCTCAGACAGTAGCTGAACTCCGTAGTGTGGTGCGCACCAGAATACTTTGCCAGGGCAGAAACAAAGTTAGAACTTACTGATTCCTTATGAAATAAGTTCCTAGTAGTATAATAAATGTAATAATACACTAGGGTCCTCAAATCCATATTATTTGAAGATAGAAAACCCGTTGACGCGTTTCGGCTCCTTTAATGAGACTTTCTCAAAGCCAAAGTTAAATTTTCTCTGTATGGACCATCTTTAAATAGGAGAAGATATGCCCAGATATTGCCAATCAATCATGCTCACATAGCACAGCGGGTACTAAATTAAAAATTAAAAATATAAAACAAAATATACTAATACACAATAGCTATTTCTGGTAATGACCAAAACTAAGGAATCATACTTGTCAAACACCGGCCCTGCGGACGGGTACCAACTTTGTTACCTTCCTCCTGTAAGCGGTGATCAGAGTGTATTAATCTTCATTATCAGATTATTATTCTCCATCTAGTATATTGTTCTGCGCATGTGCTACCCATTTGACCTCCTACCTGTTCCCATTGGTTCTAGTATTTTGGAGCGCTATTTAAACCTCCCATTTTCCTCTGTCCGATGCCTGTTCTTCGAGCTACTCACTCTCTGTTAGGATCTGGCTTCCTTCAGTCTGACTCACCTGTTGCTGCTCGTACAATCGTTCTGGATCAGTTGTACTCCTCTCTGCCGTTGCCGCTAATAGAACTGCTCGCTGCACCTGTAATCACCTGCTGCTGCTCTGAATGGCCATCTATGGATCAGCGAAGACCGACTCCACTACTGCTTCTATATTTGAACTGCCGCTATACCAGTAACTCACCCGTTGCTCTGAAACACCATCAGCGGATCAGCCAAGTTCGACTCCACTACTGCTTCTATATTTGAACTGCCGCTGTAAAAGTAACCCACCCGTTGCTCTGAATCACCATCCACAGATCAGCTAAGTTCTGCTTCATTACTGCCTCTGTTTGAACTACCGCTGTGTCAGTGATTCACCTGCTATGCCTTGAGTTACCATCTACGGATCAGCTAAGTTCTACCTCACTACTGTCTCTGTCTGAACTGCCTCTGTATCAGTGATTCCTCTGCTGTGCTCTGAGTTACCATCTTCAGATCAGCTAGTTCTATTCCATTACTGCCTCTGTTGATCTGCCGCTGTGTCAGTAATTTACCTGCAGTTGCTCTGAGTTACAATCTACGGATCAGCCAAGTTCCACTCCATGACTGCCTGTATTAAACTGTCGCTGTACCAGTAATTCACCTGCTGTTGCTCTGAGTTACCGCTTGCGGACTAACTAGTTCTATTTCATCATCACTTCTATTTGGAACTGTTGCCGTACCAGTAATTCACATGCCGTTGCGCAGAGTTACCAACTACGGAGCAGTTAGTTCTACTTCATCATCTCTTCTCTTGGAACACTTGCTGTACCAGTAACTCACCTGCTGTTGCTCTGAGTTACCAACTATGGATCTGATAGTTCTACTACTATTACTCCCATTTGTACTGCCGCTAAAACCAGGACTCTCCTGCTGTTGTTTCCAGTTTCTACCTTCAGTATTGCCACTCCCCGCTAATCCATCGTTACCTTGCATTCCTTTGAGACTGATTATCATCATTACCTTCAGTGTCTCTCTGACTAGCCGTTACCAATCCGCTGTATCAAGCTCCACTGTTTATTCTGCCTACACTCATTCTGGGAACCACAACCTGTGGGATAGGAGCAGCGAAGTCCATACCCTCTTGCGAGGGTTACTTGCGAAAACCTTCTACTCGTTATACTCCGCGCCCCTGAATGAGCTCTACCCTGTGGCAGATACAAGGGATCCACTAATCATCTTTCGGATTTGTGACAGTAAGAACAGGCCAAATGTCTGATCCCCCGGTGGAGCCTTCTGCGAAGGATATGCTACAAAATCTTTTAGCACGGATTGAACAGCAGGACAATACTTAACGCCAGCTTCTGCAGTGTCTCCAGACTCTGGCTGGTCGTCTTTATAGGCTTCAAGCAGCTCAGCCTGTTGTTTCTGTTTCTCCACCTGAGCAACCTCTTGGTCACCAGGCCTCTCGTGCAACTTCCTCCATGCTCAGATTACTGACTCCAGCTAAATTTGACGGGGACCCAAAAATTTTTCGCGACTTCCTTAATCGGTGTTCAATCCAGTTTGAACTTCAACACCAAAACTTTCCTACTGACTGGACTAAAGTAGCATATGTGGTTTCTCTATTAACCGGCCAAGCTCTGGCCTGGGCTTCCCCACTCTGGGAGAGGGAGGACCCTCTTCTCAGCAGCTACGCATCCTTCCTGCTTACCTTTCGCCGGATTTTCGATGAACCTGGACGAATCTCCTCTGCTTCAGCGGGCATCCTCAGGCTGCGCCAGGGGATCCATTCCGTAGCACAATACATTATTGAGTTCCATACATTATCTTCAGAACTATCCTGGAACAATGACGCATTAGTGGCTACTTTCTGGCAGGGGTTATCAGATTGTATTAGGGATGTACTTGGGTCCCATTGTTAGGAACCCCTCCAGCCGGCACAACACAACCCGGAGTCTACTCTGCCAATCAGGTGTTCACTGGAGCCCCTGATGGTGGGGACAGACTGGGCTGCAGACTGACAGAGGATCGTGAAGTGTGTACCGGCTGGGGAGAACCAAGGCAAGCGGAATGAGGTCCACGCAGAGGTCAAGGGCCGGCAGCAGGTAGCAAGCCCAGTTAACAAGCCGGGGTCAAGGGTCACAGGCAAACAAGAGATATGGTAACAGGCCAAAGGTCAGGGTCACGGGATACACAAGCGAATTCCAAATCCAAAGCCAAGGGTCATACACGAGAGGTCAGCAGAATACAATAGACAGGAACAGGAACAAGCAGGTCAGCAGACTGAGGAACAGAAGCTATAACCGGCAATGAGGTAGCAGACCTCATTGCCTTAAATAGTAAGCCCAGCCAATCAGAGCCTAGCTCTGGCAATATCCAGCCCCCTTGCACCTAATAATTAATTAGCCCGCAGGCAAGTAATAAGGCTACTCACCACCGGGACGCAGCGCTGAAGCGTCCATCCGTTGCCCCGGCTATTGCCGAAGTGACGTCGGAAGTGACGTCCCGGTCGCCATAGCGACGGCTGGGACGTGGGTAAGTGAGTCGCGGCGGCTGGCACCGCCGCGGCTCGTAACATTACCCCCCTTGAGGAGGGGTCGAGGGACCCCGACATCCAGGTTTTCTCTGGAATCTCTTGAAAATTTCCTTCAATTGCTTAGGGGCATGGAGTTGTTTCCGCGGAACCCAAGACCGCTCTTCTAACCCGCGGTTCCTTCACTGCACCAGGAAGTGCACCTGCCCTTGCACTTTTTTGGAATCCAGGATCCTTTGGACCACATATCTTAGTGGTTTATTCGAATTTCTTCCACGCACACTTGAAGATTGGCTAGGATACAGTACCGGCTTCAACAATTAACAATGAAATGTGTTGGGGATCCTTAACGAAACCGGAATTTTTAACCTGAATGCTACGGAATTAACCTTCTTGATAATGGAGAATGGCCCGATGAACTTAGGGCCCAACTTTTTGCAAGGCTGTCTGAGCTTGATATTTTTTGTAGAGAGCCATACTTTCTGGCCCACCTTGAGAGAGCAGATGGTACGGTGGCGGTCAGAATTATTTTTTTTCAGCAAATGAAGCTCGTCTCAAAGATGAGTGTACCTTCGTCCAGATAAGTCTGAGGTCTCTGGCAGTCGGCGGATCTCCTGGATACCAGCAGATTTGAGTGAGTATAAGGAGTTGGATCTGGGGTGAAAGCCATAATTGCAAAAAAACTGAGAGATTTTGGTGGATGAGTGGCACGAGTTATTACAAGCAAATTCCGCACAGGGTAACAAGGAGGACCAGTTATCATGGAATTCTGATGTGTAGCATTTTAAAAATTGCTCTAAGGCCTTGTTAACCCTTTTGGCTTGCCCGTTTGACTGAGGGTGGTATGCGGATGACAAGCTGATTTTAATTCCGAGTAGGGTACAGAAGGATTTCCAGAACTGTGCAATGAATTGTGATCCACGATCAGAAAACGATATCAGAAGGAAGTCCATGGAGACGGAAAATATGTTGTATGAAGAGAATGGCTAGATCTCGAGCAGTAGGAAGCCGGGTTAGTGGAATGAAATGTGCCATTTTTCTGAAGCGGTCTACCACGACCCAAATGGTATTGTGTCCCGCAGAAGGTGGTAAATCAACGATAAAGTCCATGGACAAATGTGTCCAAGGTTTTGCAGGAGCGGCCAACGGAACCAACTGACCTACCTGGCGAGTCCTGGGAACTTTGTTCCTGGCACAAACTTCACAAGACAAGACGTGACTCTTGACGTCGGCAGACAGTGATGGCCACCATACAGTACGGGAAAGGATTTCCAATGTTTTGAAGACTCCAGGGTGTCCAGCAGACTGACTATTGTGTGCTTCGGTAAGGACTGCATTTCTTAGATGAACAGGAACAAACAAGCATCCTACCGGAGTATTGTCAGGAGCCAACCTCTGGAACCTTTGTAAGGTACAGCTCAAATCTTGAGTTAATCTGGCATGGATCATAGACACAGGAACAATAGGTTCTGGGCTAATGACCGGAGCATGATGTGCCAGGAAACTTCTGGACAGGGCGTCCGCTCGAATATTTTTAGAACCAGGACGATAGGTGATAATAGAGTTAAACCGAGTGAAGAACAGCGACCAATTAGCTTGTCGGGGGTTCAGAAGTGCAATCAAAAGCTCGGGAGAGTGCATCTGTCCTTTTATTCAAATGACCTGGTTTGAAGGTAACATGAAGATTAAAATGGGAGAAAAAGAGCGACCATCGTGCCTGCCGAGGGTTGAGACATTGTGCGGTTTGATTGCACTTCAGATCCAGATCCGCCTTCTGCTCATCCCATCCTGGATCCCTACTACTACTTCTCAGTATCCTCCTCCTGGGAGGTACTTTTTTCCCAAATCACTACGTAGGAAATTACTGCGTTGGCATCATGCCTCTAAATTCTCTGGCCATGCAGGTTTCCTTAAGACCTATGAATTATTATCACGTTCCTATTGGTGGCCTTCTCTCCGTACTGATGTCAAGGACCTTGTTGCCTCTTGTAATGTCTGTGCTCAGCACAAGTCTTCTCACCTTGCTCCCATGGGAACTCTGATACCACTTTCCGTGCCATCCAAACCCTGGACTCATATCAGTATGGACTTCGTGACTGACCTTCCTACCAGCAAAGGGCACAACACCATCTGGGTAGTGGAAGACCGTTTTTCTGCCTTCCTCGTCCATCTTGGCGCAACATTTCATTCCGGAGATATTTCAGCTTCATGGATGCCCACAAGAGATCGTTTCGGATAGAGGAGTACAATTTACTTCTAAGTTCTGGCGGGCACTGTGCAAAGCTTTAGGAGTTCAACTCAATTTTTCATCTGCTTACCATCTGAAATTGAACGGTCAGACAGAGAGGGTGAACCAAGATCTTGAGACCTTTATCCGAATGTTTACCTCTGCCAATCAAGATAACTGAATGAGTCTTCTGCCATGGGCAGAGCTTGCCCACAACAATCTATTTCACGAATCTACCTCCTCTACTCCATTTTTTATTGCTTACGGGTTACATCCCATCCTTCCCAGGTTTTCAAATGTTCCTGCTGCACCACAAATTTTATGGAACTTCTCATCTACTTGGCCTCAGCTTGCATCTCAGCTCAGGAAAACATCTATTCGTTATAAAACGGCAGCAGATAAGAAACGTCGGCTGTGCCTGCTCTCAAAGTTGGAGACAAAGTGTGGTTATCTACCCGGAACAGGGGCGCACGGAGGATTGTCGGGGGGGGGGATTCTCCCCGCCGACCCCAAAAAAAACCAAAAAACCCCCGAGAGAGAGCTGCTGCGCATGCGCAGCAGCTCCGTTTCGCCAGCGCTGTCCTAAACAGCAGCCACGGCGCTGTCTAAGAAGCGTTTGCGGCGGTGCTGTATACAATACAGCACCGCCGCGGACGCTTCTTTGACAACGCCGCGGCTGCTGTATAGGAAAGTGGCCGCTTAGTTAGCGCAGAGGGGGGTTTCTAGAAACTCAGAAACCCCCCTGCGTGCGCCACTGCGGAACATTCGTCTTAAAGAACCTTCAATGAAGTTTGCTCCTCGATTTATTGGCCCATATAAAATTATACGGGTCATCAACCCAGTCTCCTTTAAACTGAAGCTCCGATCGTCGCTCCACATCTCGAACTCCTTCTACATATCTCTCCTGAAACCTCTGATTATTAATCATGATTCTCTTCTACCACACCTTCCTCTACAGCATCTGAATTTTCTCAACAAGAAGATTTTGAGATTACTGAAATTTTGGATTCCAAAGTTTCTCGGGGAGTGGTGAACTAGTTAGTGGATTGGAGGAGTTTCGGTCATGGGGTGCGTTCCTGGGTAAACGCCTCTGATATCAATGCCCCTGCATTGCTACGGAAGTTCCACGCTAGATTTCCATGCAAAATCACTGCTAAGTGTCCCGTGGCCACTTCTAAAAGGGGCGGAACTGTCACACGCCGGCCCCGTGGACGGGTACCGACGTTGTTACCTTCCTCCTGTAAGCAGTGATCAGAGTGTACTAAACTTCATTATCAGAGCACTTGGGAAACAGTGATCATAATATAGTCTCATTTGAAATTAGTTTCCAGAAGCAACGGTATAAGGGATCAACTAGGACTTTAAACTTTAGAAAGGAAAATTTTAATATGCTAAAGGAGTCTATAAAGAGCATAGACTGGGACAAAGCCTTTGAAGGAAAATATACGGAAGAAAAGTGGGCTGTCTTTAAAATGTTGTTGGAAACATACACGTATATATTCATTCCTATGGGAAATAAATGTAAAAGAATTAAGTCTAAACCAATGTGGCTAAATAAAAGGTAAGGAAAGAAATGCAAAGGAAGAAGCGTGCATTTAAATTGTTTAAGTCTGAAGGGTCAGAGGAGTCCTTCTGTAGGTACAAGAAATGTAATAAAACATGCAAAAAGGAAATTAGATTGGCTAAATTAGAAAATTAAATGCATGTTGCAAAAGAAAGTAAGACAAACCCCGAAAAGTTTTTTTAAGTATATAAATGGCAAAAGGATTAAAAAAGATTATATAGGACCCCTAAGAAGTGAGATGGGTGAATTGATAAATGATACTAAGGAAAAAGCAGAGGTATTAAACACTTTATTTTCTTCAGTATTTACCAGAGAGGAACAAATGGTAGGAGTAATACATAAAAATGGAAATGAAACCATGCCATTAATTAATACTTGGTTGTCAGAGGAAGAAGTCCAAAGGCAACTGAAGAATATTAAGATAAATAAAGCTCCAGGTCCAGATGGCATACACCCAAGGGTCCTTATGGAGTTAAACCCGGAAATAGCTAGACCGCTAGTCTTAATTTTCAGAGATAGATACTAGCGTCAGTTCAGCTCTCCCTAAAGTGTGGTCTGGCAGCCACTTGGGATAGGGGGATGGGGACGGGAAAGGAGGCAATTGGGACAGGGGAAAGATAAAGGATAAAGGGTAGCTCAGCTGTTATGGAAGTAAATTCCTGGGCGCTTGTAAGATAAGCATAAAGCATAAACATTTATTAAAATGCAAAATGCATACAATGAGTTGCAACTCAGATTTCAAAACAATCAATATGATGCAAAAGTGGCTCCCAAAGCATTAACGTACAAAGCAACAAATGATGTTGTACCGCTAAGATGCTTGTAAATATCAACAATGCCAAGGATAAATTGTCCACAAATCCAGAATCCTGTGAAAAATAATCACACAATATCAATGCTTGTATGGCTATACAGTGTCAGTCCATATGCAAGTGCTTGACAATAATAAAGTCTTGTACAGATCCTTACTCGAGAGGCTGGGCAGATGTGTCCATCGGATAAAAGCCAGATATAGGGGCTGATAATCAGACTTACCCTTAAGAGGAACAGGGCTACAGCTAAGCTGCAAAAAAGTCTTTCCGTGTACCTGGTTCACTCCCGTGTATGTCTGGCTTGTTGCCGTGGGGACGCTCAAACGTCTTGCTGCTGGTCGGATGTCTCGATACTTCCGTGGTAGTGGTGCGCATGCGCATGTGATTACTGTGTTGCCGCTGATCGAGCGGTGCTGGAGAAAAAGTCCATAGTTTAAATGATATCCATCGTGGATGGGTGTAGGTTGTCTTATGGTATACTGTCGAAGTCAGCATGTTGGATAAAGTAATTTCAATTAAAATCGAGCAAACTTGGTTGTCTTTGTTTAAAAAGACGCGTACGGTGCGCTATGGCGTGAAAGGGTACACATTAATGGTAGTTGCAACACATAGTCATTTACACCCATCTGGCTTTTATCCAATGGACATATCTGCCCAGCCTCTCGAGTAAGGATCTGTACAAGACTTTATTATTGTCAAGCACTTGCATATGGACTGACACTGTATAGCCATACAAGCATTGATATTGTGTGATTATTTTTCACAGAATTCTGCATTTGTGGACAATTTATCCTAGGCATTGTTGATATTTACAAGCATCTTAGCGGTACAACATCATTTGTTGCTTTGTACGTTAATGCTTTGGGAGCCACTTTTGCATCATATTGATTGTTTTGAAATCTGAGTTGCAACTCATTGTATGCATTTTGCATTTTAATAAATGTTTATGCTTTATGCTTATCTTACAAGCGCCCAGGGATTTACTATTGTTTAATTTTCAGAGATTCAATCTCATCAGGCTCAGTACCAAGGGATTGGCAAATAGCAGATGTGGTGCCGTTGTTTAAAAAGGGGACGAGATCACAACCAGGGAATTATTGACCTGTAAGCCTGACATTAATAGTGGGGAAACTACTGGAATGTATTTTAATGCACAGTATTCAGGATTACTTGGTACGCAATAAAATTATTAATGGGAATCCACATGGATTTGTGAGGGATAGGTCATGTCAAACTAATCTAATTAGTTTCTACGAGGAAGTTAGTGGGAACTTAGACCAGGGCAGCACAGTAGATGTGGTCTACTTAGATTTTGCAATGGCCTTTGATACAGTGCCACACAAGAGGTTGGTTTACAAATTAAGGGAACTGGGTCTAGGAATCAACATTTGAACTTGGATCGAAAACTGGCTAGAGAATAGGGAACATAGAGTTGTGATAAATGGTACATTTTCTAATTGGTCAGAAGTCTTAAGTGGAGTACCTCAAGGTTCCGTGCTGGGGCCACTTCTTTTTAATATATTTATTAATGACCTTGGTGATGGTTTAGAGAGTAAAGTTTCTATTTTTGCAGTTGACACTAAACTCTGTAAGGTAATGAAATCAGAGCAAGATGTAGCTTCTCTACAGAGGGACTTAAATAAACTAGAGGATTGGGTGGCCAAATGGAATATGAGGTTTAACACAGATAAATGTAAGGTTATGCATTCAGGGATCAAAAACAAGAACGCAATCTATAAATTAAATGGAATTAATTTAGGAGAATCTAAAATGGGAAAGGATTTGGGAGTGCTCGTAGACAGTAAACTTAGCAATAGTGCTCAATGTCAAGCAGCAGCTGCAAGGGCAAACAAAGTATTGGCATGCATAAAGAGGGACATAGATGCAAGGGAAGACAGTGTATAAATCGTTGGAAAGACCTCATCTCGAATATGCAGTACAGTTCTGGGCACCACTCTATAAAAAAGATAATTTGGAACTAGAAAGGGTTCAGAGAAGGGCGACAAAATTGATAAAGGGTATGGAGTCATTAAGTTATGAGGAAAGGTTAGCCAGTTTAGGCATGCTTACTTTAGAAAAGCGGCGTCTAAGGGGACATATGATTACTATGTACAAATACATTAGGGGTCAATACAGAGAACTTTCATGGGAACTTTTTACCCCAAGGACCATACACAGGACACGTGGTCACCCCCTAAGGTTAGAGGAGAGGAAATTTCACAAGCAGCAAAGGAAGAGGTTTTTTTACAGTAAGGGCAGTCAAGATATGGAATTAATTGCCAGGGAAGGTTGTGATGGCAGATTCAATAGATATGTTTAAGAATGGGTTAGACAAATTTTTAGCGGAAAAGTGTATCCAGGAATACGACTGTTAATTAAAATGAAGGATAGTAGTGGATATAAGGAAAAATAGGATTGCAATATTGAGTCTGGGGGGATTTTCACAATTGAAACAGATTGGCGGTTGCTTACTCTGGATAAATTTCAAATATAAGTGCAGGATCGCAGGAGATCCAAAATAGGTTGAACTTGATGAACTGGTGTCTTTTTTCAACCTCATCAACTATGTTACTATGTTACTAGATCATCATCCTCCATCTAGTATATTGTTCTGCGCATGTGCTACCCATTTGACCTCCTACCTGTTCCCATTAGTGCTAGTATTTTGGAGCACTATTTAAACCTCCCATTTTCTTCTGTCCGTTCTTGCCTGTTCTTCGAGTTACTCACTCTCTATTAGGATCTGGCTTCCTTCAGTCTGACTCACCTGTTCCTGCTCGTACGAGCGTCCTGGATCAGCTGTACTCCTCTCTGCCGTTGCCCCTAATAGAACTGCTCGCTGCACCTGTACTCACCTGTTGCTGCTCTGAATCGTCATCTATGGATCAGCTAAGACAGACTCCACTACTGCTTCTATATTTGAACTGCCGCTGTACCAGTAACTCACCCGTTGCTCTGAATCACCATCCACAGATCAGCTAAGTTCTGCTCCATTACTGCCTCTGTTTAAACTACCGCTGCATCATGATTCCCCTGCTTTGCTTTTACCATCTTCGGATCAGATAATTCTATTCCATTACTGCCTCTGTTTGTTACGAGCCGCGCCGGGGCTTAGCCGCCGCGACCCTTTCTTCCACCTCCCGGCCGTCACTATGACGACTGGTACGTCATTTCCGGGTCTCGTCCCGGCTGTTGCCTAGGCAACAGTCGGGACACTGCAGGGCATAGCGCCGCGTCCCGGCATTGGGTGCAGCCGGGTGCGCGCGCTAATGAGCAGGATGAGCAGGTGTTCTTAGTATACAGCCCCTAGGGATGATTGTAGCTTCTTTTTCATTGGCCAGTATTGCTTTATAAGGCAGGGAGGGCTTAGCCTCCCTGCCGATTATAGTTCAGTGCTCCTGTGCCTAGCCTGCTCCTGTGCCTCAGTTGGTGTATTGCCTTTGGATTTTGACTACCCGTGTATGACCCTTTGCCTGCTTCTGGATATTGAACTTTTGCCTGTGGCCTTGACCTATCGCCTGTCCCTGAATACTGAACCTTTGCCTGTGTCCCCCGACCCTGCTGGTGCCTGACATTCCCTGTGGTGCTCCATCCAGTCTGCAAGATCTCTTGCCTGCCTCTGTTCCGTATATCTGTGCACAGCTTTGTGAGTATAAACTTATACTACTTAGAGTTTAAGACCTGGGGGCATCTGAGTACCTGTGAGCATAACCACTCTCTATGAAAAAGGCGGCTGCTAAAGGTGAAGACCTCATCACCTGTTCTATAAGTTTATGCCGCACTGCTTGCCGTAACACTGTTGATCTGCCACTGTGTCAGAAATTCAACTGCTGCTTCTCTGAGTTACCAATTGTGGATCAGCTAGTTCTACTTCATCATCACGTCTATTGGAACTGTTGCTGTACTAGTAATTCACCTGCTGTTGCTTTGAGTTACTGCTTGGAGACTAACTAGTTCTATTTCATCATCACTTCTATTTGGAACTGTTGCTGTACCAATAATTCACCTGCCCTTACTCTGAGTTACCAACTACGGATCAGCTAATTCTACTACTATTACTCCCATTTGTACTGCCGCTGAACCAAGGACTCTCCTGCTGTTGTTTCCAGTTTCTACCTTCAGTATTGCTACTCCCCGCTAATCCATTGTTATCTTGCATTTCTTTGAGACTGACTCTATCATCATTACCTTCAGTGTCTCTCTGACTGCCCGTTACCAATCTGCTGTATCAAGCTCCACTGTTTATTCTGTCTACACTCATTCTGGGACCCGCAACCTGCGGGATAGGAGCAGCAAAGTCCATACCCTCTTGCGGGGGTCACTGGCGAAAACCTTCTACTCGTTAGACTCCGCGCCCCTGAATGAGCTCTACCCTGTGGCAGATACAAGGGATCCATCATTCGGATTCATGACAATACTACAGGGAGTGATTAGCTGGTTGTCACGGGCACTAGGAGTCTTTACCCAGGGATCACCAGGTGATAGGCCTACCAGAGCAGTATAGGTGGTAATATGGTACTCTGGTAGCAGGGTGATCACGGAACAGGAAATAGCAGATGATGAGATGCTCAGGAAAGTCTATGACTAGCAGCACTGGCAATATGATGGTAATAAGACACGAGGAACTGTATGGACAAAGGACACGTGAAGGTAGTCAGTGGTCTGCGGTAGCAAGTTGTACCACTGCTATAGTGAGGAGGAATGTCCAACAGAAACGAGGAGGTGATGAGAGTCAGCGGTCTGCGGATAGCAAGTTGTACCGCTGTCAGAGTGAAGGAATGGAATCCAAGTGGAGGTATCCGAGGAGTCAGTGGTCTGCGTTAGCAAGTTGTACCACTGCTATGTGAGAGGATACTGGAACAGGTGAAACTGGAAACAGGGATCAGTGGTCTGCCACTAGCAAGTTGTACCACTGAATATATATGTGAGGAGGTGCACGGGGAGAGACTGCAACACAAGATATACACGGGCACCTTAACTTTGATCCACAGTAATATGCACAATATATATGTATATATGACTGAACAGCACTGCCAATATAGAAAGTCTCTTGAAGTAATCCAGCACGAGATAACACAGTCAATGATGGCAATAGACTCAGCGGATAGCAAACTCCAGAGGAGAACCAACACAGTCCAGCAAGGTATGCAATACACAGCACAGTCAATGAGAAGTATGCATACCGTGGTTCAGAAGCAGGCAGTCAGACAGGAGTGCAGAGATACCTGAACGGCAGGAGGCCGGCAGGATGCAAAGTCCCTGGATGGGTGAAGCGGTGGTCTAGTAGGTGCAGCGCACAGGTAGGTAGACCAGCAGGGAACACAGGGAAGCGTGGAGAGCGGATCAGCAGTAGATGGATGAGTAGCGCTGAGGAGTAGCAGCAGCGGGTCTCTGCGGAAACACAGAGGTAGCCAATAGCAACCAGCAGGTGCAGTAACGATGGGACACGGGAGAGCAGAGTTGAACTGGAACTGTTGATCACGGAGAGTAGCGGATAGCAATAGTGGCAGCAGTCTCAAGGAAACACGGGAGAGTTGACAAGAACTGAAGACTGAAGCGCACAGAGGCAGCGGATAGGAATCAGCCAAACAGTCACGATGAAACACAGACGGGTTGCAGGTTGAAGACTGTAGTGCACGGAGGCAGCGGATAGGAATCAGCTAACAGTCACGATGATGAAACACAGACGAGTTGCAGGTTGAAGACTGTAGTGCACGGAGGCAGCGGATAGGAATCAGCTAACAGTCACGATGATGAAACACAGACGAGTTGCAGGTTGAAGACTGTAGTGCACGGAGGCAGCGGATAGGAATCAGCTAACAGTCACGATGATGAACAGGTGAGTGGATGTGGATGGAAGACTGTAGTGCACAGAGGCAGCGGATAGGCATCAGCTAACAGTCCCAATAATACATGGTAGAGTTGAAGTGGTTAGAAGACTGTAGTGCACGGAGGCAGCGGATAGGAATCAGCTCACAGTCACGATGATACACAGAAGGGTAGCTGTGGTATGGGAACCACAGTAGTAGAAGTGGTTTGGAAACCACAGAGGTAGAAGTGGTTTGGAAACCACAGGAATCAGCTGGGCTGAATAAACGAGGAAACACAGGAACACCTTCTGAGACTCATGGGGAATGAGACTCCAAGATCAGGCCACGTGGTGTTGACCACAGGTGCTTAATATAGGGAGTGTTGCCTGATCTGCCAATTAAGTTAAAGGAACATACACTGAAGGTTTAGAAAGGGCAGCGCATGCGCAGTCCCTCAGGATGGAGGACGGCCACGGTTCCTAAATGTCCGGGAAGAAGCACTCACAGTCTGGTGAGTGACAGTACCCCCCCTTTTAAAGGTGGGCACAGAACGCCTGGAACCGGGCTTGTCCGGATTTTTGGAATAAAACTTCTTCAGAAGGGCAGGAGCACTAAGGTCTTCAGCTTTGATCCATGAGCGCTCTTCAGGACCAAAGCCCTTCCAATGAACGAGGAAACGGAGAACTCCTCGCGAAATTTTTGCATCCAATACCTCAGTAATCTCGAAATCCTCCTCCTGATGAACTTGAACTGGCTGCGGTGCTGAGGGAGGAGTCGAGAAACGGTTGATGATGAGAGGTTTGAGCAAGGACACATGGAAGGCATTGGAAATCCGAAGATTCTTAGGAAGAAGAAGTTTAACACATACTGGATTGATAACTTGAATGATCCTATATGGACCAATAAAACGAGGGGCGAATTTCATAGATGAAACCTTCAAACGAATATTTTTGGTAGATAACCAGACACGATCTCCAATTTTTAGTGGTGGAATAGCCCGCCTCTTCTTATCTGCGAAAGACTTATATTTGTTAGATGTCTTCTTAAACAGGTTTTGACCTGAGACCAGATATTTTTGAAGGTCTGACAAGCAGTCTCCACAGCAGGAACTTGGGTGGGCGGGAGGGCAGGAAATTCCGGAAAAGACGGATGGTGACCGTAGACCACAAAGAATGGAGTTTTGGATGATGACTCATGGTACATGTTGTTATGGGCGAATTCAGCCCAAGGAAGCAATTCTACCCAGTTGTCTTGGTTGGCTGAAGAGAACATCCTTATAAAAGTCTCAAGATCTTGATTGACTCGTTCCGTTTGTCCGTTAGATTGCGGATGGTAAGAAGATGAGAGTGCTAATCGTATGCCCAAGGTTTTACAAAGGGCCCGCCAGAATCTGGAAACGAATTGTACTCCTCTATCTGACACAATCTCAGACGGACATCCATGGATGCGGAAGATTTCTTTAATGAAATGTTCAGCCAGAGTAGACGAGGAAGGTAAACCGGACAGAGGGACGAAATGAGCCATCTTCGAAAATCTGTCTACCACTACCCAAATAGTATTGTGATTCTTACTTGGTGGCAAAGTAGTAACGAAATCCATACTAATATGGGTCCAAGGCTTGGACGGAATGGGTAGTGGTCGCAGCAACCCTGCTGGAGTTCTGCGGGAGGATTTGAACTGAGAACATAAATCACAGGAAGCAATAAACTCTTTGACGTCTCTCCTCATTGAAGGCCACCAGTAACTTCGAGAGAGAATCTCAAAGGTCTTGTGTTCACCGGCGTGTCCAGAAAAACGAGAGGCATGGAACCACGAAAGGATTTTCCTCCTCAGAGTAGGAGGCACGAGGGTCTTCCCAAATGGTAGCATTTTGGTGGATGAAGCAGCCAGAGAAATACATTTGGGGTCTAGAATAGCATGGGTGGGAACCTCTTCTACATCAGAGGACGTCACAAAAGCTCGAGATAGAGCGTCAGCTTTCTTGTTCTTAGCGGCTGGTTTGAAGGTTATAATTAATTCAAAACGGGAAAAGAAAAGAGACCATCTTGCTTGACGAGGGTTCAAGCATTGGGCAGATTGCAAATATGACAAGTTCTTATGATCCGTGAAGATCGTCACCGGATGGCGAGCTCCTTCCAACAAGTATCTCCATTCCTCTAATGCAGCTTTGATGGCCAGCAACTCCTTGTCCCCGATAGTATAATTTTTCTCTGCGGGCAGAAGACCCCGAGAGTAGAAGGCACAAGGATGTAATTTTTGTTGCTCCGAGCGTTGGGAGAGAATGGCTCCTAAGCCCACATTAGAGGCATCTACTTCTAGGAAGAAGGGGAGTGTCACATCAGGCTGTCGAAGAATGGGAGCAGACGAGAAGGACTCTTTGAGAATTTGAAAGGCTTGGAGAGCCTCAGATGACCATTGCTTAGTATTAGCCCCTTTCCAAGTCAGGGCCACAATAGGAGATGCAATGGATGAAAAGTCTTGAATAAAGCGTCTATAGTAATTGGCAAAACCTAAAAAACGCTGGATGGCACGAAGAGTAGTTGGCTGAGGCCAATGTAATACAGCATTTACTTTGTCTGGATCCATCTTCAGGCCAACTCCGGAAACTATATACCCCAAGAATGGAATCTGGGGTAACTCGAATGAACATTTTTCCAATTTACAGAACAATGAATTTTTCCGTAGTCTGGAGAGGACCTCTGCCACATGTTGGTGATGAGAAGGCAGGTCCTGTGAAAAGATCAATATGTCGTCCAGGTAGACAACGACACATACATATAATAAGTCCCGAAAGATCTCATTGATGAAGCCTTGGAAAACAGCGGGGGCATTACACAGCCCGAAGGGCATTACTAAATATTCGTAATGCCCATCTCTGGTGTTGAACGCGGTCTTCCATTCGTCACCGGAACGGATTCTAATTAAATTGTAGGCACCACGAAGATCCAACTTAGTAAATATCCGAGCTCCCTTGATGCGATCGAATAGCTCAGTGATCACCGGAATGGGATACCGATTCTTGATAGTAATGGCGTTGAGTCCACGAAAATCTATACAAGGGCGTAATGATCCATCCTTCTTTTTGACGAAGAAGAACCCAGCTCCAGCGGGAGAGGTGGAAGGTCGAATAAACCCACGCTGGAGATTCTCCTGTATGTACTCAGATGTGGCTTGAGTCTCAGGTAACGAGAGAGGATAGACCCGACCCCTGGGAGGAGTCTTGCCAGGTAGAAGGTCGATCAGACAATCCCAAGAACGATGAGGAGGAAGACGTTCAGACTGAGCTTTATCAAACACATCGGCAAATGAAGCATACTGAGGAGGGAGTCCCGGGGAGGAAGATGAGATGGAAGATTGCTGTACTTTAAGAGGAATAACTTGGGAAAGGCAACGATGGTGACATTCAGACCCCCAAGACGTAACTTGAGGGGTGCGCCAGTCAATCTGGGGAGAGTGACACTGAAGCCATGGAAGGCCTAAGACAATCGGACTTGTCGTAACTGGAAGAATTAAAAACGAAATTTCTTCATGGTGTAGTACACCAATCTGAAGAGTTACTGGAGATGTACTCTGGGTGATGAGACCATTGATGAGACGTGATCCATCTATAGCCGTCACAGTAATGGGTGTTTTTAAAGTAATCACCGGTAGGGACCATTGATTCACTAGTGATTTAGAAATGAAATTTCCTGCTGCTCCGGAATCAATCAATGCCTGTGACTCAAAGGATTTGGTAGCAAAGGAAATCGTAACATCAAAAGCGCAGACTTTAGATTTCATAGACGATGGAGAGGACTCCAGGGACCCTAACTTCACCTCTCCAGAACTAGTTAGGGCCTGGCATTTCCCGATCTCTTAGGGCAAGAGCTGAGCATATGCGTGGAATCAGCACAATAGATACAGAGTCTATTCTTTACTCTTCGTTTCCTCTCCTCTGAAGATAATTTGGAACGTCCTATCTCCATGGGAATCACAGAGGGTGGAGCTGGACGAAATTGAGGGGTTGAACGAAGAGGTGCTTTGACAGCCGTTGTTTTCTCAGACTCTCTTTCACGAAATCTCATATCTACACGATGGCAAAGAGAGATCAAATCTTCTAGTGACGAAGGAAGCTCTTGGGTAGTCAGTGCATCTTTAATTTTATCGGAGAGCCCCTGCCAGAAGGCGGCAACTAATGCTTCAGTGTTCCACTGAAGTTCAGAGGCTAAGATCCTAAATTGAATGACATACTGGCCTACTGTATGGGAGCCTTGTCGCAAACGAAGAATGCTGGAAGCAGCGGAGGTCACACGACCTGGTTCATCGAACACACTTCGGAACGTGGAAATGAATTTGGCACTATCTTGTAGAATTGGATCGTTTCTTTCCCACAGAGGGGAGGCCCAAGCCAGGGCTTGTCCAGAAAACAATGAGATAAGATAGGCCACTCTGGAACGATGGGTAGAAAAATTTTGAGGTTGGAGCTCAAAATGGACTGAACATTGGTTAAGGAAACCTCTACAAGTTTTGGGGTCCCCGTCATATTTTGACGGAGTAGGCAGGTGAAGCGTAGGAGCTGTAGACACCTGGGATGGCACTGGGGAAACGGAGGAAAGCACAGGAGCTTCAATATTAGCTGTAACAGTCTGTCCAGATGTTCCTTGGGAGGTTAACGATTGGTAACATTGAAGTAACAGCTGTTGGCGAGCATCCTGTTGCTCCACACGGCTGACCAGATGCTGCAGCATCTCTTTAGCGGTAGGTTCCGTATCTGGGTCTGTCATGGCCTGATCTTACTGTCACGGGCACTAGGAGTCTTTACCCAGGGATCACCAGGTGATAGGCCTACCAGAGCAGTATAGGTGGTAATATGGTACTCTGGTAGCAGGGTGATCACGGAACAGGAAATAGCAGATGATGAGATGCTCAGGAAAGTCTATGACTAGCAGCACTGGCAATATGATGGTAATAAGACACGAGGAACTGTATGGACAAAGGACACGTGAAGGTAGTCAGTGGTCTGCGGTAGCAAGTTGTACCACTGCTATAGTGAGGAGGAATGTCCAACAGAAACGAGGAGGTGATGAGAGTCAGCGGTCTGCGGATAGCAAGTTGTACCGCTGTCAGAGTGAAGGAATGGAATCCAAGTGGAGGTATCCGAGGAGTCAGTGGTCTGTGTTAGCAAGTTGTACCACTGCTATGTGAGAGGATACTGGAACAGGTGAAACTGGAAACAGGGATCAGTGGTCTGCCACTAGCAAGTTGTACCACTGAATATATATGTGAGGAGGTGCACGGGGAGAGAATGCAACACAAGATATACACGGGCACCTTAACTTTGATCCACAGTAATATGCACAATATATATGTATATATGACTGAACAGCACTGCCAATATAGAAAGTCTCTTGAAGTAATCCAGCACGAGATAACACAGTCAATGATGGCAATAGACTCAGCGGATAGCAAACTCCAGAGGAGAACCAACACAGTCCAGCAAGGTATGCAATACACAGCACAGTCAATGAGAAGTATGCATACCGTGGTTCAGAAGCAGGCAGTCAGACAGGAGTGCAGAGATACATGAACGGCAGGAGGCCGTCAGGATGCAAAGTCCCTGGATGGGTGAAGCGGTGGTCTAGTAGGTGCAGCGCACAGGTAGGTAGACCAGCAGGGAACACAGGGAAGCGTGGAGAGCAGATCAGCAGTAGATGGATGAGTAGCGCTGAGGAGTAGCAGCAGCGGGTCTCTGCGGAAACACGGAGGTAGCCAATAGCAACCAGCAGGTGCAGTAACGATGGGACACGGGAGAGCAGAGTTGAACTGGAACTGTTGATCACGGAGAGTAGCGGATAGCAATAGTGGCAGCAGTCTCAAGGAAACACGGGAGAGTTGACAAGAACTGAAGACTGAAGCGCACAGAGGCAGCGGATAGGAATCAGCCAAACAGTCACGATGAAACACAGACGGGTTGCAGGTTGAAGACTGTAGTGCACGGAGGCAGCGGATAGGAATCAGCTAACAGTCACGATGATGAAACACAGACGAGTTGCAGGTTGAAGACTGTAGTGCACGGAGGCAGCGGATAGGAATCAGCTAACAGTCACGATGATGAAACACAGACGAGTTGCAGGTTGAAGACTGTAGTGCACGGAGGCAGCGGATAGGAATCAGCTAACAGTCACGATGATGAACAGGTGAGTGGATGTGGATGGAAGACTGTAGTGCACGGAGGCAGCGGATAGGCATCAGCTAACAGTCCCAATAATACATGGTAGAGTTGAAGTGGTTAGAAGACTGTAGTGCACGGAGGCAGCGGATAGGAATCAGCTCACAGTCACGATGATACACAGAAGGGTAGCTGTGGTATGGGAACCACAGTAGTAGAAGTGGTTTGGAAACCACAGAGGTAGAAGTGGTTTGGAAACCACAGGAATCAGCTGGGCTGAATAAACGAGGAAACACAGGAACACCTTCAGAGACTCATGGGGAATGAGACTCCAAGATCAGGCCACGTGGTGTTGACCACAGGTGCTTAATATAGGGAGTGTTGCCTGATCTGCCAATTAAGTTAAAGGAACATACACTGAAGGTTTAGAAAGGGCAGCGCATGCGCAGTCCCTCAGGATGGAGGACGGCCACGGTTCCTAAATGTCCGGGAAGAAGCACTCACAGTCCAGTGAGTGACACTGGTGCTGTGATACTATAAAAAATACATACTAGAGGAGCTTTACATAAACTCTCAATAAATTCCATATAGTGGATTTAATCAAAAGTCAACAGAAATAATTATAATTGTATGGAGGTCATAAAAACAAAATATATAAATAAATGCAGGCAATGAATAAAAAATCATAAATACTATAAGCAAACAATTAAAAAAAAATATATTAAAATAAAAATAACAATAATAATAATAATAATAATAATAATAATAACAACAATAAAAGAAGAAAAATGAACACTACGGAATAAAAATTAGCAAATGATAAAAATAGTGATAATCAATAATGAATTAAACTACACAATAATAATGCAACTATTGTTAACACTAATAAAAAAACTCATGGAATTGTGAATAGATATATCACACAGTTAATAATCACATTCTAATATGCCAATTGGGACATAAATAAGGAAACAAGTAATAGTAGAACAATGTCTTGCTTCAAATACAAATATACAGTGGTCCAATATAGAGCTATCAGGAGGTACCTAACTAGATGTTCTATCATAATCAGTTTAGACAAACTATGCCCTCACTAGAAATCGTACATGCATAGTTACATCAAATATAATCATTATTGCCTAATAATCTATATTTCCCCAAATAAACACCTATACAATAATGAGTATCAAATGTATACACCTATAGAGGTTAAATCACAACCTATTCCCATATAGACTAAATATCAATAAATGCAAATGTGGCTCTCTTCATATCCTAATCACATTGTTATTTGGACTTCAGTTTTCAAAACAATCTAGGGCTTCATTTTAATCCATCTGGACTGAGTGTTTGAATATCCAAAGGGTTTCAGCCTCACATAATTTCTTAAATCTGTCACCTTCTCTAGGGGTCTTTCCAATTTGTTCAACCCCTATTAATTGCAATCCTAAAGGGTTCCAGTTATGACCTAAGGAAAGGTGTCTTGACACATTGTGTGTTTGTAGACCCACAATGATATTATGTCTTTGCTCTCTGAAACGTGTTTTTAAGGGCCTGGTAGTCCTACCTAGTAAAAAATAATAAAATATATTTTTGATATTAATAATAGTTTGAATGGTTCAATTATGCCTAATATATCCAATTTCAAATGGAAATCTAAGATCTTCCCTAACAATCAGAAAAGTATTGCCATACAGTGTTTTTATAAAAAAGACATTGAATGATTTTAAAACATTATGTGACACACACCCAAATAAAAATTTGGGGTTGAAGAATCTATCAAGATGAGAGAGGGTGGCCTTAATACAATTGGAAAAGAATATGTTGCTAACTATAAAACCAACCAATAAAGGTGGCGGTGGCGTGGTTATGAATACTTCATATATCATAGAATCATTACGTAAAATTGGCGACCAATCCTTTTGCTAAATGTTGCTGATCCTATGTTTGAATATAAACAGGCATTGCAGTTATTATTATTATTATTATTGTAGATTTGTAATGCACCACAATGCTCCACAGCGCCATATAGTAGGGAAGACAAGGACATACATAAAACAAGACATATGTAAAACAAGAACAGACAAGGCAGACAAAATGAATGGAAACATGAAAACAAAGGGTATGGAGGATCCTGCTCATTAGAGAGCTTACATTCTAAATGGAAGAGGGCACAGCTGAAACAAGAGGATTTAGTATGGCTAAGAGTGGAGATTGGAATAGTTGTGAGGGTGCATTAGTTTGAATAGAGTTATCGAGGATAAGGTCACCTCTAATAAAAGAGATATGTTTTCAAAGAGCTGAGCATGGCAGGGAATTCCTTGAGTGGGGAGCAGCATGGGAGAAGTCTTGTAGGTGGGAGTGAGAGGTGGCTTCCAGAGACGAGACAAGGCGAAAGTCATAGGTAGATCTAATCGGGGGGAGGGAGAGTATTTAGATATGAGATCTGGGATTTATGCAGGGGAAGTGTTGGTGAGGGCTTTGTAGGTAACGGTGAGTAATTTGAATTTGATTCTGGAGTACACAGGGAGCCAGTGTAGAAATTTGCAAAGTGGTGCAGCAGATGTGAAGCCGTGAGAGAGGAAGATTAGTCTTGCAGGAGCATTTAGGATGGATTGCAATGTGGATATATGGGCGTCAGGAATGCCAGATAGCAGGAAATTGTACTAGTCAAGATGGGAGATGATGAGAAAATGGATAAGAGTTTTGGTAGCATGTTGAGTAAGGAAAGGGTATAGTCTGTCAATTTTTTTAAGGTGGAGTTGACAGAACTGGGAGAGAAACTAGATGTGAGTAATAAAGTAGATGGTGGAGTCAAGTATGACACCAAGGCAGCAGGCTTGGGAGACCAAGGAAATTGTGGCTTTATTGACAGTGAGGGAGATCTGAAGGCAGGTGGTGACTCTGGCAGGAGGGAAGATAATAAGCTCAGTTTTGGACATGTTGAGCTTTAGGAACCATTGGAACATCCATGTGGCTATAGCAGAAAGACAGTTGGTTAGTACAGAAGGAGAGAGGTCAGGAGAAGAGATATAGATTTGCGTGTCATCAGCGTATAGGTGGTGTTGGAGGCCGTATGAGCGAATTAGTGCCCCAAGTGAAGAGGTGTACAATGAAAAAATTAAAGGGCCAGAAACAGAGCCTTGTGGGACCCCAACAGATAGAGGGAGTGGATGGGAGGATGTGCCAGTGGTAGAAACACTAAAGGAGCAGTTCCATAGGTAGGAAGTGAACTAGGAAAGAACTGTGTCACAAAGGCCAATGGACTAAAGGGTGTGTAAGAGAAGAGGGTTATTAACAGTATCAAAAGCAGCAGAGAAGTCAAGGAGAATGAGTATGGAGAAACTACCCTTAGATGTTGCAGTAAATAAATCATTAGTCACTTTTGTGAGAACAGTTCCAGTGGAATGTTGGGGGTAGAAACCTAATTGCAGTGAGTCGAGAATGGATTAAGAGGAAAGAAAGTGAGACAGGTGTTTGTGCATTAATCGCTCAAGTAGTTTAGAGGCAAAATGTAGGAGAGGAATAGGGCTATAGTTGGAGAGAGAGGCTGGATCGAGAGATGGTTTCTTCAGAATAGGTGAGATGAGCGCATGTTTAAAGGAGGATGGAAATGTGCCAGTGGAGAGAGACATGCTGAAGAGGTAAGTTAGAGGTAGGCAAGCAGTGGAGGTGAGGGAGCTGAGAAGTTGGGAGGGAATAGGGTCGACTGGAAAGGTTGTAGGGTAAGATGATAAAATGAGCGCAGAGACTTCGTCTTCGGTTACTGGAGAGAATAAATTAAGGGTGAATTGGGGAGTGTAGGTAAAGGTGGTTAGAGTGAGTGGGCTGAGTGGAATTTGGCATGAGGAAATATCTTCTCGAATGGTGTCAATTTTGAAATAGGTGGCAAAATCATGGACAGTGAAGGGGGAAGGAGGACAAGGTGCAGGTGGACAAAAAAGTGAGTTGAAGGTGGCAAAGAGGCGACATGGGTTAGAAGACTAAGTGGATATTAGAGATTTGAAGAACGTTTGTTTGGAAATTGAAAGGGCAGAGCTGTAAGATGAAAGGATGAATTCATAGTCTAGGTAATGTTGATAGGAGCGAGATTTCCTCCACTGCTGCTCTTGCAGATAGCGGGTCTGGTTGTTGTGCCATGGCTGGGGTTTGTATTGTCAGAGCTATATGTAGTAGCTGGAGTTGCATTGATAAGTGTTTTTTTATGGAAAGGGGCAGCCTGATTAGGACAGGACAATGCAGTCATTGAAAAAACTAGTTGTTTTAGTGAAAATGAGAAGTGGATTGGGTTAAGAGTACTTAGGTTTCGTTGTGTACCTGTGTATTTGGGTACAGGGGGAATAGCATGAGACAAGATGAGGCTGAAGGAAAAGAGGTTGTGGTCGGAGAGTGGGAAGGGTAATTTGGAGAAACTAGAGATGGAGCAGTAGCGGAAGAAGACAAGGTCAAGGGAGTGCCCGTCACAGTGGGTGGGAGATGAGGTCTACTGGGAGGGACCAAAGGAGGAAGTAAGTGAAAGAAGTTTAGTAGCATAAGAGACAGTGGGATTATCAATAGGAATGTTGAAATCACCTAGTATTAGTGTAGGAAGGTCAAAGGATAGGAAATAAATGAGCCAGGCTGCAAAGCTGTCAAGGAATTGGGAAACTGTTCCTGGGGTGGGGGGGGGGGGGGCGATAAATGACAGCAACACGAAGGTGGAGAGGATAAAATAGACGGATAGTGTGGACTTCAAAGGAAGAGAATGAAAGGGAGGGTTCAGAGGGTATGACTTGGAAGATTCAGCTTGTAGAGAATAGAATGCCTACTCCACCGCCTTGTCTGTTTCCAGGTTTGGGAGTGTGGCTGAGGGAGAGTCGCCCATAGGAGAGAGCTGCAGGGAATGTAGTGTCAAAGGAGATGAGCCAAGTTTCCCAAATGGCAAGGAGGTTGAGGGATTTAGAAATTAATAGACCATGGATGAAAGCAACCACCATTGTTGTAATCAGAATAACAAATTTCATCTTCACGGATAGAGAGTACTCTTTTCCGTCTTAGGTGGTGACAGATACGCTGGCGCGTTATTATGGCCTCCTTGCTAAAGGGTAGTGCAGTCACTGGGGATTGGGGTTTCATCAGACTTGTCAACAACTCCCTTTTGTTATTTTATTATCCTTTTGTGATGCAATGCATGGATCCAAGAGTGTTTTCCTTCTACTTTTACCGCTGTAGGCATCATCAGTTGTACCTCATATGGTCCATCCCACCTCGGCTCCTTTCCTCAGGAACTGTTTAACAAATACCAAATCCCCGGGCTGCAAGGAATGACACTGCACATCTGGTTCGTTGGGGGGGGGGAGTGAGCAACTTCTTAATAACTAAAGACAAGAGTGGAGTATAACACATTGACATGCTTTACTAACAAGTATTGTCCAAGTTGAAGAGACACTTGTTCTGGGACTATGGGCTTCAGACCAATATTAACTGGTCTTCCAAACAGGATTTCATAGGGTGATAACCTAATTGTACCTCTAGGCGCAGTTCTGAAAGAGAAAATTACCAAGGGCAAAGCATTAAGCCATGGCAAGTCTGCTTCTGGATCTTTGAAAAATTAAATTTTTTCATTGTGTTTTTCTATCTTACACAGTTTTGTGGATGGTAGGGGGTATGAAGTTGTTGTTTTATACCTAAAGCTTGACACATAATTTGTTGACCTGAGCAGTAAAAGTTGTTACCATATCAGAGGTAAATACCAAATGAAATCCATATTTGCAAACAAATTCAGCTAATAGTTTGTCTGCAGTTACCTGCACAGTGGGCTTTGACATGACCAAGATCTAACACATATATATGTGTTATATGTCTTACTTTAGGAAGCTTAATGAAGTCAACCTGCAATACTTTGAAGGGACATTGAGCTATTGGTAGATTGCCAGATGCTGACACTGCAGTAAGTTTGCCTGGGTTGTTTTGCAAGCATATAAGGCATGAACTGCAAAAGTTTTGGTGAAAGGAAGAAAAACCCATGAGCAAACCAATATTTTCTCACTTTATTAATCTTTCCTTTCTTATCACTATGAGAAACACCATGAACAAAAACTGCTTATGACTTGAGCAGTGATTTTAGACACACTGCCCATCTCACCGGATCAACCCAGAATTCGGAATCAATTTTGGCACATCCATTAGATCACCAATGTTCCATTCCTTGTTTTATAAACAGGGTCATCAAAGAAACATCTTAGTAATGTTTAGTACTTCATGATATTTTAAACGCCGAGAACACTACATTTGATATGTGTCCAAATCTGTCACAGTGGAATCAGAGAAAGATCTGACCAGTGGTAGTGCATGTCCACCCATTGGTGGTGCATGTCCTTTGAGAATATTTACCTTTTCCCAGGATTCCCTGCACATGTAAAGCATTATTATATGCTAAAATAAATACTTCTATTAATATAACTTTTTCTTATCCAGACTATGAAAAAATATATTTTAACTCATTCATTATAATCTTATATCTATGTACAGTTACAGAAAATTCAACATTGAATTTTAACAAACATTGTCTTGTTTAGCTGATTCACAATGCAATTTTCATATAAAATGTCAGTATTATCATCATCATCTTCAAAATCATCATCATCATCATTATGTTCATCATCATCAGCATCATCATTTTCATCATCATATTCTTCATCGTCATGATCGCATTCATCATCATCATCATCATATTCATCATCATCATCAGCATATGCATAATCATCAACTTCATCATATTCATCATCATCATCATAAAATTCATCATTATCATAATAATCATCATCATCATCAATTTTATCATCATCAGAATCATATTTATCATCATCATAATCTTCATCATCATCATTTATTTATATAGCGCCAACAAACTCTGCAACGCTTTACAATTGAAAACAAACACAAATAAGACAATACTGTGTAATACATAGAGGTAAGAGACATAGAGGTAAGAGAACCCTGCATGCAAGCTTACAGTCTATAGATCATAACTATGTTCTTCATCATTATTATCATCAGCAGCATCATCATCATCTTCTTCATAATCATCTTCATCATCAAATTCATTAACATCATTATCATCATCTTCATCATCATTAGTAGCAACATCATCAGCATCATGATAATCATCATCATCATCATCATCATCATCATCATCATCATATTCATCATCATCATCATCATATTCATCATAACTATCATCATCATCTTCATCATCATCAATATTATTGTTATCATTATCATCTTCATCTTCATCAACAAATTTATCATTGTCATATCCATCACCATATTCATCATCATCATCATCATTACTATCATATTCATCATTATCACATTCATCATCATATTTATCATGATTATCATCATCATATTCATCATCATCTTCATCATCAGCAGCAGCAGCATTATCAGCATCTGCATCATGATAATCATCATCATCATCATATTCAACATAGTCATCGCCATCATCAGTCATCATTATCATCATATGCATAGTGATCATTATGGTGTTAGACAGCATCATATTCATCATCAGGATATTCATCATAATTATCATCATCATTAACATCATCATCATCATATTCATCTTGATTGTAATGATCATCATCATAATAATAATCATCTTCGTCGTCATCATCATATGCATTATCATATACATCATCATCTTCATCATAGTCATCATCATCATCAGTAAGTTCATCATCATCGTCACGAGCATCATCATCATCATATTCTTCATCATCATCATTATCAACATCATCTTCATCATCATCATCATGATATTCTTCATCATAATTAATAACATCAACATCATCTTCAACATCATTATCTTCATCACCATTTTAATCGTCATTTACATCATCATCATTTATCATCATTATCATCAACATCATCATCATTAGTATGTTCATCATCATCATCAAAATATTTATCATCATTCTGGTCATTTCATCATCTTCATCATTGTCATCATCATCATAATTTTATCATCATCATCATATTCATCATCATAATATTCATCATCATCATAATCATAATATTCTTCATCATCATGATCTTCAACATCATCATCATCATCATATTCATCGTCATCTTCATCATTATCATTATTATCATTATTATCATCATATTCATCATCATCACAATATTCATTATCATCATCATCATAGTCATCATCAACATCATCATCTTCATAATCATCATCATCATATTCTTCATCATTATCATCATCATCATCTTCAACATTATCATCATCGTCATCAACCAAAGCATATTCATCATGATCATCATCATCATCTTCATAATCAACTTCATTATTTTCATAAACATCATTATCACATTCATCATTATCATCATATTTATCATCATTATTATTATATTGATCATCATGATAATCATCATATTAATCATCATCATCATCATGATATTCATCATTCTCATCCTCTTCTTCATCATCATCACCATCAAATTCATCATCATGATCATCATCATCATATTCATCATAATTATCATCATCATCAATGTCATCATTATAATAATATTCATCATGATCATCATGGTCATCATCATCATCATATTTATCATTATATACATCTTCATCATATTCCTCATCATCATATTAATCATCATATTCCTCGTCATCATATTCATCATCTGTTTCAACATCATCATCTTCATCATCCATATCATATTTGCTATCATCATATTCATATTCATCTTCATCATCATCATGATATGTGTCATTATCACCATTGTTATCATCAATTACTTCATTGTCATTATCATATTCATCCTCATCATCATCATAATCAACATCATTACCTTCGTCGTCGTCATCATCATCATATTTATGATCATATTCATATCCATATTCATTATCATCATCCTCATCATCATCATTATCAGCAGCAGCAGCACCATCATAATCAACATCATATTCTTCATTATCATCATATTCATCATCATAATTATCATCATTATCATCTTCAACATCATCACCATCATATTCATCACCAACAAGATCATTATGATCATCATCATATTCATCATTATTCATCATCATCATCATCATCATATTTTTCACCACAATCATCATCGTCATCATCATCGTCTTCATCATTATCATCATCACCCTCATCATTCAAAGCATATTCATCATTATCATAATATTCATAATCAACTTCATCATCTTCATAAACATTATTATCACATTCATCATTATCGTCATGTTTGTCATCATCATCATTATTATATTCATCATAATCATTAGCATAAAAATCATCATCATCCTCAACATCATCATCATCGACATGATCATCTTCATCATCATGATCATCATCATATTCATCATCAACATATTTGTCATCATTATCATGATCATCATCGTCATCATCATATTCATCATCATCATTCTCATCATCATAATTATCATCATCATCATCTTCAACATCATCATCATCATCATAATCAAATTCATCATGATCATCATGGTCATCAACACCATCATCATATTTAGCAATATCATCATCATCATCATCATATTCATCATTATACACATCATCATCTTAATATTATTAATCATCATCATATTCATTATCATCACCATATTCATCATAATCATAATTATTATCATCATAATCAAATTCATAATCATCATCATCATATTCATCCTTATCATTATGAATTACTTCATTATAATTATCATCATATTCATCATCATAATCATCACCATTGTCGTCATCATCAACATCTTTATTATGATCATAATAATATCCATATTCATTATCATCATCGTCATCATCATCATCATCTTCAACATCATCATCATTATCATATTCATCATCATCTAAATCATGTTAATCATCATCATTATCATCATATTTATCATTGTGAAATTCATAAACATCTTCATCATCTTCAACATCATCATCATCATCAAAAGTATATTCATTATCATCTTCATCAAAATAATCATATTATTCATCATCATTATCAACATCATCATATTCATCAGCATAATCATCATCAACATATTTATCATCATAATCATAATATTCATAATCATCTTTAGCATCATTGAAATCATCATATGCCTCATCACCACCATCATCATCATCATCATCATCATCTGTATCATAATTATCATTATCACATTCAACATCATCAGCATGATAATTATCATCATCATCTTCATCATCATAGTCGTTATCATCACAGTCATCATTATATTCATCGTCATCATTATCATCATCACCATTTATTTATATAGCACCACTTTATTCCGCAGCGCTGTACAGAGAACTCATTCACATCAGTCTCTGCTCCATTGGAGCTTACAGTCTAAATTCCCTAATAAATACACACACACACACACACACACACAGATAGACAGACTAGGGTGAATTTTGATAGTAGCCAATTAACCTACCAGTATGTTTTTTTTGGAGTGTGGGAGGAAATCGATGCACCCGGAAGAAACCCACGCAAACATCACACAGATAAGCCCATGGTCAGGAATTGAACTCATGACCCCAGTGCTGTGAGACAGAAGTGCTAACCACTTAGCCACCGTGCTGCTGCTCCATCATATTCATCTTCACCTTCAACATTAACATCATTATCATTATCATCATATTCATCATCATACTCAACAAATTTATTACCATCATATTTATCATCTTCATTATCATCTACATCATCATCATCATCTTCAACATCATCATCTTCATAATTATCATCTTCATCACCATGTTAATCGTCATATACATCATCTTCATCATATTTATCATCATCATCTTAAACATCATCATCATGACCAGTATTTTCATTATCATCATCATCATAATCATAGACTTCATCATCATCGTATTCATCATCATCATCGTCAAAATTTTCATCATCATCCTGATCATATTCATCATCTTCAACATCGTCATTATTATATATTTTATCATCGCCATCATATTCATCACCATAATATTCATCATCATCATCATAATAATCAGGTTGGGTATGAGTCATCGGTGCTGAATATTCCGACACTGAGTACTCCTCCAATAAAAATGCGACTCTGTAAAAAAACACTGTAAACAGAAGCAGACTTACCTGCATATCGACGTTGGAGATGTCCGATCGGCGCAGGATACTGACAGCAAGTGACTCCGACTACTGAGGTGTTTGGCAGGAGACTAACGTCAGTGCAACTTCTATCCCTTTTAATGTTTGGTTAAATGTTTAAACACAACCTGCGGGGACTGACATTGCCACTATCATTATTATTATATTCATCATCATCATCATTATCATCATATTCATCATCTTCATCATCATATTCATCATCATAATTATTATCATGATCATCATCAACATCATCTTCAACATCATCATCATATTCATCATGATCATGATCATCATCATCATCATCTTCATCATCATCATCTTCTTCATCATTATCATCTTCTTCATCATTATCATCTTCTTCACCATGTTAATCATCATATACATCAGCATCTTCATCATATTTATCATCATCATCTTCAAAATCATCATTATGACCAGTATTTTCATCATCATCAACATCATCATAATTATATTCTTCATCATCATCATCGTATTCATCATCATCATCGTCAAAATTTTCATCATCATCCTGATCATACTCATCATCTTTACCATCGTCATTATTATATATTTTATCATCATCATCATATTCATAATCATAATATTCCTTGTCGTCATCATAATCATCATCGTCATCGGGTTGGGTATGAGTCATCGGTGCTGAGTATTCCGACACCGAGGACTCCTCCAATAAAAATGCGACTCTGTAAAAAACATTGTAAACCGAAGTAGACTTACCTGCATATCAATGTTGGAGATGTCCGATTGGTGCAGGATACCGACAGCAAGTGACTCCGACTACTGAGGTGTTCAGCAGGAGACTTTAATGTCAGTGCGACTTCTATCCCTTTTAATGTTTGGTTAAGTGTTTAAACACTTAATCTGCGGGGATTGACATTGCCACCATCATTATTATTATATTCATCATCATCATTATCATCATATTCATCTTCATCATCATGATATTCATCATCCTCTTCATCATCATCATCATCATCATCATCATCATATTCACCATCATCATCACCATCATCAAATTCATCATCATCATCATCATGATCATCATCATCAATATATTTGTCATCATCTTCATCATGATCATCCTAATCAACATCATCATTGCAATCATATTCATCATCATATTCTTCATTATATACATAATTATCTTCATCATATTCATCTTATTCATATTCATCAATATCATCATCTTATTCATCATCATAGTCATCATCATCAATCATCATATTCATCATCGTCATTATCTTCAACATTATCATCATCATCTTCAACATTAACATCATCATCATCTTCAACATTAACATCATCATCATCTTCAACATTAACATCATCATCATAATTATCATCATATTCATCATCACCAACATCCTCAACATATTTATCATCATATCTGTCATCTTCATCATCATCATCATCTTCATTATCAGCATCATAATATTCATCATCATAATTATCATCATCTTCATCATCATTATCATCTTCATCACCATGTTAATCTTCATATACATCATTATCATCATCTTTATCATAATCATTATCTTCAACATAATAATCATCATCAGTATTTTCATCAACATCATCATTATCATAATCCTATTCTTCATCATCATTATCATAATCATCATTTTATTCATCATCATCATCATCATATTCACCATCTTCATCAGTCATCATCATATTTATCTTCATAATAATCTTCATCTTCAACATTAACATCATCATCATCTTCAACATTAACATCATCATCATAATTATCATCATATTCATCATCATCAACATCCTCAACATATTTATCATCATATTTATCATCTTCATCATCATCTTCATCATCATCATCTTCATCATCATCATCTTCATCATCATCATCATCTTCATTATCAGCATCATTATATTCATCATCATGATATTCATTATCATCATACTCATTTTCCTCATGATCATCATCATCTTCATCATCATTATCATCTTCATCACCATGTTAATCTTCATATATATCATTATCATCATCTTTATCATATTTATCATAATCATTATCTTTAACATCATAATCATCATCAGTATTTTCATCAACATCATCATCATAATCATATTCTTCATCATCATTATCATAATCATCATTTTATTCATCATTATCATCATATTCACCATCTTCATCATCGTCATCATCATATTTTTTATCATCATTATCATCATATTCATCATCATCATGATTATCATATTTATCATTATCATTAGATACATCATATTTATCATCATCATTATGATCATATTTTTCCCCACAATCATCTTCATCATCATCATATTCATCATAATCATCCTCCTCCTCCTCATCATCACATTTACAATCATCATCATCAAATCCATCATCATATTCATCATCATCAACATATTTGTCATCATCATCATCATCTTCATCATGATCATCATCATCATCATCTTCATCATCATTATCATCTTCATCACCATGTTAATCTTCATATACATCATTATCATCATCTTCATCATATTTATCATAATCATTATCTTCAACATCATAATCATCATCAGTATTTTCATCAACATCATCATCATCATAATCATATTCTTCATCAACATTATCATAATCATCATTTTATTCATCATCATCATCATCATCATATTCACAATCTTCATAATCGTCATCATCATATTTTTTATCATTATCAACATCATATTCATCATCATAATATTCATCATCATCATCATCGTAATCATAGTCATCATCATAATAATAATATTCTTTATCATTATCTTTAACATCATCATCATCATCATCATCATCATCATCATCATATTCCTCAATCATAATCATGTTCATCATGATTATCATCATTATAATAATCATCATCATATTCTTAATCATTATCATCATATTCATAATCATCATCATCATATTCATCTTCATCATCAATATCATTATCATTATCATTATCATCATCTTTTTCATCATCATCACCATCTTCATCATCATCTTCATCATCATCTTCATTATCAGCATCATCATATCCATCATCATAATTATCATCATCTTCATCATCATTATCATCATCTTCATGTTAATCTTCATATACAACATTATCATCATCTTTATCATAATCATTATCTTCAACATCATAATCATCATCACTATTTTCATCAACATCATCATCATCATAATCATATTCTTCATCATCATTATCATAATCATCATTTTATTCATCATCATCATCATATTCACCATCTTCATCAGTCATCATCATATTCATCTTCATCATAATCTTCATCTTCAACATTAACATCATCATCATAATTATCATCATATTCATCATCATCAACATCCTCAACATATTTATTATCATATTTATCATCTTCATCATCATCTTCATCATCATCATCATCATCTTCATCATCATCATCTTCATTATCAGCATCATCATATTCATCATGATATTCATTATCATCATAATCATTTTCCTCATGATCATCATCATCATCATCTTCATCATCATTATCATCTTCATCACCATGTTAATCTTCATATATATCATTATTATCATCTTTATCATATTTATCATAATCATTATCTTTAACATCATAATCATCATCAGTATTTTCATCAACATCATCATCATCATAATCATATTCTTCATCATCATTATCATAATCATCATTTTATTCATCATTATCATCATATTCACCATCTTCATCATCGTCATCATCATATTTTTTATCATCATTATCATCATATTCATCATCATCATGATTATCATATTTATCATTATCATTAGATACATCATATTCATCATCATCATCATCATTATCATCATCATATTCACAATCATCATCATATTTATCATTATCATCATCATCATTTTCATTATCATCATCATCATCTTCTTCATTATTATCATCTTCTTCATCATCATTATCATCTTCTTCACCATGTTAATCATCATATACATCAGCATCTTCATCATATTTATCATCATCATCTTCAAAATCATCATTATGACCAGTATTTTCATCATCATCAACATCATCATAATTATATTCTTCATCATCATCATCATCATCGTATTCATCATCATCATTATCATCGTCAAAATTTTCATCATCATCCTGATCATACTCATCATCTTTACCATCGTCATTATTATGTATTTTATCATCATCATCATATTCATCATCATAATATTCCTCGTCGTCATCATCATCATCATCGTCATCGGGTTGGGTATGAGTCATCGGTGCTGAGTATTCCGACACCGAGGACTCCTCCAATAAAAATGCGACTCTGTAAAAAACACTGTAAACCGAAGTAGACTTACCTGCATATCAATGTTGGAGATGTCCGATTGGTGCAGGATACCGACAGCAAGTGACTCCGACTACTGAGGTGTTCGGCAGGAGACTTTAATGTCAGTGCGACTTCTATCCCTTTTAATGTTTGGTTAAGTGTTTAAACACTTAATCTGCAGGGATTGACATTGCCACCATCATTATTATTATATTCATCATCATCATTATCATCAAATTCATCTTCATCATCATGATATTCATCATCCTCTTCATCATCATCATCATCATCATCATCATATTCACCATCATCATCATCACCATCATCAAATTCATCATCATCATCATCATCATGATCATCATCATCAATATATTTGTCATCATTTTCATCATGATCATCCTAATCAACATCATCATTGCAATCATATTCATCATCATATTCTTCATTATATACATAATTATCTTCATCATATTCATCTTATTCATATTCATCAATATCATCATCTTATTCATCATCATAGTCATCATCATCAATCATCATATTCATCATCGTCATCATCTTCAACATTATCATCATCATCTTCAACATTAACATCATCATCATCTTCAACATTAACATCATCATCATAATTATCATCATATTAATCATCATCAACATCCTCAACATATTTATCATCATATCTGTCATCTTCATCATCATCATCATCTTCATTATCAGCATCATAATATTCATCATCATAATTATCATCATCTTCATCATCATTATCATCTTCATCACCATGTTAATCTTCATATACATCATTATCATCATCTTTATCATAATCATTATCTTCAACATCATAATCATCATTAGTATTTTCATCAACATCATCATCATCATAATCCTATTCTTCATCATCATTATCATAACCATCATTTTATTCATCATCATCATCTTATTCACCATCTTCATCAGTCATCATCATATTTATCTTCATCATAATCTTCATCTTCAACATTAACATCATCATCATCTTCAACATTAACATCATCATCATAATTATCATCATATTCATCATCATCAACATCCTCAACATATTTATCATCATATTTATCATCTTCATCATCATCTTCATCATCATCATCTTCATCATCATCATCTTCATTATCAGCATAATTATATTCATCATCATGATATTCATTATCATCATAATCATTTTCCTCATGATCATCATCATCTTCATCATCATTATCATCTTCATCACCATGTTAATCTTCATATATATCATTATCATCATCTTTATCATATTTATCATAATCATTATCTTTAACATCATAATCATCATCAGTATTTTCATCAACATCATCGTCATCATCATCATAATCATATTCTTCATCATCATTATCATAATCATCATTTTATTCATCATTATCATCATATTCACCATCTTCATCATCGTCATCATCATATTTTTTATCATGATTATCATCATATTCATCATCATCATGATTATCATATTTATCATTATCATTAGATACATCATATTCATCATCATCATTATCATCATCATCATATTCACAATCATCATCATATTTATCATTATCATCATCATCATTTTCATTATCATCATCATCATTTTCATTATCATCATCATCTTCATCATCGTATTGATTATCATAACTATTATCATCATAATTATCATCATCATTATGATCATATTTTTCCCCACAATCATCTTCATCATCATCATATTCATCATAATCATCCTCCTCATCATCACATTTACAATCATCATCATCAAATCCATCATCATGATGATCATCATCATATTCATCATCATCTTCATCATCATTATCATCTTCATCATCATTATCATCTTCATCACCATGCTAATCTTCATATACATCATTATCATCATCTTCATCATATTTATCATAATCATTATCTTCAACATCATAATCATCATCAGTATTTTCATCAACATCATCATCATCATAATCATATTCTTCATCAACATTATCATAATCATCATTTTATTCATCATCATCATCATATTCACAATCTTCATAATCGTCGTCATCATATTTTTTATCATTATCAACATCATATTCATCATCATCATCTTCATTATCAGCATAATTATATTCATCATCATGATATTCATTATCATCATAATCATTTTCCTCATGATCATCATCATCTTCATCATCATTATCATCTTCATCACCATGTTAATCTTCATATATATCATTATCATCATCTTTATCATATTTATCATAATCATTATCTTTAACATCATAATCATCATCAGTATTTTCATCAACATCATCGTCATCATCATCATAATCATATTCTTCATCACCATTATCATAATCATCATTTTATTCATCATTATCATCATATTCACCATCTTCATCATCGTCATCATCATATTTTTTATCATGATTATCATCATATTCATCATCATCATGATTATCATATTTATCATTATCATTAGATACATCATATTCATCATCATCATTATCATCATCATCATATTCACAATCATCATCATATTTATCATTATCATCATCATTATCATCTTCATCATCATTATCATCTTCATCACCATGCTAATCTTCATATACATCATTATCATCATCTTCATCATATTTATCATAATCATTATCTTCAACATCATAATCATCATCAGTATTTTCATCAACATCATCATCATCACAGTCATATTCTTCATCAACATTATCATAATCATCATTTTATTCATCATCATCATCATATTCACAATCTTCATAATCGTCATCATCATATTTTTTATCATTATCAACATCATATTCATCATCATCATCTTCATTATCAGCATAATTATATTCATCATCATGATATTCATTATCATCATAATCATTTTCCTCATGATCATCATCATCTTCATCATCATTATCATCTTCATCACCATGTTAATCTTCATATATATCATTATCATCATCTTTATCATATTTATCATAATCATTATCTTTAACATCATAATCATCATCAGTATTTTCATCAACATCATCGTCATCATCATCATAATCATATTCTTCATCACCATTATCATAATCATCATTTTATTCATCATTATCATCATATTCACCATCTTCATCATCGTCATCATCATATTTTTTATCATGATTATCATCATATTCATCATCATCCTGATTATCATATTTATCATTATCATTAGATACATCATATTCATCATCATCATTATCATCATCATCATATTCACAATCATCATCATATTTATCATTATCATCATCATTTTCATTATCATCATCATCATTTTCATTATCATCATCATCTTCATCATATTGATTATCATAACTGTTATCATCATAATTATCATCATCATTATGATCATATTTTTCCCCACAATCATCTTCATCATTATCATATTCATCATAATCATCCTCCTCATCATCACATTTATAATCATCATCATCAAATCCATCATCATGATGATCATCATCATATTCATCATCATCTTCATCATCATTATCATCTTCATCACCATGTTAATCTTCATATACATCATTATCATCATCTTCATCATATTTATCATAATCATTATCTTCAACATCATAATCATCATCAGTATTTTCATCAACATCATCATCATCATAGTCATATTCTTCATCAACATTATCATAATCATCATTTTATTCATCATCATCATCATATTCACCATCTTCAGCAGTCATCATCATATTTATCTTCATCATAATCTTCATCTTCAACATTAACATCATCATCATCATGATCATCATCATCAATATATTTGTCATCATCTTCATCATGATCATCCTAATCAACATCATCATTGCAATCATATTCATCATCATATTCTTCATTATATACATAATTATCTTCATCATATTCATCTTATTCATATTCATCAATATCATCATCTTATTCATCATCATAGTCATCATAATCAATCATCATATTCATCATCGTCATCATCTTCAACATTATCATCATCATCTTCAACATTAACATCATCATCATAATTATCATCATATTCATCATCCTCAACATCCTCAACATATTTATCATCATATCTGTCATCTTCATCATCATCATCATCATCTTCATTATCAGCATCATAATATTCATCATCATAATTATCATCATCTTCATCATCATTATCATCTTCATCACCATGTTAATCTTCATATACATCATTATCATCATCTTTATCATAATCATTATCTTCAACATCATAATCATCATTAGTATTTTCATCAACATCATCATCATCATTATCCTATTCTTCATCATCATTATCATAACCATCATTTTATTCATCATCATCATCTTATTCACCATCTTCATCAGTCATCATCATATTTATCTTCATCATAATCTTCATCTTCAACATTAACATCATCATCATCTTCAACATTAACATCATCATCATAATTATCATCATATTCATCATCATCAACATCCTCAACATATTTATCATCATATTTATCATCTTCATCATCATCTTCATCATCATCATCTTCATCTTCATTATCAGCATAATTATATTCATCATCATGATATTCATTATCATCATAATCATTTTCCTCATGATCATCATCATCTTCATCATCATTATCATCTTCATCACCATGTTAATCTTCATATATATCATTATCATCATCTTTATCATATTTATCATAATCATTATCTTTAACATCATAATCATCATCAGTATTTTCATCAACATCATCATCATAATCATATTCTTCATCATCATTATCATAATCATCATTTTATTCATCATTATCATCATATTCACCATCTTCATCATCGTCATCATCATATTTTTTATCATCATTATCATCATATTCATCATCATCATGATTATCATATTTATCATTATCATTAGATACATCATATTTATCATCATCATTATGATCATATGTTTCCTCACAATCATCTTCATCATCATCATATTCATCATAATTATCCTCCTCCTCCTCATCATCACATTTACAATCATCATCATCAAATCCATCATCATGATGATCATCATCATATTCATCATCATCAACATATTTGTCATCATCATCATCTTCATCATGATCATCATCATCGTCATCATCTTCATCATCATCTTCATCACCATGTTAATCTTCATATACATCATTATCATCATCTTCATCATATTTATCATAATCATTATCTTCAACATCATAATCATCATCAGTATTTTTATCAACATCATCATCATCATATTCACAATCTTCATCATCGTCATCATCATATTTTTTATCATTATCAACATCATATTCATCATCATAATATTCATCATCATCATCATCGTAATCATAGTCATCATCATAATAATAATATTCTTCATCATTATCTTTAACATCATCATCATCATAATCATATTCATTATCATCATCATCATATTCCTCAATCATAATCATGTTCATCATGATTATCATCATTATCATAATCATCATCATATTCTTAATCATTATCATCATATTCATCATCATCATCATCATCATATTCATCTTCATCATCAATATCATTATCATTATCATCATCTTTTTCATCATCATCACCATATTCATTATCATCATTATCATCATCTTCATCATCACCATCTTCTATATCATCATCATCATATTTATGATCATCATCATCATAATTATCATCTTCATAAACATCATTATCACATTCATCATTATCGTCATATTTATCATTATCATTATATTCAACATCATCATATGATATTCATCATCCTCATCCTCTTCATCATCATCATATTCACATCATCATCATCAAATTCATCATGATCATCATCATCAACATATTTGTCATCATCATCATCTTCATCATCATCTTCAACATCATCATATTCTTCAACATCATCATCTTCATCATCCATATCATACTCGCCATCATATTCATAATCATCATCATCATCTTATTAGATATTATCACCATTATCATCAATTACTTCATTATCATTATCATATTCATCCTCATCATCATATTTATCATCGTCATCACCATCATCATTATATTTATCATCATATTCATATTCATTATTACCATCATCATCTTCATCATCATCATCATATTCACCATCATCATCACCATCAAATTCATCATCACCATCATCATCATCATCATCATCATCATAATCATCATCATAATCAACATCATCATTATAATCATAATCATCATGATAATCATGGCCATCATCATCATATTCTTCATTATATAAATAATTATCTTCATCATATTCATCATAATCATATTCATCATTATCATCATCATCATCATATTAATCATCATCATCTTCATCTTCAACATTAAAATAATCATCATAATTATCATCCTATTCATCATCATCAACATCCTCAACATATTTATCATCATCATATTTATCATCTTCATTATTATCTTCATCATCATCATTATCATCATCCTTATTATCAGTATCATCATATTCATCATCATAATTATCATCATCATTGTCAACAACATCATAATCATATTCATCATGATCACCATCATCATCTTCACCATAGTTATCATAATCATCTTCAACATCATAATCATCAGTATTTTCATCAACATCATCATAATCATATTCTTTATCATCATCATCATCATCATAATCATCATCATCATAATTATTATCATCATATTCCTCATCATCAATATCATTATCATTATCATCACCATATTCATTATCATCATCATCATGCTGATATTTATGATGATGATGATGATGCTCTTCAACATCATCATTATAATCATATTCATCATGATCATCAGGGTCACCATCATCATCATCATATTCATCATTATATACATCATCATCATCATCATCATTATCATCATCATATTCCTCATCAGCATAATCATAATCACCATCATCTTCAACATCATCATATTATTCAACATCATCATCTTCATCATTCATATCATACTATTCATCATCATCATCATCATCATATTAGTCATTATCACCATTATCATCAATTACCTCATTATCATCATTGTCATCTTCAACATCATCATCATCATCATATTCATCATCATTATATTTATCATTATCATTAGATACATCATATTCATCATCATCATTTTCATCATATTCATCTTCATCATCATATTGATTATCATAACTATCATTATCATATTCAACATCATCATCATATTCATCATCATCATCATATTCATATTTTTCGCCACAATCATTTTCATCCTCATCATCATATTCATTATAATCATCATTGTCTTCCACATTATTATCATCATTATCATCATCCAAAGCATATTCATCATCTTTATCATATTAATAATCAACTTCCTCATCTTCATAAACATCATTATAACATTAATCATCATCATCCTTCTCCTCATCATCACATTCACAATCATCATCATGAAATACATCATCATCAACATATTTGTCATCATCATCAACATCTTCATCATCTTCATCATCATAATCATCATCATCAACCATATTCATCATTATAATCATCATCATCATCTTCAAATTCAATATCATCATAATCATATTCATCATGATCATCATGGTCATCATCATCATCATCATATTCATCATCATCATCATTGATATATTCATCATCATCATCATCTACATCATATTCATCACCGTCATTATCATTGCGGTGGGATCACCCAGTCCCGGGCAGGCGAGACCTGCAGGGGATCACACACGAGCAGGGTCGAGGGCTCTGTGAATATCCGAAGCACCAACCCTGCACTCTACAGTCTGTGGCATAGTTACTTGGTTACCAGTAGTGGGGAGATGCAAAAGGATCCAATAGCGACAAGAGTAGTGGCTCGGGGTCGGTGCGTTCACCCACCGGGCAGTACAGAATTGCGGGCGGTGTCCCACAAGGAGGATCCAGACAGGTGACCCTGGCATTAGGCTAGGATTACGGTCCGCCTAGATGCGAGATAAGTGTGGCACTTGGGCGTAATCCAGGGCGAGAAAGTACTGGCACGGTGAGGGTGCGAACTCCTACTAGCAGTACTGAGTGTGGGACCGTGTGCCCAGGAAAAAGACATGGGGCCTAGAGTGGTAATGGTGATCCATATAGGTGCAGGCTTGTTGAGGGTTGGTACACCCTGCAAGTCGGAGTGAGGAGAGTGCTCCTATAAGAAAAGGACTGAGTTAAGTGCAGGCCAGGTGTTCATCGGGGTGTAACAGTGGCCCCCAGGAACTACCAAGTATTACCTGATTGAGAAGACCAGGAGCACACAGCGAAGTGGCCCCGGCAGAGAGAGCGGGACAGAACCCCGCCATGGAGCACCCAATGGAGGGGCTTCAAGGAGGCACAAGTGAAGGCTATTGTATCTGCTGGAGTAGGGTCCGCATGCACTCTCAGAGGTACTAAGTGAGAGCAGGACAGAACCCTGCCGCAGATACTGTTCAAGGCCCGGAAGCCTTTGGAGCAGATTGCGTGTAGAGGGTCCCAGCCCCACCGTGTATGAGAGTGGGTAGGAGCCCCACTGAGGAAGTGTGATGTCTGCAGTAGGTTGGAGCTACGGTCCAGCTACAGAGCAGCCTGGCAGTGAGTCCTTACACCCAGCCAACAGTGTGAGATTTTGGGCCAAGGCCTTGAGATTTGGGAGTGAGTAGTGGATCTCAGCCCCACAGAGTATGCTGCAGTGGGTCCCAGCCCCAAAGCAAGTAGAGTGGGTCCCAGCCCCGCAGCAAGTACAGTGGATCCCAGCCCCACAGCAAGTAGAGTGGGTCGTAGCCCAGCTGCAAGTAGAGTGGGTCGCAGCCCCACAGCAAATAGAGTGGGTACCAGAGCCACCATAAAAATGGCCCTGAAGAGGGGAAGAAAGGGCCATAGCAGTAACAGAGCAAGGACCAGCATGGATGGGGACAGCCAATTATAGCCCCAGGACCCAGAGCTGCCGCTGTCCCCCAGAGATGAATGGGTCTGTTTGCCCTGGGACCACCTCTACATGGTTTGGAATGAGGTCAACAGATGGAAAGGAGTTCACAAGCAGGAAAAATTTGGACTTCTGTTTGATGTGTTTTTGTGAAATGTCAGGGAGAGACAAGAGCCCTGCACATGGTGAAACTGCCTGAGTGGAAGAAGGGGCTGGCGTGGACAGCCCATGAAATGCTACAATTGTGCCAAGAGATTTGAGCGCTTAGTTAAGGGCCATCCTTATGGTGGGGCTGGTACCCACTCTATTTGCTGTGGGGCTGGGACCCACTCTACTTGCTGTGGGGCTGGGACCCACTGCAGCGTAATCTGTGGGGCTGGGACCCACTACTCATTCCCAAATCTCAAGGCCTTGGCCTGAAAACTCACACTGTTGGCTGGGAGCATGGACCCACTGCCAGGCTGCTCTGTAGTTGGACCGTAGCTCAAACCTACTGCAGGCGTCACCCTTCCTCAGCGGGGCTCCTACCCACTCTTATACACGGTGGGGCTGGGACCCTCTACATGCAATCTGCTCCAAGGGCTTCCGGGCCTTGAACAGTATCTGCAGCAGGGTTCTGTCCTGCTCTCACTTCACTTAGTACCTCTGAGAGGGCATGCAGCAGATACAATAGCCTTCACTTGTGCCTCCTTGAAGCCCTTTGTGTTGGGTGCTCCATGGCAGGATTCTGTCCCGCTCTCTCTGCCGGGGCCTCTTCGCTGTGCGCTCCTGGTTTCTCACTCAGCTAATACTTGGTAGTTCCTGGGGGCCACGGTTACTCCCCGATGAACACCTGGCCTGCACTTTACTCAGTCCTTTACTTTCAGGAGCAGTCTCCTCACTGCAACTTGCAGGGTGTACCAAACCTCTCCAAGCCTGCACCTAAATGGATCACCATTATCACTCTAGGCCCCATGTCTTTTCCCTGGGCACACGGTCCCACACTCAGCACTGCCAGTAAGCGTTCACACCCTCACTGTGACAGTACTTTTCTCGCCCTGGATTACACCCAAGTGCAACACTTATCTCACATCTATTCAGACCATAGTCCTATCCTAATGCTGAGGTCACCTGTCTGTGATCCTCCTTGTGGGACACGGCCCACTATTCTGCACTGCCCAAAGGGTGAACGCTCCAACCCAGAGCCAGTACCCTTGTTGCTATTTTATCCTTTTGCAGCTCCCAACTACTGGTTACTGGAATCCAAGTAACTATGCCACAGATTGTAGTTTGCAGGTTTGGTGCATCAAATATTCGCAGAGCCCTGGACCACACCTCGTGTGTGATCCCCTGCAGCACTACCCGGCTCGCCTGCCCAGGACTTGGTGATCCCACTGCTTGCCACCAAATGTGAGAATAGCAGGTTTAATGTAATCTTCTGCACCACACTGCTGGCCTACCTGGTACCTATCCAAGGTTCAAAATCACCAAGGCAAATATCCAAAATAACACAAATAAGTTTATTTAACAAAATGGTAGCACAAAACAGCAACAAACAGATGTAAATAACAACTAGCAACAAATAGTACTACAGTCTGGCACAGACAACATACAGGGTATAATAAAAACATCTGACCAGTATCCTTGCTACTTTCAGGGACTGCTGCCTCTCTCCTTTAAGACTACCAGCAAACGTAGTGGCCTTAAGGCACTGTCACTCCGCTTTCGGCGGACACACAGCTCCCCAAGACCTAGAAAGGTAGATCAATGCACAGCAGTACTGCAGGGACCGATTGTCTTTTTCCTGTCAGGGACAGAGATTAATATATCTCAACGCAAGCGTGACCTCAGCTATCACTTTGTAGACTTTGTAGTGAATACCAATTTGCTGCCCTCTCTGGGTGTCTTTTAAGCCCAGAAATGACCTCATCAGCAATTCCAGGACCGGTCTGATTGGTCAATTTTGTGTGTTTACCTTTTCACAGGTAAACATACGGACAAGGAGATAGCAGATTAGATTAGAATATACACAAGCTTAAATATGACTGCCAAACATGGGGGAACCAAAGGGATAGAAAAAGTATATGTTTTATAGTCTGCAGTCACCTCTTTTCCCCAGAATCATCATCATCATTATCATCTTCATCATCATCATCATTATTATCATATTCATCTTCTTCATCATTTTCAGCAGCAGCAGCACCATCATAATCATCATATTCTTCATCATCATGATATTCATCATCATAATTATCATAATCATAATCTTCAACATCGTCACCATCAATCGTCATCATCATCATCATCATCATTATGATCTTCATCATCATTATATTCATATACATGATTATTATCATCATCATCCTCTTCATCATCATCATCATCATCATAATTTTCATCATCATGATCCTCATCATCATATTCATCATCGTCATCAACATATTTATCATCATCATCATCTTCATAATATTCATCGTAGCCCAGCTGCAAGTAGAATGATTTCATCATCGAAATCATCATATGCTTCATCACCATCAGTATCAACATCTTCATATTCATCATCATCATCTTTATTATAATTATCATTATCACATTCAACATCATCATGGTGATATTTATCTTCTTCATCATCATCATCATCATTTTCATCATCATAATAGTCATCATGTTCATCATCATAGTCATCATCAGCAGCAGCAGCACCATCATAATCATCATCATATACTTCATCGTCATCATATTCACCATCATAAATATCATCATCATCTTAAACATCATTATCGTCATCATCATCACATTCATCCTGATCATTCTGATATTCATCATCATATTCATCATTATTTTCATCATCATCATCTTTTTCAAAAACGTCATCATCATCTTCATATTGATCATCTTCAACATCATCATTGTCATCATCAATCGTCATCATCATCATGTTCATCTTGATCATTATCATCTTCATTCATCATATTCATGATTATTATTATAATCATCATATTCTTCAAAAATGTCACCATCATCATCTTTATATTGATCATGATCATCATCATCAACATATTCATCATCATAATGATCATCAAAATCATCATCTTCAACATCGTCATCATTAATCGTCATCATCATGTTCATCTTGATCAGTATGATCGTCATCATCATCATCATCATCATCATCATCATCACATTCATCATCATATGTATCATCATCCTCATATTCATGATGATCATAATGATCATCATCATTGTGAGGATAACCTTCTGCGCCGCCCAGCTGGCCTACCCGGTACCTATCCAAGGTTCAAAATCACCCAGGCAAATATCCGAAATAAAACAAACAAGTTTATTTAACAAAATGGCAGCATCATATACATCTTCATCTTCATCATATTCATTATCATCATCATTATTATCATCAAATTCATCATTATCATCATCACATACTTCATCATGATTATCATCATTTTCATCATCATTATCATCATCATCCCCATATTCATCACCATAATCATCTTCATCATTATCATATTAATTATCTTCATCATTATCAACAACGTCTTCAACATCATTATCATCATATTTATCATCAAATTCATCATCATCATCTTCAACGTCGTCATCATCATTATCATCAATATCAAATTCATCGTTATCATCATATTTATCATCTTTAAATTCATAATCATATATATCATCATTATCTTCAACATCATCTTATCTATCACTCTCATCATCATCATACTCATATTCATCATCATTATCATCATCATATTAATCATTTTCATCATCATCATCATCTTCAACATATTTATCATCATCATCCTCATCATTATCATCATCATCTTTATATTCAACATGATAATCATGATCAACATCATCATTTTCATCATAGTTATCATCATAATCAATCGTCATCATCATCATGTTCATCATGATCATTATGATCTTCATCATCATCATATTCATCATCATCATATTCATGATTATTATCATCATCATATCCGTCATCATAATTATCATAATCATCATATTCATGATGATCACAATGCTCATCACCATAATCATCATTATTATCATCATAATATTCATCATCATTATCCTCATCATTATATTCATCATCATATACATCATCATCTTCATCATATTCATTATTATCATATTTATCATCATTTATAAAATTCATCATCATCTTCAACATCATCAAAAGTATATTATCATCATCATCATCTTCTTAACTTTATTAATCCTCATCATATTCATCATCATATACATCATGAACATATTTATCATCATCATCCTCATAATATTCATTATCATTATCGAAATAGTCATATGCTTCATCACCATCACCATCAACATCATCATATTCATCATCATCATCTTTATCATAATTATCATTATCACATTCAACATCATCATCGTGATATTCATCTTCATCACCATCATCATCATCTTCATCATCATTATGTTCATCATCATAGTCATGATCATCATCGTCATCATCATATTCCTCATCATCATCATCATCCTCATCATATTCATCATCATAATTATCATCATCTTCAACATCATCATCATCATAATCACATTCATCGTGATCATTCTGATATTTATCATCAAATTCATCATCATTTTCATCATCATCATCTTCATATTGTGCATGATAATCATGATCATCATAATCATCATCTTCAGCATCATCATTGTCATCATCAATCGTCTCATCATCATGTACATGATGATCATAGTGATCACCATCATCATCATCATAAAATTTATCATCATTATCATCATCATCCTGTTCATCATATACATCCTATTCATATTCATGATTATTATTATTATCATCATCACATTCTTCATCATCATATTCATCATCATAATTATCATCATCTTCATCATGTTCATGGTGATCATAATAATTATCATCATCATTATATTAATCATCATTATCATCATAATCATCATCATATACATTATCTTCATCTTCATCATATTCATTAACACCATCATTATTATCATCAAATTCATCATTATCATCATCACATACTTCATCATTATTATCATCATTTTCATTTTCATCATCATAATCATCACCATATTCATCATCGTATTCATCACCATCATCATCTTCATCAGATTCATGATCATCATTATCATATTTATCATCATCATTATCAACAACATCTTCAACATCATCATTATCTTCATATTTATCATCATCAAATTTATCATCATCATCAATATCAATTCATCATTATCATCATATTTATCATCTTCAAATTCATAATCAATATATAATCAATAATTCAATATATCAGCATCATTTTCAATATCAAAATCGTATTTATCACTATCATCATCATCATTATACTCATATTCATCATCATTATCATCATCATATTGATCATCATTTTCATCATCATCTTCATATTCATAGCTATCATCATAATCATCATCTTCAACATTGTCATCATCATGTTCATCATGATCTTTATCATCATCATATCCATCATCATATTCATCATCACCATCATCAACATATTTATCATCATCAAAATCATCATATGCTTTATAACCATCATCATTTTCATCATCATCATCATCATCATCATTATGTTCATCATAGTCATCATCCTCATTGTCATCATCATATTCATCATCGTCATCATCACATCATCCTCATCATCATATTCATCATCATCTTCAACATTAACATCATCATCATCAGCAAAATCATCATCTTCATATTCAACATGATCATCATGATCAACATCATTATCTTCATAATCATAGCTATCATTATAATCATCATCTTCAACATTGTCATCGTCATTCATCATCATCATCATCATGTTCATGATGATCATTATGATCTTCATAATCATCATATTCATCATCATATTCATCATCATCATATTCATATTCATGATTATTATCATAATATTCTTCATCATCATTTTCTTCATCATCATCATCATCATAATTATCATAATCATATTCATGATGATCATAATGTTTATCACCATAATCATCATTATCATCATCATCATCATATTCATCATCATATACATCATCATCTTCATCATATTCATTATCAAAAGTATATTCATAATCAACATATTCATATTAATCATCATCATTATATTCATCATCATATACATCATCAACATATTTATCATCATCGAAATCATCATATGCTTCATCACCATCATCAACATTTTCATCATCATCATCATTATGTTCATCATAGTCATCATCATGATCGTCATCATCATATTCATCATCGTCATCATCATCATGATCCTCACCATCATCATATTCATCTACATCTTCAACATTAACATCATCATCATCAACAAAATCATCATCATCATCGTCATCATATTCTTCATCATCATCATATTCATCATCATAATTATCATCATCTTCAACATCATCGTCATCATCATCACATTCAACGTGATCATTCTGATATTCATCATCATATTCATCATCATTTTCATCATCATCATCATCATCATATTCTTCAAAATCATCATCATTATCTTCATATTGATCATGGGCATCCTGATCATCATCTTCAACATCGTCATTGTCATTATCAATCGTCATCATCATCTTCATTGTGATCATTATGATCTTCATCACCATCATATCCATCATCATCATATTCATGATTATTATTATTATCATATTCTTCATCATCATCATATTCATCATCATATACATCATCATCAACATATTTATCATCATCGAAATCATCATATGCTTCATCACAATCATCAACATTTTCATCATCATCATCATTATGTTCATCATAGTCATCATCATGATCGTCATCATCATATTCATCATCGTCATCATCATCATCATCCTCATCATCATCATATTCATCTACATCTTCAACATTAACATCATCATCATCATCAACAAAATCATCATCATCGTCGTCATCATATTGTTCATCATCATCATATTCATCATCATAATTATCATCATCTTCAACATCATCATCATCATCACATTCATCGTGATCATTCTGATATTCATCATCATATTCATCATCATTTTCATCATCATCATCATATTCTTCAAAATCATCATCATTATCTTCATATTGATCATGGGCATCCTGATCTTTATCTTCAACATCGTCATTGTCATCATCAATCGTCATCATCATCTTCATTGTGATCATTATGATCTTCATCACCATCATATCCATCATCATCATATTCATGATTATTATTATTATTATCATATTCTTCATCATCATCATATTCATCATCATAGTTATCATCATCATCATATTCATGATGATCATAGTGATCATCACCATCATCATTAAATTCATCATTATCTTCAACATCATCGTCATCATCATCATCACATTCATCGTGATCATTCTTATATTCATCATCATATTCATCATCATTTTCATCATCATCATCATCATATTAATTATCTTCATCATTATCAACAACGTCTTCAACATCGTTATCATCATATTTATCATCAAATTCATCATCATCATCATCTTCAACGTCGTCATCATCATTATCATCAATATCAAATTCATCGTTATCATCATATTTATCATCTTTAAATTCATAATCATATATATCATCATTATCTTCAACATCATCTTATCTATCACTCTCATCATCATACTCATATTCATCATCATTATCATCATCATATTAATCATTTTCATCATCATCATCATCTTCAACATATTTATCATCATCCTCATCATTATCATCATCATCTTTATATTCAACATGATAATCATGATCAACATCATCATTTTCATCATAGTTATCATCATAATCAATCGTCATCATCATCATGTTCATCATGATCATTATGATCTTCATCATCATCATATTCATCATCATCATATTCATGATTATTATCATCATCATATCCGTCATCATAATTATCATAATCATCATATTCATGATGATCACAATGCTCATCACCATAATCATCATTATTATCATCATAATATTCATCATCATTATCCTCATCATTATATTCATCATCATATACATCATCATCTTCATCATATTCATTATTATCATATTTATTATCATTTATAAAATTCATCATCATCTTCAACATCATCAAAAGTATATTATCATCATCATCATCTTCTTAACTTTATTAATCCTCATCATATTCATCATCATATACATCATGAACATATTTATCATCATCCTCATAATATTCATTATCATTATCGAAATAGTCATATGCTTCATCACCATCACCATCAACATCATCATATTCATCATCATCATCTTTATCATAATTATCATTATCACATTCAACATCATCATCGTGATATTCATCTTCATCACCATCATCATCATCTTCATCATCATTATGTTCATCATCATAGTCATGATCATCATCGTCATCATCATATTCCTCATCATCATCATCATCCTCATCATATTCATCATCATAATTATCATCATCTTCAACATCATCATCATCATAATCACATTCATCGTGATCATTCTGATATTTATCATCAAATTCATCATCATTTTCATCATCATCATCTTCATATTGTGCATGATCATCATGATCATCATAATCATCATCTTCAGCATCATCATTGTCATCATCAATCGTCTCATCATCACCATCATCATCTTCATCAGATTCATGATCATCATTATCATATTTATCATCATCATTATCAACAACATCTTCAACATCATCATTATCTTCATATTTATCATCATCAAATTTATCATCATCATCAATATCAATTCATCATTATCATCATATTTATCATCTTCAAATTCATAATCAATATATAATCAATAATTCAATATATCAGCATCATTTTCAATATCAAAATCGTATTTATCACTATCATCATCATCATTATACTCATATTCATCATCATTATCATCATCATATTGATCATCATCATTTTCATCATCATCATCATCATATTCTTGGGTAGTAAAAGAAAGAAAAAACAGAAAAAAAATCATCTTCATCATCCTGTTCATCATATACATCATATTCATGATCATAATAATTATCACCATCATCTTCATCATCATCATTATATTCATCACCATTATCATCATCATCATGTTCATATACATCATCTTCATCTTCATCATATTCATTATTTCATCAAATTCATCATTATCATCATCACATAATTATTATCATTTTCATCATCAATATCGTTATCTTTCCCATATTCATCATCATATTCATCACCATTATCATCTTCATCAGATTCATAATCATCATCATCATATTAATCATCTTCATAATTATCAACATCTTCAACATCATTATCATCATATTTTTCATCATCAAATTCATCATCATCTTCTTCAACGTCATCATCATTATTCATCATATTCATGATGATCATATTGCTCATCACCATAATCATCATCGTAATATTCAGCATCGTTATCCTCATCATTATATTCATCATCATATACATCATCATCTTCATCATATTAATTATTATCATATTTATCATCATAAAATTCATCATCATCATCATCTAAAGTATATTCATCATCATCATAATAGTCAACATATACATCATCAACATATTTATCATCATCATCCTCATAATATTCATTATCATTTTTATCATCATCGAAATCATCATATTCTTCATCATCATATTCATCATCATCTTTATCATAATTATCATTATCACATTCAACATCATCATCGAGATATTTATCTTCATCCCCATCATCATCATCATTATTTTCATCAGCATAGTCATGATCATTATCATATTCCTCATTGTCATCATCATCATCATCCTCATCATCATATTCATCATCATAATTATCATCATCTTCAACATTATCATCATCATCACATTCATCGTGATCATTCTGATATTCATCATCATATTCACCATTATTTTCATCATCATCATATTATTCAAAATCACCATCATCATTATCTTCATATTGATCATGATCATCATGATCATTATAATCATCATCTTCAACATCATCATCTTCATTGTGATCATTATGATCTTCATCATCATCATATTCATCATAGTCATCATCATCATCATATTCATGATTATTATTATCATTATATTCATCATCATTATATTCATCATAATTATCATCATCATCATCATATTCATGATGACCATAGTGATCATCACCATTATCATCATCATCCTGTTCATCATATACATCATATTAATATTCATGATAATATTATCATCATCATCATATTCTTCATCATCATCATATTCATCATCATAATTATCATCATCATGTTCATCATATACATCATCTTCATCTTCATTATATTCATTATCATCATCATTATTATCATAAAATTCATAATTATCATCATCACATACTTCATCATTATCATCATTTTCATCATAATCATCATCACCATATTCATCATCATATTGATCACCATCATCATCAGATTCATGATCATCATTATCATATTTATCATCTTCATCATTATCAACAACATCTTCATCATTATCATATTTATCATAATCAAATTCATCATCATAATCATCTTCTTCAACGTCATCATCATCATTAGCAGCAATATCATATTTATCATTATCATCATATTTATCATCTTCACATTCATCATCATCATCTTCAACATCATCATATTCATCATCATAAACATATTTATCATCAATATATTATCATCATCATATTTATCATCATCATCATTATCATCATCATCATTTTCAGCAGCACCATCATAATCATCATCATCCTATTCTTTATCATCATTGTCATCAACATCACATCCATAGTGATCATTGATATTCATCATCATATTCATCATCATTCTCGTCAGCATATTCTTCAAAATCATCACCATAATCATCATTATCATCATCATAATATTCATCATCATTAACCTCATATTCATCATCACCATCATCATATTCATCATCATCACAATCATCGTTTTCATCATCATCGTCATCATATTCATTATCATATTCATTATCAACATCATATTCATCATTATCATCATCCTCTTCAATAACATCTTATTCATCATCATCATCGTCATCATATACTTAATTATTATCATCATCATATCTATCATCATCATCATCATCGTTTTCATCCTAATCATCATCATCATTTTATCATCTTCATGATATACATCATCATTATCATTCTCAATATCCTCATCATCATATTCATCATCACCACCATCATTGCCAAAATCTTCATCATGATTTTCATCCTATTTATCATCATCATATTCATCATCATTATCATTATATTTATTGTATTCATCATATTCATCATTATCATCATCATCATCATTATAATCATTATCTTCATTTATTATCATCACCAACATATTTAATGTGATTATCATCATCATTGTCATCATATTCATCATCATCGTCTTCATATTCATCATCGTTATTATCATTATAATCATCTGGATCATCATCAACATCATCTTCGTCATCATATTCATCATCATCACAATCATCGTTTTCATCAACATCATCATCTTCATCATCATAATCATTGTCATTTTCTTTTTCATCCTCATCATATGCAACAGCATCATATTCATCATCATCATCTTCATCATTATCCTCCTCATCAAATTCATCACCATCATCATATTCATCATCATCATCATCATCATAATATTCAAATACATCATCATCATCATAATGTTCATTGTTATCATCATCATCATCATTCTATTCATCATCTTAATAATGTTTATCATCATGATATTCATCATCATCATCATCATCATCTGCTTCACCACCATCATCATGATCATCATCATATTCAAATATACAATAGCTGAATGTGTTTATGTCTATGCTATTATGAGGTGCTTGCCCATTCTTGTTTACTCATAGTATATGAGAACCATCAAAAATTAGGCAATATGATGGCAAATATTTACAGTTGAAATTAGGATTTCTCTTTCTTTTTCTCGGTATGTCTATCTATCTTGAAAACTATAACATTGTGCCCATATAAAACAAAGCCACAGCACATCTTTGTCTGTAATTCTTACCAATACAGTATTCTACCTCTTGTACTATAGCTATTTCTTTGGCATAGCCCTTTATTTAATATGATGTAGACTCTCATTTATGTAAAGAGACCAAATTAGAAGCTTATTTTGCAGGACCGCAGCATTCTGTACTTGGCGGCCTGTTGAAATCTCACTATACCCCAGAGCTGTTAAACCTAACAAAGAATTTCTGCCATTGGTCAGTTTGCTTGACAGACATCATCATGCCTATAGGAGATATTTGCCGTGAGGTGCTGAAAAGTATTTAGCTGATCCTACGAAAACTTTGAAACAAAATATTGTTAATATATTGATGTACCATTGAAGTCAGAGAGCTGTTTGCTGCCAAAAAGTACAGGCACATCTCCCTATTAAAAAAAAATTATAACAAAGACCTGCTCAAAAACGTAGTAGATTTAAGGAGCATTTTTTGCCATTGGGAGGTGAGAGCTGACCATGGCGATAGGCTGAGGGCTTTTTGCATTGGAGAGTGTGTTGGAGAACTCAGCAGAGAAATTATCTGCACAAGATGGCAGGTGTTAAAAACACAGTGAGGATTATTGTGGAGTCTGCAAAGAAGGAGCAATGGCAGCTGGCCTATATTGTGGATACAGTTATTGAAGAAATTGCAGGGATGAAGAGAGAATCCATTTTCTGCATTCAAGACTTTCCTGCTATGGGTTTGTACGATATTTCTTTTTATGAGTTTGTGGCCTGTTTGAATTTCTTTGAAAGGCTGAAAGCAAGTAGTACTGACCCTAGACTGTGTGGACTGCAGTTTGTGCCATTATTTTCATCTGGGGAGAAACCCCTTACAGTCCATTTGTATGATCCTTTAATTAATTTGGAATTAATTAAGGTTGTTTTGTTGAGATATTGCTCCCATGTGAAAGGGGGAGAAAAGCAATTTAACAATTATGCCATAATAAATGGAAAAGTAAAGTTCTGGGTCAGGCTGAAAAGTGACCCTGAAGGAATTGGAAGCGTTAAACACCCACCGGAAAATTTTACAGTTTCAGGGGTCAGGGGTTTCCTCTATTACCCTGGACAGCCACGTTACTGCAGACTCTGCTATGAGTACGGTCACACAAGGGAACAATGTAGTAAAGGTAAATGTTGTAGAAACTGCTATGAGACTGGCCATGAAGCTGGCACATGCCTAAAAAGTGTGACTTATGTGATAAACCTGGACACACTAGTAAATATTGCCCTGCTGCAAAGGGGAGAATACAATAAGAAAAACTGGATTTAGAAATTCAAATTCACAGTTTAAAGCAGAGAATGGCTGCTATTGTTGAAGCTGAAGGAAATCAGCTGGTTGCTAATCAGCCAGCTGGTGTGAGTGAAGGGGCTTCAGCTACAATGTTGGAGGCTGCTAATGCAGCATCAGTAAGGATTGAAACTGTGCTGACTGCAGAAAATGAACAAATGCCTGTTGTAGTTACTTCAAAAGGAACTGTTTCTGTCTCACCTATGACTTCTGTACAGGCAGCACAGGCTGCTGTTCTGGACATTGAGGCAGGTGAAGGAACTAGTGGAAGCTGTTATGGCACTCCACTTTCAAAGGGAGCTCAGCCTAGTGATACAGAGGCTACCACTTTGGCAGTTGGGGCTACTGTGGACCATGTTTCTAGTCTGGAGCAATGCACAGAGTCTGCAGTTTTGTCTCTGCCTGAAGTGTTGCTCACAAATGCAGAAGACAAGTTTGAATTTATTAAAGTAAAGAGAAATGGTGCAAAAAAGTCAAGTCTGGACACAGGAGAAATCCCTCTTGCGCAAAATCGTTATAAGGCTCTCAGTGTGGAAAACATGGACACCCTGCCTGTTCCTGCTTCACCTCCTTTATTTAGCCCCCCTAGTGAGGGGACAAGTCCTAGTTTCCTAAAAGAGGAGGATGTTAATAATTTGAAAGAGGTCTGTCAGTTCTCAGATATGGGCTGATACTGTCGCATTTAGAGGTTTGATATCATGCATTTGATGTTTGTTTTTTGTTTTCTTTATTTGTATATATGCTTTATTTTACTATTACTTCCCTCAATGGGAGGATTTTTCCAATCAAAAGTAAGAAGAGCTGCTATACTGCAAGATATAGTGGATAATGGGGGTGATATATTTTGCTTGCAAGAATGCGGTTTAAGTTTAGCCCCTAAAGAGGAGGAGTGGAGACATGGACCAGCAGTATGGTCTTTATCAAAGAAAAATAGAAATGATGGTATTGGGTTTTTAGTTAGAAATAAAGAAATTAAAATTGAGAAGTATACTGTTATAGAAGAAGGAAGGTGTATTTTAGTTACAGTTAATTATAGAAATGTGTCCGTAAGAATCCTAAATATTTAGGAAAGTTTTATTTGAAAAAATTAGGTTTTTTTTTTACCAGGGAGAATCCCGATGGTGATAGTAGGAGATCTAAATTGTAAGATAGGCATATCTAATAATGACATTACTGGCAAATTATTATTTAACCAGATTATATCAGACTTTGAGTTAATAGATGCAATGATGAAATGTGGTGTGAACCCAGTGCCTGATACGTACCACGCTGACAGGGTGGTACACATTCAAGGGTGGATTATGTCTTAACATCTAAACAGATTGAGGTAACTAGATATAGTCAGAGGAATGTACGTTTTTCTGACCATGAAAGCATCCAATGGGACCTACTTTTAAAAAAGGACTATGTATTTGGTAAAAGGCTCTGGAAGCTCAATGTCAGCATACTAGAAGAAGAAGGGGTTTAAGAGCGTTTTGGAGCAAAATACATAGAGTAGTCTAAGAAAAAGGGAGATTTTACAGATATTTTATGTTGGTGGGAGTGGGTGAAGGGGGAGATTCAGGTTTTTTTCAGGAAAATTTGCCTTTAAAATGGCAGTATAAAAGAGAAAGAAATATGAAAGATGGAATGCTAGGTTACAATATTTGTTTAATCTAAGAGAGGAAGGTTATGAAGTGGAGAAGGACATTAAAGAAGCACGTAGAGAATTAGATAATGTGTTCTCGCAGAGAGTAAAAATAAATATTTCAGGCCAAAGTAGATAAACTTTTAAAAGATGAAAAATGTACTTGTTTCTTTTTTTTAGAAAGGTAGCAGTGGGAAGATGGATGAGCTCGTTGGAAAATGAAAATGGGGAAGAAGTAAGAGGGAAGGAGATGGGAAAAGTTATAGAGAATTTTTATGAGGATCTCTATAGAGAAAAGGATAAAGACGTGGAGTTAATGGATGAAATCTTAGGTAGTTTAGAAGATAAAGTGAATGAAGAATTTTTTCTGACCTTTTGAGAGAGATAAAGAAGGAAGAATTAAAAAGGGTGATAGATTCAATGGCGAAAAATAAGACGGCAGGGGAAGATGTTTTATCTATGGAATTATACAGTTTTTCTTGGAGGTAATAAGTAATGATGTATTGGAGTTGTGTAAATATATGTGGCGATATGGTAAAATTGCTGACTCCATTAAGCATGCAGTGGTTGTTTTAATTTTTAAAAAGGAAAATAAGAAAGATTTAAAGATTTGGAGACCTATTACTTTGCTGAACGTAGACTATAACATTTTTTGCTAAGTTCATTTTTCTTAGGATGAGGGAGGTAATAGGTCAAGTGGTACAAGAGAACCAAGTGTGTGGAGTTCCGGGTAGGAATATAGAGGAAAATTTGAGTCTGCTGAGAGACATATTGTGGGGTGTAAAGGAGAGGAAGCAGAGTGTGACGGTCTTTTCAGTGGATTTTGAGAAAGCTTATGATAGGCTCTCTCATGATTTTCTGTTTCAGGTATTAATAAAGATGGGCTTCCCAGGAGAGTTTGTAAAAGTGATCAGATGTCTTTATGAGAATATTGATAGTTGTTTCCTTGTGAATGGATCATTGACGGATAAGGTTAGTGTTAAATCAGGGGTACGCCAAGGGTGCCTGATGAAGAGTACATAAATAATCTATTATTTATGTTTTATTTTATAACATATAACAGATTCAGCCACAATGGAATTAGATAAGTGTCTGAGCACATGGAAATCCTCCCCCATTGCAAACATTTTGGTTGTAAATACTTGAACAGGTTTTGGAGCATTTGTCAGTAATTAGCATATGAATGCTGTGAGCAGGTTCCTATAGAAGTTAGACTCCGCCCACAAAAAAAGGGTTTTTACTGTACACAGAGGAATAGCCCGCTCTCCATTCTTGATCCCCGGACTGAGAGGTCATGCTGCTTTTGCTCCTTAGTGAACAGGCCTTAGGCCCTGACTCGTATGGAGTTTGAATGGCATGAAAGGTGAGTGTGAGCATGTTGTAATGTGTTGTTGAATGGAGGATGTTTGAATATGATATGAGAATGAATGATTATTTGTTGTAAGTGATATGAAAGTTTGAATGCAGAAGGTAAATGTAATAGGAAAGATTTTGGTTTGGTATGGACAGTGTTACATAAATGCATGCCTTGTTGGGATAGATTGCTGGTTTAAATGAAAGCATTTATGTTATACATAGTTCTGTGGTTCAGTATTGGTTTCATGACTTGTAATAATGTTGCAATGCTGTGATTCGTGGAGTGCTGTACAATTCTTGGAATTCCTTTTGTGTTTGGGATAGATTGTTGATATAAATGGAGGCGTTTGTGTTATACATAGTCCTGTGTTGGTTAATGCTGCAATAGAGTTTTTAATGGAAATAGTTTTCTTTATGCAGTTTAATGTACATGCATAGGAAGTGATCAGATTATTAAATATAACGTTTGGTTGGACTGTTGGTTTAAAGGGCAAGTAGTGCAGATGGATGTAGTATGTGGTTGAAATACCATGTGCTAAAATTAGCCAGTGGACATTGTGTGATAACTGCTGAATAGAGAGCTATTTGTGGTGGACTGGCTAATACTGCTTGTAATGAGTTATGGGTCTGTCCTTACTTTACATTGTTAGTAAGTGAGGCCTTGTGAGCCAACATGTGTTTGTAACAAAGCATGGCAAGTCAGTCATTTTGGATGGTGACTACATTGTAAGAAGAAGTTTCATTATGGACTTTAAGTGAGATGAATGGAGTGTGTGTGTGGATTCCTTCCTCTCCCCCTTCACATACACTATGCATTTAGCCTAACAAAATAGGTATAGCTTAAAATACATTCACACACATACACTTACACACAATTACTTATATATTTATATTACAGGCAATAAGTGTAGTATATGGCATCAAAATCTATATTTTGTGAAAAATATTGTTACGCTGTTTATTGTTCTATAATATAATACAACACATTTTAAATGAAGTTATATCTTGCTGTGGTTATTCTTGAAGTTTGTCGATTTAAGGGAATATAAGAATGATGTTTCTTGGGTTAATTTAGAAATACCTTTGTGAGGAGTTGGTTGACGGTAATAGTCATATATATATAACGGTATTAAATGGTCATACATACATTTGCCAGAAAATTATGGAGATTAAAACCCATAAGGAGGTAAAAATCCTTTAACAGTGCCCGTTGTCACCTATAGTTTTCATTTGTGCTTTGGAACTGTTGCTAAACATGATCAGAAAAGAGAAGGTGATGAAAGGATTGCTGATCCCAGGGAGTGGAGGGAGAGTGGTCAAGGTATTAGCATACATGGATGACGTGTGTATTTGTTGCGAGTCAGAGAGAGCTCTAAGAAGAGCAAAGTTAATATTGTCTATATTTTGTGGAGCTTCAGGTTTTAAATTTAACTGGCAGAAGAGTGAGGTTAAATGTTTTGGAAAGGAAAATGTTGTCAGAGATAGTGAGATAAAAAAAAAGTTGAGGGGAGTATTAGAATCTTAGGTATAAAATTTGATAGACATTTGAGAGGAGAACAGAGCTGGAAAGATGTTAAGGGAAAAGTGGAGAAAAAGTTACTTGTGTGGAAAACAAGGGACCTGTCTTAAAGTGGAAAGGTGCTAATTGTAAAAGCAGTAATATTGCCTTTGCTGCTATTTTTGGGAAATATTTTTCCACCACCTTATATGTCCTTAAGAAAAATAAATAGATTGCTGTTTGTCTTCCTGTGGGGGTCAAAGATGGAGGATTAAAAGAGAAAATGTCTTAAAAGCAAGGAAAAAAGGTAGTTTGGATTTCCATTATGTAGAGGATTTCTATATCTGTCTGTCTAACTATCTTGAAAACTGAAACATTGTGCCTATCTAGAATATAAAGGCACAGCAGGTCTTGGTCAGTAAGTCATTACAAAACTGTGCTCTACCTCTTGTAATATAGGTGTTTCTTTGGCAATGTTCCCTTATTTGATGTTATATAGACTCTCATTTATTTAAAGAGTCCAATTTAAAAGATCATTTTGCAGGATAGGAGCGTATTGCCCTTGGCAGCATGTTGAAATCTTACTATACCACAGAGATGTTAAACCTCACAAAGAAATTCTGTCATTGATCATTTTGCTTGACAGACATCTGATTTAGCCTACTGAAACATGATGACATGCAAATATGAAAACACATGAGGACAGAATATGCCATTAAGGAGATGATTGACATGAGGTGCTAAAAAGTATATTGGTGATCCTAGAACTAGTTTGAAGTATTGTTAATATATTGATGTACCTTTAAAGTCAGAGACCTGTTTGCTTCCAAAAAGTGGAGACGTATCGCCCTGAAAAAAAATAACACAGACCTGCTCAAAACCATAGTATATTTAAGGATTTTTTAAATGAGATTGGGAGGTGAGAGTTGCCTATGTGTATAGTCATAGTATAAACTTGTAAGTAGTGGTGGCTCCCTCTACCATTTTGCACATATATTACACAGTCATTTTCATACGTAGAAGTTTCAATACATGCAATGCCTTGAAAATACAAGAGCAGGTTGTGTTAATTTCCAGGGGCGGGCTGGGCCGGGGAGCAGGGGGGCATCCGTCCCCCGGGCCGCTCAGTCTGACCCCTGTTTTGTTAATATTATCGGCGGCCGCATGCTGTGTCAGCACACAGGAGACTTGCCAGCCCACACCTGTTAATGTCTATGCCAATATGAGGTGCTTGCCCATTCTTGTTTACTCATAGTATGAGAGTCAGAGAAAAATAAGCCCACGCTCGGTATATCCCATATTGTATGTGGTACCAGCTGCCTGGCAATATAAATGCCCATATATGTATACAAAACGTAGATGTGATGATTTAATAAACATTGGGTCATTACTAAGGCAATGCAGGGGAAAGACTGCCTGTCCTGTGTTATACAAATACATGAATCCTTTTGCATTATCTGCGACTGGTTTATACCTCTGTGTTCAAACTTGTTTATTGCCTACCAACACATCCTTCCAATATTCCTTTCACAGAAACATATTTGACTTTGTTTAATAGGTTTATCTATTATGAAACATGTTGGCACAATCATATCTGATCAGTTTGCAAGAGTAGCGTATGAGCACCTCACGCACTGATGCATCTTCCCCTGACATCATGAGCTGCAAACTACCAGTAAAATCTGGTGATATACTAAATGCAAAGGAGGCAGGATTAATGATATTATCAGTGCAATGGGGGCTGGCCATATGTTCAAGTGATCTGAGAATGGGATCGGTGCAAGGTAAAAGGCAGGAATGGAAACCACTAAAGTATGACCAAGCTGGAATAAGGCTCTTGGGGGGGCCTGGGGCACTTAAAACAGGGGGGTTATCATATTGGATACATTTTAGACAAATACACAAGCAAAGCTGTGTGCACTACTGTTAGTTCCACGCAGCTCTGCCTTTATGTGAAGTGGGACATACCTCCCGACCTCCCCGCCCCAATGCCGTCACATCCACACATTACATAGCCACATGCCCCCCTGCCATCAAATCCACACACACATTATATAGCCATATGCCCCCCTACACTCACACATTACATTTAGAGGCCCCCCTACACAAACATTACATTACTTTTAGAGGCCCCTATAGACAAATATTACATTACATTTAGAGTGCCCCTACAAACACATTACATTACATTTACACATTACATTACATTTAGATTTAGAGGCCCCCTAGACAAACATTATATTACATTTAGAGGCCCCCTACACACAAATATTGTGGTGCGTGTCCCATGTGACCTCTGCAGCCACACATAGAGGAGTGAGGTATTGCATTCGCAGCTACTAGGGGGAAGGTGGCTGGTCCCAGGGAAGGGTCAGCTACCAACTATACCACGGAGTCAGCATCTCGGACTGGTTGGGGTTGCTCCCTCCCTTGCCCCCCCCCATTCGGCATAGTTTCCGGTTGCCAGGACTAAGGAGATCCGGGCGCCCGGTGATTCAAAGAAAAAATTAATGGACACAAAAAAGAAAAAAGAAAAAAGCAGCCTATGGACGGCCTCATTAGGCCATCGGCCTACCTGGAAAATTCCCTGTAAGGTCTATGGCCAATCCGCCATTGCCTCCCAGGTATAGGGGTTTACATCTAGCAAGGGCTGGCTTGTGAGCCACACCCAAATGTGCCTTAAATAGGCTTAATGGACAGCTGGTATGACAAAAAGGCAATATTTTAAATCAAAACCAGAGAAAAATAAGCCCACGCTCGGTATATCCCACATTATATATGCTACCAGCTTCTTGGCATTAAGCCCGCCCTCGGTATATCCCATATTGTATGTGTTACCTGCTGCTTGGCAATATAAATGCCCATATATGTATACAAAACGAAAAGACAGTTGTCATAGAATGAGAGTATAATGAAAAACTAGGTGATATGATGAATAGTATTTCCAGTTGAAATCAGACTTTTTCTTCCTGTCTGTTTGTCTATCTATCTTGAAAACTGAAACATTGTGCCTATTTAAAATGTAAAGCCACAGCATCTTGGTCTGTAAGTCATACCAAAGCAGCGTTCTACCTCTTGTAGCATAGGTATTTCTTTGTCAATGGCCCCTTATTTCATATGATGTAGACTCTCATTTATGTAAAGAGACCAAATTAGAAGCTCAGTTTGCAGGATAGCAGCATTCTTCACTTGGCAGCTTTGAAATCTTACAATAGCACAGAGTCGGTGAACCTCACAAAGAAATTCTGTCATTAGTCAGTTTGCTTGACAGACATCTGATTTAGCTAATTGAAACTTGGGTACATGTCAATATGAAAACACATGGGCACAGATTATGCCATTACGGCTATAGGAGATGGTTGCCGTGAGGCGGTGAAAAGTACTTATGTGATTTTGAACTAGTTTGAAAATAAGCATTGTTAATATATTGATGTATCTTTGAAGTCGGAGAGCTGTTTGCTAACAAAAAGTACAGACATCTCCCTAATAAAAATAAGTATAACACAGACCTGCTCGAAAACGTAGTATGTTTAAGGAGTTTTCTTTTGCCATTAGGAGGTGAGAGCTGCCTATGTGAATAGCCATACATAGTATACACACATATAATAATAATACAAATAAGTATAACACAGACCTGCTCAAAAACTTATATTTAAAGAACTTACTTTTCCCATTGGCAGTTCCCAATGCGCCAGAGGCGAAATAAATAGTGCAACAGGTGGGGGGGATGCACACCAACATATATACTGGGGCAACTACAAGACTACAAGTGGTTTGGGAGGGGAACCATTCAAGAACCCACAAAGTTTTCCTCTCCCTGGGAAGTTTTCCCTTAGGCATGTGGGAGAGGAGAGCGTGATCTCCAGAAACTGAGGACCTGCAAAGGGACTTTTTGCAGTTGGCACATGAAGGTGAACAAGACACCCAAGGGATGGTTGACTACAGCTCTCTTACCACAGATGTGTGCACAGGAGTGGCCCAGTAATATTGTTGTCTCATTTTATGACACAGGGCAGCAGAAAACCCCACTCTAGCTGGGTGAAATGATATGCCCGCACTCATGGGACTCTGGTGGATGATCAAAGAAATGTGTACTGCTCTCTACCTTACCACTAGACACAGGGTAAACCACAGCAGGTCAGGGACTTTGGACTTACGGGAGAAAGGTTTGCTTGGTACAAGTTAGCCACTGGGGAACAAAGGATAAAATAGTGGGGGAGGTATAGGTGATGAAACAAGCTTGATATCCCTTCAACCAGTCTGTCCCTCATTTCTCACAACATGTTTAGCTTTACAACATGTACATTTTATAACCCTGTTTATATTACTGCTCACCAGAGTACAAATGCATTATTAATTACATGTGGATAAGGGGACATTGTGGCTCATTGTAAATATGTGTATTGTTCATTGTATTTTGTTGATAATACAGTAAAGCTGTTATTAATTGTTCTTAAAATAAAGCTAGGTTGGTTATGGGAAAGGATCAAGTTCCAGGACACAGTTGAGGGGCTGACTGCTATCCTATATCTGGAAGTGGGGAAGGCCAATTAGTATCCATTGTCCGTCAGCAGGGGAGTTTCTGTGGAGGCACAGTTTATCTCCACTCCCCCCTACAATCCTCTGATTCAGCACCCACCAATGCTTAAGAGGGAGAAAAGCACTGGTTTGCCGTTCTCTACTAGTGGACAACAGCTGCAGATTTATTGGTCTTCAAGTCAGGACAGCCAGGTGACTGTGACTTAAGGTAACTATATAAGCTAGTGGGGTAAGGTACAAATGATGTGGGAAACCTACCTGGCATTTATTTACTGTGTGTATACAATATTCTTGTCACACGCTGCTCATTCGGCTTCCATAGACAAAGACTGAGACACTCACATGTGTCTCATTACCAGACTTCAAACCTCTAAGTTCTGATGTGCAGACTGATTACCTGGCTACTGCTAATTAAGATTCCTATTGGTTCCTGTTTTGGCTCCAGACTTGAAAAGGCACTTCCTCCCTTTCCTCTGGGCCTGTTGATCAAGTCACCTGTCTGATTAGGATCCAACCTATTCTGTGTGCTCTCACCTGGATTGTCAGTGCCTCTGCTGTGTTGCTGTTTCAAAGGCTATACTGCTCAAGTTGCAACTGTCTCTGCTGTGTTTGCTGTTCCACTGGCTGTACTGCTCAAGCTGCACCTGTCTCCGCTGTGTTGCTGCTTCAGGGGCTATACTGCTCAAGCTGCAACTGTCTCCGCTGTGTTTACTGTTCCACTGGCTATACAGCTCAAGCTGCAACTGTCTCTGCTGTGTGATACTCCACGGTCTATACAGCTCAAGCTGCACCTGTCTCTGCTGTGTGATACTCCACGGTCTATACAGCTCAAGCTGCACCTGTGTCTGCTGTGTGATACTCCACGGGCTATACAGCTCAAGCTGCACCTGCCTCTGCTGTGTGCTACTCCACGGACTATGCAGCTCAAGCTGCACCTGTCTCTGCTGTGTGATACTCCATGGGCTATACAGCTCAATCTGCACCTGCCTCTGCTGTGTTGCTACTCCACAAGCTGTACCGTTTAAGCTGCACCCGTCTCTGATGTGTTGCTACTCCACGGGCTGTACCGCTCAAGCTGCACCTGCCTCTACTGTGTTGCTATTCAAGCTGCAACTGTCTCTGCTGTGTGTTAATCCACAGGTTATACCGCTCAAGCTACACCTGCCTCCGCTGTATCGCTGATCCTAGGACTGGACTGTTTAAACCACACCTGACTTCGTCAGGCTACTATTCTACTTTTTCAATCATCTCTCTGAGTCATCCTGTTCAAGCTTCATCTACTCCGCATTGGCCTCGGTGGCTCAGTGGCACTACAGGTCGTATCATTAAGCTGCTTGTTGTTCTCTTCTCTGGCTGAACTGTTCATGTATTAATGAAAGTATTAAGGCATTGTATGGTACCGGATCCCTGCCGCATCTAGTGGGATTATATTGCTAACAGGACTGTTACTCTTTAATCTGATGTGTGCTGCTCTATTGTGATACCATATACCTGCTGCCTTATTCTTTCCACCTTATTGCTGGACTGTTCATTCTATGCCATATCTATATTACATGCTGATTGTTCACATTGCATATGATATTGCCGGTGGCTAAGCCCACCTTGTACAACGCTCCTAGTGTCCATATATATATATATATATATAATCAAGACTTTCCTGTTAATTCATCCAGTCATCATTAAAATATGTTGATTCCTATGTAGTGACTCACCTGGCCAGCCTGTTTCTTTGAGCCTGCTCACCTGACTTCCTTATTATCACTTGCCGTCTATTGGTTCTGCACTCCTTAAATAGCCGGCTAATCCTCTGCAAGATTGCCGGTAATACGTTTACCATAGTGTTCCTGCTCCCTTGTGTTTTCCCTGTTACCTGATCCTGTTGTTTCCTGCCGGCTAAGTGTATTCCCGTGTTCCAGACTGTTTCCGTTCCTGACTATTCTCAATTGGATTCCTCGTGTACCGACCCTGTATTTCCCGTGACTATTCTACTATATACTCACCTGTTCCAGTCTGCTATCTTCCAGACCCCGGTAAAGCCATGCTTCCAGGCATGGCTCCGGCGTGATCTCCAGCTTCTCTGCTCATCCTAACCTGTGTTCGGGAGACGCAGCCCCTGCAGCATCACTGCGCTCTGATTTATAGATATCTCTCTGGCTCCGGACTCCACTTTGCCACAGGTACTGTTGACTGTATACAAATATCACCGCGTGCCTATAACTGTAGCTACTTGTTCTCTCAATCTGCCTAAGAACTGTTTCCCTCAAATCTCAGGACTCTCACTGGTACTGTTGGTTGTAGTTACTGTCAAAGAAGAGAGAAAGAGAAAATAGTACTGACGGAGCACTCTTTTAACCAGATAATTAGATATTGGTATAAATCTATAATATAAAATCAACAATCTTTATTGGTATATATTAAAATAATCAAAGCGAAATATTAAAAAGTGATATAATTATTGTGAACCAAATAGATAACAGTTAAGAGGTAGATAAACTACCGCGCTGGCTTGCTGTTATAAGGTAATTTATTAAGGCTGATAGAGAACATTATTATAACCTGATTTGTTTATAAATAACTAGGAGATGTTATGTAGGGACCTAATCATGTATCCCATTACCTGGGTAGGAATGGTCATACTTTATATATAGTAAACCATGAGATACTCCAATAATCTATCCCCATGTATCTACTATATCGATTGGGTAAATATCCCCCGCAGTAAGTTATTACTGTTATGCAGTTTATATAGTGATCAGTGCTGTTTATTAACTTTATAGCATATAGTGGTTAGTAGCCTTTGATAATATCAAGATCTCATATATGATACGTAAAGCTCCAGCTTACTGATAAACCCTATAGCATTAATAATATAGGAAGGGCTTTATGATGTTCACCTGTAAAGCATTAACTATAACCTCAAGTTGATGCTACATATGCAAATAGGTCATTGCTAATGGATCTAATGGACTCCTATAGTAATCTGTTAGTGCATTAGTGATGTTGTTATATTGGATAACACTCCCCCTCTGTAAGTTAATGTTATCCTGTTTATATAGTTATTCTTCTTGATTGATAGGTAACTTAGTATCAGTTAGCAATTCGGTAACCCTCGGTATTGTCAGAGAATTACTGATGAAAAACAAGATCCTATAGTATCTATGCAACAGGTTTGATATTATAATGTTGACCTGTGCAACCAATATTATAACCTTGCTAATTGCTAACAGATAAGTCCCTAAAATAGATCCATAATAGATAGCTGTATGATCGCTATTAGGTAAACTTCTATACTGACAGCCCTGGAGATATTACTTTCAAGGATAGAACATGGAATGGCATATCTCCTAATTTGTTCAGAAGTTTCTCATCAGCCTATTTTTACATATATTGAACCCCTAACATGCAGCTCAGCGTTACGCCGACGCGCGTTTCGCTTATGGGCTTTTACAAGGCAATCCCGATGTCCGGTTAGAATGGGCTTTATAAAGGGGGGAAAAGATCCACCCCTAACATGACGTAAGTATCAGCTGTATTGATGAGCCAATACGCTCATTTACTCTAGCGGTCTTGGATAGGTCCTTCGTATCACATGACCCCTCACATGTTATAGTGACATCACTTTGTAGTTTTTATTATGTTCCCGAAGATGCGTGACATCACTTTGTAGTTTTTGTTATGTTCCCGGAGGTACGTCCAGATTAAAGCATTTTGATTGGTCCTATAATTCTTGAACGTCTACCTTCTGTTTAATAATGTTATGATATATATAGTTGGTAAGTAAATTAGTTATAATGAAAACATTAAAACTCCAACCTATCGTCCCGTTACTTTTATTTTGAAAAATTATGCACAAATCCTCATTATATTAGCCCATATACCCTGATGAGGACATACCTCAATTATCTTGTCACTCACCGGACTGTGAGTGCTACTTCTCGTGTGTTTAGGAACCGTGGCCGTCCACCATCCTGAGGGTCTGCGCATGTGCAGCCCTTTCAAACCTTCTGTTCATGTTCCTTATAGTTAATTGGCTGATCAGGCAACACTCCCTATTTAAAGCACCTGTGGTCAATACCTCGTGGCCTGATCTTGGAGTCTCATTCCCCATGAGCCTCTGAAGGTGTTCCTGTGTTTCCTCGTGTGTTCAGCTCCTGCTGATTCCTGTTGTTCATTGTGGTTTCCAGACCACTTCATCTTCCCTGTGTTTCATCGTGACTGCACCAGCTGATTCCTATCCGCTGCCTCTGTGCTACTTCAATTTGCAGTCCACTTCAACTCTCCTGTGTTTCATCGTGACTGCACCAGCTGATTCCTATCCGCTGCCTCCGTGTATCTACAGTATCCTGCTCACCTCAACTCTCCCGTGTTTCATCGTGACTGCACCAGCTGATTCCTATCCGCTGCCTCCGTGTATCTACAGTATCCTGCTCACTTCAACTCTCCCGTGTTTCATCGTGACTGCACCAGCTGATTCCTATCCGCTGCCTCTGTGTACCTACAGTATCCTGCTCACTTCAACTCTCCCGTGTTTCATCATGACTGCACCAGCTGATTCCTATCCGCTGCCTCCGTGTATCTACAGTATCCTGCTCACTTCAACTCTCCCGTGTTTCATCGTGACTGCACCAGCGGATTCCTATCCGCTGCCTCCATGTATCTACAGTATCCTGCTCACCTCAACTCTCCCGTGTTTCATCGTGACTTGTCCAGCTGATTCCTATCCGCTGCCTCCGTGTATCTGCAGTTCCCTGCTCGTCGCAACCCTCCAGTGCTCCTCGCGTCTGCAGCCAGTTGATCCGCTCTCCGTGCTTCTACAGTGTCTCCGCTTGTGTCAACTCGCCTGTCTGCATTGGATCAACGCCCCGCTGCTTTCATCTCGTCTAGAAATCTCTACTCTTCAGTGTTCTCCAGGTATCCAGTTCTATATACTACTGCTTCCTGAGTATTTGTTTCCATCCCTGCTGGTCTACCTACCTGTGCGCTGCACCTACTTGATTACCGCTTCTACCCTCCTAGGACTTCGCATCCTGCCGGCCTCCCGCCGTTCAGGTATCTCTGCACTTCTGTCTGACAGCCTGCTCTCCTGAACCACGGTATGCATACTTCTCATTAACTGTGCTGGTGTATTGCATATCTTGCTGGACTGAGTTGTTCTCCTCTGAAGTTTACTATCCGCTGAGACTATTGCCATCATTTGACTGTGTTACCTTTTGCCTGGATAGTTCTTGTGACTTTGTATTATTGTGCAGTGCTGTTCAGTCATTACTATATTGTGCATATCATCGTGGGATCAAGTTCAGTGTGCCCGTGTATACTCCTGCATTGCATTTCTCTCCCCGTGCTCCTCCTCACATATATATTCAGTGGTACAACTTGCTAGAGGCAGACCACTGTTCCCTGTTTCCTGAGTCACCTGTTTCCAGTATCCTTTCACATAGCAGTGGTACAACTTGCTAACGCAGACCACTGACTTCCCGGATACCTCCACCTGGATTCCATTCCTTCACCTAGACAGCGGTACAACTTGCTACACGCAGACCGCTGACTCTCATCACCTCCTCGTTACTTTTGGACTTTCCTCCTCACTATAGCAGTGGTACAACTTGCTATCCGCAGACCACTGACTACCCTCACGTTTCCCTTGTCCATTCAGTTCCTCGTGTACTATTATTACATATTACCAGTGCTGCTAGTCATAGACTTTCCACGAGCATTCTCTACCATCTGCTGTCTCCTGTTCCGTGATCACCCCGCTACCAGAGTACCATATTACCACCTATACTGCTCTGGTAAGTCCATCATCTGGTGATCCCTGGGTAAAGACTCCTAGTGCCCGTGACATATCTACTATGATGTATTTGTTTACATATTTAACATGCTATATTGGCTTGACTAAACCAATATAAATCCTATAGTATGCATCTATGGTGAACTATTGATTACCAGTTAAAGTATTAATGAGTATTAATTTTGTGCTTAATAGTGCTTATATATATATTATTATTTATTGACATCACTAATAATTACAATGCTGAAAATAAATTAGGTGTTGTTTCCTTATTCTATAAAAACATAAAGAGGTGAAAAATACAATATAACTTAGTGATCTTAACTTAGTGTAGGTGTTAATTGATTAAATTAAATTAAAGGTATGCTGAGATATGCATACTTGATAGTGTTACTGGAAAACAGTAATAAACGTATTAGATTAAGACTGATACAGCCAATTAGGCTGGATCAGAAATGATTGTTCGATAGTATATAACTACTGTGATCATAAGTGTGGATTTAATATTAGTGATTTGATGTGAGTAAGTAATAACTTCATACTTTAAACTAAATATAAGTGTTTTCAACAGTGATTGTTGAGGTATGCTAAAATATGCATACTTCTCAATATCATTTGTAAGAATATTAAGGCTGTTGTATTAGGACTAATAGAGTCAATTTGACTAAATCAGAATTATTCATTCTGTAGTGTATAGAGAACACGCTGGTAACCATAGATTATTCGTTTAATATTAATACTTATTTCAATATTAAGAACATATGTTAAATATTTTTATTGAGGCATTAAATTTCAAACAGTTTATTGTTACTGTCCTATCATACATATACCATGTAGTTGGTATTGTCATTTCAGGAGCTCAGTTTGTATATCCCCTCCCCTAAGACCCAAAATTATTTGTTCCATGGCATATGCTTTGAGATGTTTCGGATCATTATTATGATGAGTAGAAAAATGTCTTGCCACTGTGGATAATGGTCTCATGTTGGTTCTGTCTCTAACAGCATTACGTATGTTACCAACATGTTCAAGAATTCTTTTCTTGAACGGTCTACTCGTCATTCCTATATAATTAAGTTGGCAGGGGCAAGTTAGACAGTATATTACGTTTGGAGTATTACAGTTGAGAAATTGATCAATTGTCCATTTCTGTTGGAATTTATCTGTATATTCCTTAGTTGGAATCATATATTGGCATGCTTTGCATACTCCGCAACAAAAAAACCCCTTGGGTCTTATGGATAATTGTTTCCCTAATGGTTGAAGTTGACTATGAACTAATTGATCCTTGAGATTTGTAGAACGTCTCCACGTGATTTGTACTCAATCTTTTAAAATTTTATTAAGGTCCTCATCAGACAAGAGGACCTGCCAATGTTTTTGGAAAAGGGTTGTTATATTTCTCCATTATGAACAGTACGTACCTATCATTCTGATGTTATCATTCTGAGTATTTTTCTTATTATTAGGGGTAGGATATATAAGGGACTATCTGTCCCTTGTTCTAACTACTTTCTCTGCTTGTCTGATAATCCTTTTACTGTATCCTCGGTCAAGAAATCTTTTTTTCACTTCATTTGCTCGTTGCATGTATACTGCCTCATCAGAGCAGTTTCTTTTGACCCTTAACAATTCCCCTTTGGGTACCCCCTTAATAACGGGCGGGAAGTGGGAACTTGTAAAGTGTAGAAGGCTGTTAGTAGCCGTCTTTTTTCAGTATATGTCTGTATTTAATCTTCCATCATTGGTTTTGGTAATTGTAAGGTCCAAGAAATGAATCGTTGTTTCATTAATTTCTGAAGTTAACTTAAGATTTATATCGTTGGAATTGAAGGCCCTGACAAATTCATGAAAGAGGGAATCCTGGCCGTCCCATAGTACCAAAACATCGTCGATGTAACGTAGCCACAAGTTAATATGTTTGGTATATTGGTCATTCTGATCACTGAATACATATTCCCTCTCCCACCAACCCAAAAACAAATTGGCATATGTGGGGGCACATGCAGTCCCCATTGCAGTCCCCCATATTTGTAGGAAGAACTTGTCCTCAAAAATAAAGTAATTTTTGGTTAAAATAAAATGTAGCAATTTTATGAGAAAATCATTGATGTTGTTCTGTTTTTCCATGTTAAGAAAATAGCGTACGTCATTGATACCTTGTTGCTGAGGGATGTTATTATAAAGGGATTCCAAATCTAGTGAAGCCAATTTGGTGGAATTATTAATTATTACATTATTGAGTTTGGCTAGTACATCTAGTGTATCCCTTACATATGAATACCCCTACAACCGCCTAAGTACTGTTTCCCTCAAATCTCCGGACTCTCACCGATACCGTGGGTTGTAGTTACCCCTGGCAACTGCCTACAATCGGTTGCTTCATCTTTACCTTTCACTACAAGTTCCTTTCCTTTCCTGACAAGCCCCAGTACAGAAGCTGCGGTGTATCAGGGGACATCTCCATCAACTGTTCCTTAATTTATTCCAGTGGCCATGAGTGTTATATCAGTCTAGACACCATTCACTCGGTGTCTCTTTTGACTCCCACTTGCACTAGAGTATCCATACCCTTGGTGGCTAGGTGGGACCCTCTGTTTGTCTGCAGCCAAGCCTGTCCTCACCACTAGGGGCAACAGTGAACACCAGGCTTTCGGAGCAGATTCCGGGTTTTGCTGTACTGGCTGGGGGGTTCCTAACAAGCCAGATATATCTGCGGACCCTTTGATAAGCCCGCAGCTTCAGCTCATTGCTGATATAGCATCCCGAGGGCATGCTGTCTATACCCTCGGTCAGCACCTGCAAATACTGCAGACCTCATTTTCTTTTGCTCCAGGCAGCTAATCTACAATACTCTGCACTCTGATCGGTTCTCTGAGCATGTATGAGCGAGCTCACGTCGCACGCGGATCCTTCCTACACCTGTGTGTAAAATGGCCGCCTGCTATTCCTAGCAATCCTAGGGGGGAGAACGGAGTGATGAGATGAGTACTCCGTTCTTTGCAATGAGGATGACTTATGTACACCTGGCTTAGCATTAAAATCTGGATTCAAACACAACTGTGCTCTTCCTTCACTCCTGCTTATTACCGAATGTTTGGTGGCAGGGACTTTATGCTATTTGTTTTTGTTACTTCTAAAACATTATTACAGTAAGTACTATTTGATGTGATATGTTACAATAGAACATTTTTGCTTCAGAATAGGTACCGAATTAGTTAGGCATAAAGCATTGTTACTGTGCTGGTAACTTTCAAATAGTTTGATTTTGCTCTATATGCAAAGGCAAAGTGTCACATTTATAGCAATACTCTGCTAATGGTTTTTCAAAACCAAACCCAGGGGTAAGCAGACTTATAGCATTGTTGGTCTGATTAATTAAAATGTATATAGCCACTATCTTTGGTGGTCCAAAAGCAAGGATGTACAATATTATCTACACTCTCAATCATCCTTATGCCTCTCTTTTACCCTCTCCTTAGATTTATTAGCAAATTGGTTACATAGCTTTGCTCTGCTCAGGAATCAGACTTCGATATTGGTGAGTTCTCTGTGCTTAAAACACTGCAGATTAGTTAGTGATAACAATGGAAACTGTCCAACTGACCTTCATTTATCTGGGCCTGAGAAGGGGGTTGAGGTCCATTACAGTTGTTTGGGAAGTGTCTGCGGCTAATCGAAATTACAGACACCTGTATCTATAAAATTAGCAAACTCTCTTGTTAACCCTAGTCTGTCTGCCTCCCTCTCTGTCTGTGTGTGAGTGTGTCTATATTAGGGAATTTAGACTGTAAGCTACAATGGGGCAGCGACTGATGTAAATGAGTTCTCTGTACAGCGCTGTGGAATTAGTGGTGCTATTTAAATAAATGATGATGATGAGCTTTAATTTTGCAAAAATTGTATTTTATTACTTTCTATTGCTTTTACTTGTCTTCTAGTAGTTCCCTCTTTATTTTTTTCCTGTCAGCTTGCCTTGTTTTTCTCTTTCTCATTCCCCTCCTTTCCTTTTCCCCCTTTACCAACTCCCATCAGGTATTTTCCTTAATTTCCCCTTCTATTTATACTCCCCCCCCACCCTTTCCCTTGCTATTTTTCCCCTTTTCTCCCAGCACACCTAGCGCCGCAACGCTGTCGGAAGGCGACCGGCTGATTAGCAGGGGTGGGGGACTGAGGCTTCTCCAGCGCCTGAGCTCCATCGGAGCTATAGATGCCAGGGGAGTGCTGCTGCCCGCAAATCTTGTGCCCCAGAGCGGGCAGCTACGCTGCCTAGCTCTGAAGCCAAATCTATTGTAGCAGGGGCATGCAGGAAGCAGAGGAGGGGATCTCCTTCCCCTCCTTCTGCAAGGAGACAGGGAGATATTTGGGGGCCTCACACTCCACCTATCTCAGACGGCGTCCCCGCTGATTCCCTGTCAGACGGGGAACGAACGTCTGATCTCCCCGTCGGCTGCCGCAGGACTTCCGGATAGCGGGCGCATGCGCCCTGGTCTCAGTTACGTTGCTAGGCAACGGGACGCTGCTTCTGTTCCCGCTGCCGCCTCCGCTCTCCACCAATCAATTCAGTCTGGATTCTATTTAAACCTGCCTCTGGCGCCATTAGGGTGCCAGAGTAACAGGTTCACCACCAGTGTTCCTGGCTTCCCTATTCCTCCATACTCCTGAGTATTCTGATTCCTGATTACCTGTTGTGACCCCGGCTTGGCGACCATTCTACTCTTCTGTGTGACCCATTCTGTACTGTGACTTCGGCTTGGCGACTATTCCTTTGGATTACCCTTTTGTACCTGATATTCCTGACTGCTGTGACCCGGAACCGTCTGACCTCTCTACGCTACACTGGTAACTGGCTAATAGGACCGCGACCTGCGTGCTCTCTGCTGCGAAGTCCAAACCTCCTTGCGGGGGTCGCCTGTTTGACCAGTGGCACCAATACCGATTAGTGTCATATTATCTTCAGCCTCATAGGCCTACAGCGTGACAACCTATCACGGGTGAAAGTATGCAAAGTGGTAATCACATTAGGTATATGGGAGACTCAAATAACCAATATGATTTGCCAGTAATAAGACATTCCCAACCAACTGCATTAATGGAAAGTGAATGTAATCAAAGAGGTTTAGGTTTCACTGGGTCACTTTCCCCTAGCCCTTGGCTGTATCCTCGCATAATAGGATATAATGTATTGCCAAATAGATTACCCCCCTCATGCCTGAGGGGTGGATGAGAGGTAGAATTTGCCCCAATTTTGCTCAGAATATGGGCTTCCAGTCTTCTACCACACCTCCGTTGTATTCTCAGACCCCTTCTTCCTCATTGTTCCTTGTTGAATTCTCCTGTTCCTCAGTTTCACAAGTAACTCGGCAATTCATCCTGAATTTTTATTTGTCAACACTGCTGACATGGGTGGTTATACCGCTCCTTTATATGCGCAGGCTAGCGACTTCCAGACATCATCAGCCACTCCACAGCCCTCCTGGGCTTTTCCACCAGCAGCATTGAGAGAGGCTGCCCCTGCTGCTGCTGCCAGCTGGTCACTTCCATACCCTCCCCCCACGCCAGCGGGAAATCTGCCTACTCCACAGCATTGGATAGCACCTTACCCCCCTCCTTCCAATATATTTTTCCACTCGGCCTCTCATTCTGTATTGCCACGGACAGTACATATGCCTTTTCCAGATCCTATTTTTTTTCCCATTAACCCATTACCTGGACAAAATCTTGGCCCCCCCTTGCCCTGGGTTTCTCTGTCAGCCCCACAGCAATTCCTGATGATAGTCATTTATCAGTTAGTAATGTTACATGTAGCGAGAACCCTTCTGTCAGTGTGGATGTGGCTAACATGTTATTCGTTTCACTGCCTCAGGTATCCGGTGAGGCATTAGCGCAACAGCGCAAAATACATCTTTATTAGCCAAACTAGATGTAGAATCTGCGTTCAGACTCCTACCTCTTCTCCCGGAATCTTCCAGATTCATGGGTTTTAAATTAGTGGACGGTTTTTACATCGACCGCTGCCTTCCCATGAGCTGCTCAGTGTCATGTGCCTTCTTTGTAGGTTTAGCTCCTTCCTGAATTGGTGCGTACAAGCAGGAACAGGGCACGCAGGAATTGCCCATTATTTAGATGATTTTCTGTTTATGGGTCCTCCTCCATCCTCGATTTGTGCAGATACCCTTTTTTCAGCAAAAGCATTGTTCGCAGAATGGGGGTCCCAGTGGCACACAAAAAGACCGAGGAGTCTACTACATTTCTGTCATTTCTGGGCATTGAAATAGACATCATGGCATGGTATTGTCGACTGCCTAAGAAGAAGATAGATAAATTAGGAGCAGCAGATTCTGACACCCTGAGCTCCACTACTAGTTCATTACGGTGGGTTCAGTCTCTTCTGGATTCGTTAAACTTGCAAATAGGGTTATCCATATGGGCCATTTTTTTATAGGAAATTGCAACTTGCCACGGCCGGATAAAAAACGGCCTCACGCATGAGTACATTTATCGACGGAGATACATGGAGATTTCCAGATTTGGGCTACATTTTTGCAGACTTTTAATAAAGTCCATATCTGGCCCAAAGAACAGGTTTCTAATGTGTTTCTTGATCTGCATACAGATGCCTCGGGAGCTACTGGTTTTGGGGCAATTTTCCAGAACGAGTGGTGTGCAGCCCCTTGGCCTGCGAAATGGCTCCATAATGGTCTTGTGACAAATTTGTTGGTTCTTGATTAATTTCATATAGTTTTGTCCATTGAACTCTGGTCTTATAAGCTAGCTGGCCAGAATGTAATCTTCTGTGTGATAATCTCGGGGTGGTGCAGGTGATCAATCGCCAGAGCGCCACATCTTCTCCAACGGTAATCTTTTACGCAGGCTTCTGTTAAAATGCTTGGAGAATTATATTATTTTCTGAGCTAGACATGTCCTTGGCGAGGTTAATGATATGGCAGATGCTCTCTCGCTTTTCCAATGGCACAGCTTTAGGGAACTCGCGTCTACAGCTAATTTAACCAGCATTCCTTGTCCTTCTTCCGCATGGCAGTTGGTCAAATCGGGATGATTAGGTTGGCACTGTCGTCTCTTGCACACTCTACAATATGGGCTTATCAAGCGGCCTGGCATCAGTTGGAAGGTTTCCTACATTCCAGGGCCACAAGTACCTCTGGTCAGGCAGAAGAGATTCTAAATTTTATGTGGGGTAAATAAGACAACTATGGCTTCAATTTTAGCAGGCATATCTTTTATGGCTCGTTTGCAAATTATATCCCACAAAAGGTTTTGTAAATTCGAAAGCCATGATCCTAGGCGTCCCATTAGTGTTTCCATACTTAAGCAGTTGATAGGGTCTTTGGCGTGTGTAACTTCAAGCCTTATGAGACTATATTATTTAGTACAAAATATGCATATAAATTGATACCCTTGGCGCTAATTATGGCAGTGGTGGTCGGTTGACAATGCTTGGGGTCTGGGTCCCCAAAATAATGGATATATAAACAAAGAAATGCAATGGTCACCCAAGTCACTAACAAATACTTGTGCACTGTGTAGGTTTTAAAAAATACTATAATTTATTTTATAAAACAATACATATCCACATTAAAACTGTAAGACTTTTATTCAAAAATCACAATCAAACAATATCACTTAGATTTTGAAATATCAAGATAGCACAAGAATATATCAGCAGTTGCACCTACATATTCGATATGACTAGTCACATATGGATAATCCAAGCATTGAGCAAAAATGTGGTATAAACTTATAATGTTTTAAATAAATCAATCATGTGCAATCCTACGGGGTATTTGATGATACCGTAGAGAGTCCTGGGTCTATTAACCCAAATTCTTGACCGGAAAATATAGATGTATATTTTTATGTTTGTATACAGGGGGATAGTTCCGTGCGGTGTACAGTAAATTCAAGCCTCTTGCAGTGCGCCGACGGGCCTACACCTTCACGATAATTCTCAAACAACTCGTGTTGAAAAGTGTTGCCACAAAGGGATTCCCCCGAAAACAATTGAACTTGAGTCCGGTTCCCAACTTAGCATGGACTCCGTACACACATGGGTGTATCGATTCCCCCAAAGTGTGGAGGCAAATTCCGATGTAGTTTAGTACAGCCTCAATATCACTGAGCGTCTTTTCTCAATCATCCGAAATAGAATTGCACAGAACCCGATGGCTGTTTGGTTACGAAAATAAGTGGGTAATTGTAGCAATAAGCAATATTAAGAATCCCGAACTGGCGTGTTTCATCGCCAGCAGTCAGAGATATTGTTTAAACTTATCTTAGAGGTCTTTTATGTGGTTCAACTTGATTAAAAACAACTTACACCTTTTGTGAATTTAATCCTATAGCCACAGTGCACAAGTCTTTAGAAACATCCTTTCATATACTCATATGGTCTAAAGAGAACAACAGATACATATTTAAGATAATTCAAATTCCCCATACATTTATTTAAATTATAGCATTTTCTCCTCATTGGACCAAGAATAAATATACCGGTCTGGTACCCATAAACACTAAAATCTGATAGAATTGTTACGGCAACCAGTGCGGCATAAACTCATAGAACAGTAGAAGAGGTCTTCACCTTTAGCAGATGCCTTTTCCGTAGAGACTGGTTATGCTCACAGGTACTCAGATGCCCCCAGGACTTAAGCTCAGAGTAGTATGAGTTTATGTTCACACGGCACAGCACAGGCACAGGAGGTAGAACACGGAGCAGAGACAGGCCACGGATCTGCAGACTGGACAGAGCACTGGAGGAGATGTCAGGAACCAGCAGTGTCAGGGTCACAAGCAATGGTTCGGAATCCGGGGACAGGCAAAAGGTCTGGATCACATGCAATGGTTTAGAGTCTGGGCACAGGCAAAAGATCAGGGTCACAAGCAATGGTCCAGGGACAGGCAGAAGTCATACACGGGTAAATCAATATAAGGTTTCAACACCAAACAAGAACAGGAGCAGGCAGCAGTACTGAGACAGAACGCTATAACCGGCAGTGAGGCTCAGTCCTCACTGCCTTAAATAGTACTAAGAGTCAATCAGGATAAAGCCCTCAAGGTACCCACAGGTTCTGCCTAATGGATGTAAAGCCGATGGCCAATAGAGATGCAGTGCCCAGCTGCATAACAAATGGGAGAGCTACCATTAAACCCTGCTCAGCCATAGGTGGCTGAATTCATATTGACCTGTGCGCAGGCATCCAGCTGTCTGACAGCTGGCCGGGCGTGGCGGCAGGGAGTTTAATGCGTCCCTGTTGTTGCCCAGCCAACCGGAACCCTGGAACCGGAAGTGACGCCCCGGTCGTCATGGAGAAGGCTAGGACGTCACAAACATCACAGGAAGAGTCTCGGCAGCCGCGAGCACCGGCGCGACTGTCGACAAGAATATATCTATCTATTAGTATTGGGAATATCAGAAGATCTCAGAGGTAATACAACACACTGAATGCCAGTGTGTTATTGGGAACAACGAAAAGACACTCACAGTGTCAAAATGCTGTAACACATCTTAATAAAGACATTTGCTTACTTAAGGATATATACTTCAGAAATCTACATCCAGTCATCAGAAATATAGTAGCCAAAAAATAAATTATAAAATAAGTAAAAAAGGAAAAATAAATATAATGAAGATAATAATAATGCAAAATAAGAAATAATAATAAAAAAAATATTAATATTAATTTTACAACATGGGATCGCACATAGAACCATTAGATACATATAAAATACCAACATTAACTCACTAATATAAACATATGATAATTATCCTAAAATAATTTTCCATAGAACTATGCAGTACTACCTAGACAAGAGTTATACAATTTGGAACCTCATTGAACAGCTCTAGTTTAAACTTTTATATTGAGTTCAAGGGATTCATTCAGGCCTGTAGGGGACAGTGTATTTAAGAGACAGATCCAAAAAACCTCCTGTTTGCAGAGTCTTCTGAAACGATCTCCCCCCCCCCCCCACCCCACCTTGCTGTAGAAGTTCCAGACCCATAATGGAGAGACCATCAGGATTGCAATTATGTTTTTCACAGAAGTGTCTTGATACACTATGGGAGCTCAACCCATTGAGGATAATTCTTCTGTGTTCATTAAATTGTATTTTAAGTTTTCTAGTCGTACGGCCAACATAATATAGTTTACAATTAAACCTGAGCAAATAGATCACATATGTCGAGTTACAATTGATGAAACCACAAATATTAAATGTCTTTATCTTTCCCCATAGTCTCCACAGAATATAATTTATTTCTAATATAGTTGCAAGTAATGCACCGTGGTCTTCCACATTTGAAAGAACCATTCAGAATAGACGGAAACCAATTTACATCAGCTTCTCCAGGAGGCATTATTGCATCTGTTGTAAATGTCTTACAGGGTATTTTAGCTGGTAAATGTGGTTTCAAAAAGCTTGGAGCTAACATGTTCTTCGAATTGTTAGCTTTTTTGAAAACCACTGTTGGTTTCTCAGGTAAAAGTGATTTTAATAACTGGTCCTGTTTTAAAATTGAATAATTAGAAAAAATAATTTTATGTACAATTGAAGAAGCCTTATTATATTTAGAAATACTTGCCCACTCAAGATTCTTACCCTGTTTGTTTATTTTTGTATTATTGTTTTCAATACTAACATTCAATATCTCATTGCTAGTGCTAGTAGTGCTAGTTTCCAACTCTACATTATCTTTATTGGGGAACAGAAAGGTTCTTCTATCCATCCCTAAAACTTCTTCAAATGCTTGATATACTAAGGATGAAGGATACCCCTGATCTAAAAAAAATGTTGACATTATGTTAGCTTGTTAGACAAAAACTTCATAATTTAAGCAATTGCGGCATAATCGCATAAATTGACCCTTTGGAATATTCTTTTTCCATTTGTGGTAATGGGGGCTTGAAAAATGTAAATAGTTGTTACAGTCCACCTGCTGAAAATACGTAGAGGTGAAAATCATACCATCTATGGCTGTGAGGGACAAATCCAGGAATTCCATTTTAGTTTTATGATATTTATATGTGAATTTGAGATGATAATCATTCAAATTCAAAAAATCAACAAAAGCCCATGTTCGTGATTACCCCCCTTTCCAAATGAAAAATAAATTGTCTATATAACGACCATAGAGGACGAGGTCCGCCCCAAACTCTCCAGCCCACACATGAGACTCATCAAACTCTCCCACGTATAGGTTGGCGTAGATGGGGGCGAAGTGTGTCCCCATGGCCGTCCCCATAACTTGTAAATAATAATTACCTTCAAACAAAAAATAATTGTGTGATAAAATAAAGGATATAGAATCTAAAAGAAACCTCTGGTGTTTGACTGATAGTTCTCCAGCCTGTTTAAATACTTTTTTCATCACTTCAATACCTTTTATATGAGGAATATTCGTATACAAGGACTCAACGTCCATTGTTAAGAAGGCAAATTCTTTATTCCAAGAAAACTTTTGAAGAAGACCCAAAAGGTGTGTAGAGTCACGGATATGGGACAGCTTTTTCCATGGCATTTCACGGAGCATTTAGGATTAGTAAGTTGGTAGCTAATTCCAGAGTTTCTATAGGTTCAGCCTTTTTGGCGAAATACACATTTGTATCTAAGGCACATATTTCAGTTAAGATTTTGCACTCTAAGACTGATCAACATAATAAAGGTCAATGGATTAGAATGATATAACCATATGTCCGGTGGCCCTGTGTTTTAAACTGGCAGAGATTCGTTCCAGTGAGGGTGACACATGGTTGGTTAACAATGACGGATCCCCACTTTCAAAATGTCATTTTAATGCCATGTTTAAAAATGCGGTGCAAAAAATTGGATTAGACCCAAAATTCTATGGGACCCACTCTTTTAGGATTCGGGCAGTTACCACTGCAGCTGTAGGAGGGGTCTCTGTGCCTGACATTAAATCTTTGGGTCGCTGTAAATCAAACACCTATACAAAATTTATTAGACTATGATTATAAATGTTTTGCCCCTTTTCTACCTTTTATTCCCTTCCATACCCCCCTATCCTCCTCCCCTTTTCTCTTCACTCTTCCCTCCCTCCCTTCACCGGTAATTCAGGGTGAAAGGCATGAAGGGATTTTCCCATTTTTCCTATGGATACAGCCTTGATTAGTGGCGAGCCTCCGGGGGTTTTATGGTTTTTTTTACCTTCACTTGCATTACCAACCCTACCCCTCCTAGTTTCTTGGTGTTAAACCATTCATGTTAATACCTTCTTTTCCTGTGTTCTATGTTTGATGTTAAACCTTTTAGGTTGGTACTTTCATTTTTTTTAGTAAACCATAAATGGTTGGTCTCCCTCCCTCTGTGTTTTGCTATGTAATCCACATGTAATTGGTCTCCATTTTCATATACCCGTTAGCTGCGGTAAACCTTTCTGGTTGGCATTGCACCAGTTAAACCTTTAAAGGTTGGAATCCCACTCCTCATCAGTTAACCCTTACAGGTTTGAATTCCTATGCTTCTTTTCTTTCCCTACTACTGTTGTAGTAATTAACATTAATTGGTTAGTATGCCATTCACCTTCAATTACTCCATTTGTTTAGCAATAAACCATATTGGTTGGTCCCCATTCTCCTGTTCCAGGTTTGATTGAGTATACCTTGACAGCTTGCAATGCCTTTCTCCAATAATTACTCTGTGAGAAACGTTTATTGGTTGGTTTCCCTTCCATTCATTAAACCTATATGGGTTGGACCCTCATGCATAATGCTGCATTTAAAACAACCCCTATGTTGGGGGTATGTTTGGGGCTGGTCACACAGTCAATATGAAATATTGCGTGACAGATGGTTATGACAATAGTATGCAGGAGTTTAGGTGTCATTTCAAAATCTGGTATTTAAAACGACCTTTATATTATGTGCTTGCTTGGTCGTCTCTTTGGTAACAAAATTGATATTATACCTCTAGAATTCTGTAAGATAATCAATTATCTCTGTCTCCGGTTTACAGGCCTGAAGATACAGATTTGGATGATGGGCCATTCATTTGTTGATTGGGTTTCTAAACACTGGTTGGCAAGTGACTGGTAAAATTTTCCCCGCCCATGGATATTAGGTGGATTGGGAAGAGGGGTTTATGTTGGCCATCCCTTTTACCTTTATGGGAGGACGAAATATCAAAGTCACAGCCCACTGACATTCTAGTTTTACATATTGGCGGAAACGATGTTGGTAAGATTAAATCTTTGGCCCTGATTTTTAACATCAGAGAAGATTTGCGTGCTATACATGCGCAATGGCCAACGGTAAATTTATGTTGGTCTAATATAGCTCCTCGTCTTGTCTTGAAGGTTTCCCATCTGCCCTTCCACTTTGACTAAGTTGTTGCGGAAAATCAATAGTGTCACGGGACGGGTGATTAGAGAATTAGGATGTATGAATAATTTCCACCCATCCAATGAAGACAGAAACAACACACTTATTTCGGCCTGAAATAACTTGAATAATGAGGGTCTAGTTTTGTTTATTAATGAGATTTTAGAGCATTTAGGTTCGCTAGTCAGGTCTCGTGGTGGCGGGCTGGGAACCCGTTAAAGGGTACCAGCTGTGAGTAGGAAAGCAGTGCAGTCAGCAACTAATCACAACGGTGCTAACGCTATTTGGCTGCACGTCACTGCCCCTTTTGAAGTAACATCACTCTTGATCCTTCTTCGTGAAGGATCCCTTGACGTGCTTTGAGTGGCCGTCAATGTCGAGTCCAGAAGGGTGCAGTCACGCTGACACCTGATTTAGCACCGGCCAATGTTAAGGGATTATTCCTTGGTCTAGTTTTAATGCCATCTTGGCACTGCACTATTTGGTTTAATGATTGGTTGTTAGCTGACTGCGTTTGCTCTCGCCAGCACAGTTCTTATTTTCAATTAATTTGTTATTAATAAAATTGCGACCTTTTGCCAAAAGTTAATACGTGTCTGTGTGTTTATTTGGTTTTATTTAAAGTTACACTATTAGCATACAAAGAATATTTAAAGTGAGGGAAGGGAAAGACATTAACCATAGGCATTCTAATATATTAAAGTGCATGCAAACTATGTAGGAGTCTGAGGAATGCATTGTTTAGCTTAAGCATGCAATAAAGTCGATTAAGGGGGTGGGGGTTTTCAAATTTGCCAAGTTTAACATGAGTGTTTGATTTGTCAATGTTCACACTCAATTTATATTATAGCTAACAATGTCTGATGCTGGGCCCAGCTCGTCCCCCGCTCCAGTGGAAAGAACCAGATGACGCCCTAATTTACAGATGCTTGTGGAACTCGTGGTAGAAAAATTCCATTCAAGTACCGGACGACTTGCAGCCTTGGAGAAATCCCACCTACGGGAAGATGTTACCAATCAAGGGAATGCCATAGCTCTGTGTCGCCATATGCCCCATGAAGTCCAGAAACGGCACTTTGAAATTGCTTGTTCTAAACCAAAATTTCATTTTGATGCCTCAAAACAGTATAAGTCTGACGACTGTAACCTTGACACATATTGTGCCTGTGTAAGTCATTTGTCTGTCAAGCCCTTTTTTTTTACTAGCAAATGCCCATGATAAGCTCAAAGTGTACTTATACAAATTTCCACCCTGGAAAAGCCACACACATTTTACAGTGTAGTTGTAGTGTGATTTATGTGTGTAAATAGTAAATTGACACTTATGTACCATGTTTTTGGCTATCAAACTTTTTGTAGGCTAATTTCTTTTTAAAATTTCGGCTGCTAGGCTGACTATAAGCAAAAATTAAAGAAGAAAATAACAGACGGAAGGAGGCACACTCAGTGAACCGGTGGGGGGTCTACCGGAAGACCTGCGCCTAACACAAATAGAGAAGCATGCAAGTGTCGCCATTTCTGAGGAGTCTCTTGTTGGGGTAGGCCGAATTGATACAGGCTGTGACCCAATCCTAACACGGGCACTATCTCCCCTAGGTACATGAGGAATATTTAATATTTCTGTCTGTTAATGTTTAGGTTGTGTTTAGGAACATGTGGCACTTCTATCAGTATGTGCCTTAATGCAACCTTTCCAGTCATACTCTGTTTGTGCACAACATAATAGGACATGAAATGTCCACACTGATTTTAAAATGTGTTACTCTGTTTCAATCTAATTCCAAACATAAATATGACTCTTTCCTAATGTCCAAATATGGACACATATACTTAATAGACATGGCTGCTAGTTTAGATTACCAAGGCATGTTTGTTGCTTAATTCGCTGTAGTATTAATCGTCAAAATAGATGCATCACAATTGGCAAGAATTAACATTTGTTCACTGAGCATATTTTGAGGTTGCTTAGTTTAGAAGGTAATTTATTATTTTATTGACTTTTTCTCTATATGCAGAACGTGAGGCGGAGGAGGTGTCTGTAGACATTCCAGAAGTGGGAGTGCCTGCCCGTGATGTGGAGGCCCCGCGGAGAGAGGATGCACGACTCTTAAAACAGCAGACACTGTCGCACATAAGTCACCATTATGAATCCGCCACTCAGTCCTTAGACATACATGTTGGTGAAATTTCCACAACCCTCACCCGTATGAAACACAAATTTGACAACCAACTGACCACTTTAAATGCTACTCTCACAAAGATTGCCACCCTATTGTACAAAATCTACCAGAACAACTCACAATGCAATCCACTAACTGTCACTTCTTCACCAATTTCAACTCATACCACACACGCTACCTTCTCCACCACAGACCACCAGCTCATTCTTCATTAATATTTCACAAATGTGGCTGCTGCCCCTGCCCCTTCTGTGGCTGCTGCCCCTGCCCCTTCTGTGGTTGTTGCCCCTGCCCCTTTTCTGGCTCTTGCACCCCCCTCGGCATGTCCAGCGGTACACTCTGCTACTCCCCCTGCCACTCCCCCTGTCAATCCCCCTGGCCCTTTGTCATGCTGTCGGTCACAATCTGCTGCCCAAGAGAGCTCCGATGCTTGCTCTGAGCCCTCCACATCACGGGTGACTAGAAGCCAGGCACAGGTTGAAAGACCTCAGCGATGGGAAAAATTACAAAAAAATATATATATATTTTTTATTTTACAATTTTGGAAACTATGTGAAATACATGGATAGTGTAATTAAAACTAAATTACACTTGATTTGATAACTGTATGGTTGTTGGTTATTGTAGATATATTAGGGTTTCAGGGCAAATTCCAACATATTGGCATTTGTCGGTACATTGTTACATCAGTACACTGAGACTACATCACTTAAAGCGCTCATTTCCAAGTGTCTTAAATATATTTCAGATCGAAATGGGCCTGCAAAGTGTTTGCAAACTCTAATCCTATATCTTATTTGGACAAAGTTTGGGTGGAGTGAAATCATACACATACCCAAGCATCCACCACAACAAGACAATACCCCAAACTCCAAGGTACATAGTAAACTACAAAGCGTACTTTATGACTCTCAAATTGTTTGCTCCACAGGGACAAGTGTGTAACTTCAGAGTACACTACAACATTTAAAAGTGAGTATCATGGATGCTTAATTGACGCATTTCTGATCAATCTCAAAACATTTAGAGCTGTCTGTCCCTTATTGCTTGGTCTAGAAAGGTGTGTACTACTTACATGTAGTGCAAGCAAGGGTTTCATTGTCCTGGGCTCTGTGTTGCATGTACATGTTTATTTTCAGCCCTTATGTCCCTTTTTTAGTACTTGGAAACCCAGATTCGATATGAACATATGAGTTTAGATCAATGCTGCTTGTCCAAAAACCCTGGTCATCTGATGCTGTGAACACATTCACACTATATATTATGTCCGGTTACATCATTAACCATCTTCAGCCCAAAAAGTTTTTAAAAAATAAAAAAACACTATTCAAGCAGCCCACACAATAATGGCCATTAAACACCAGGGTAATTCAGGCTAATCCTACATAGCAAGTGACAAAGTGCAGGTTTGTTGAGATTTCATGTTGGTGAACATAACAAAATTCTACCAAAGTCAAATGTCTCGTGTCTCCCAGATTTTATCTGGAAACAACAAGTTACATATATGACTGGTGTGTGCAAGATCACAATCTGTGTTTTCACCCACAATTTAGTCTGCTTAGAAGTGTGTATATGTGTGTGGCTGGAATGGAACATTGCATGAGTGGGCAAAGAACAATATAGTTGATGTGTAGCAGTTCAAAAATACCTTAAGAAGAAGGTCAAATCTGAAAAGGGTGGATAGTGTCATTGTTTCACTGCTGGTCAAAACCGGATTAAGGTAATGTTGATAAGGACTCCAACAGATGCTGGACTTGCATAGGACACCAAGGCATTGGACTTGATTGTGTGGACTTTGTGCTTTGCATTTTTTTGTGGCCATGATTCAGAGCAAAGTGGTGATTGTGACTGGAGTCTAATTTTTGCATTGTGGTTTGAATATGTCCTAGCCTAGGAAGTGTGGTGGGCAACAAATCTAGCATTTATCAACCTACTGTGACCACATGTACAGAGGTTATTTAAAAATATATAGGATTAAGTTTATTTGCCATGTTGAACTTGCAAAATACAAAATCCTAACACGTGGACCGGGAAAAGAGAGCATACATACTATTGACACAAATATACCTAATATTAGACAGCTCAAACCCACAAAATATAGTGTGAGTTATGGGGAAGGGCTGTATGTGTCTAATGTCAAAATAAGCAAGGATGGCTACAATAGATAGTACAAGTATTTATGTACCTAAATAGGACCCAAAGGACAATGGAGTGAATTGTGTGTATGAGAAGAGGAAGAACAGTTGTGTAGTAAGCAGCATATACTTCTTTGCGACTGATTGCTGACACTATTGCAGGGTCGTATTTATTATTAACAGACATTATTACATATTTGCAGCACAATACATAGAAAGTAAGACAGTGGTCTTTGACATAAAGTTCCTTGGATGAGGAACAAACAATCAGAGTCAAGTGAAGAAACACATAGGCAGGGTTGTAGCATTGGATAAATACTTCAACGTGTGATAAGACACGAAATGCAGAGCACTAAAATGCATGTCATCTTTGGCTGTTTAACCACTTCAACAAATACATAGAAAGTAAGACAGTGGTCTTTGTCATAAAGTTCCTTGGATGAGGAGCAAACAATCAGGGCCAAGTGAAGAAACACATAGGCAGGGTGTTACGAGCGACGGGGAGCCACCGCTCATTCCTACCTGCATCCCGGCTGTTGTCATGACAACGTCCGGAAAGTTAATTCTGCTTTCTGTGTCCTGGCCATTGTCAGGGAAATGGCCGGGACGCTGTTCTAGGTCAGTGCCGCGTCCCGGCAAAGCTGAAAGTCAGGCAATGCTGAAAATCAGTCTACTCAAGGGGGCAAATTACCCTATTCGACATCTCCCTGCTGATTGGTCCTTTTCAGTATTTAAGGCAGAGAGGGCTTAGCATCCCTGCCGGTTATAGCGTTCAAGTTCTGTACTGTTGCTGACCTGCTGTTGGATTCCTGTCTACCTGATCTTCCGTTGTGACTTTTGCCTGTACCTTGGACCTTACCTGTTTGCCTGTGACCCTGACCTTTTGGCTTGTATTCTGGACTTCGCTGTTTCGCTACAGACCTCTGACCTTGGCCTGCCTTTGACCACCCGCTACAATCTGGGCTAAGGCCCTGGTTCCATCAGCGCTAAGGCCATCTTTGACGAACTTTTACTACTCTGAGCTTAAGACCTGTGCACATCTGAGTACTTGTGAGCACATAAAGCTCTGCGGGAAAGGCGGCTGCTAAAGGTGAAGATCCCTACTCTAATTGTTCTAAAAGCTTATTTTGATGGTCATGGGCCTAACACAGGGTTGTAGCATTGGATAAATACTTCAACGTGTGATAAGACAAGAAATGCAGAGCTCTAAAATGCATGTCATCTTTGGCTATCTCACCACTTCAACAAATACATAGAAAGTGAGACAGTGGTCTTTGACATAAAGTTCCTTGGATGAGGAACAAACAATCAGTGCCATGTGAAGAAACACATAGGCAGGGTTTTAGCATTGGATAAATACTTCAACGTGTGATAAGACACGAAATGCAGAGCTGTAAAATGCATGTCATCTTTGGCTGTTGAAAGGAAAAGAAAAAATGACTACAACAATATTAGCTCACATATATCTTTACTGCATGTACTTAGTTTATGCCTTTGTGCACATGAAGATGGCCACTGTAACCTAACATGCAAAGAGTCTTGTATGGCTGAACACAGTACTCTCCGGAATAATGGCTTGTGGGTTTCAGCTATATCTTGGTTTAGGAGTGTGGTTTGTGGAGGTTTTGTCTAGAAAGTACCCAAAAAACCATCAGCTATTAAGAATGTGGATTGGATAAAGTTGCCTAGGCAGACACACAAATCTCCATCACGATTTCAAAGGTTATTAACAGCATTCCCACTCCTCATTCAAGGACACATCCAGGCCTCCTTCAGTTAGGAGGTTCCAACCTTACAGAGAACACAATAGACACTTGGATAGCCGATTCAATACACCCCTGGACCCTGGTTTTATAGTGACATGTACGCCACTTCACAGACGCTGTGCTTGCATACTGTTGCCTCTGTTTCAGTTTCGCAGGCTGCTCCCAATTCCAAAACCAGGTCAGGGCCTAGCCACGAACAGTCTAGGGAGAATACTCAACCAACCACATCAGCGGCGGCTACGTCAATGCAAGAAGCAGCCGCAGAGGCCCAATCGAATCAAATCAGTGAGCATAACTCTCAACTTATTTCATCTGCTCAAACACTCAGTCCACCTTGGTCAACAACTTGTGAGGACTCATTAGAATCAGAACAAGCACCACGCAAGCTGATGAAAATATTTAAGGAGCATTTTGGAGGTTTCAAAGGTGCAAAAAAACATTAGATACGACCGCTCCAGTACAGCTGGGTGGATGCTGAGTAAAATGCGAAAACACAGTACTCCTCTCCTCCATTCGCCCTAGCGTAAGGGATAAGCTACGTTATTACGTAGATATGTTCTCGTTCACAGAAAAGTCTAGAAAAGAATCCATAGCAGTTTGCGCCAAAGAATTTATAGTTAAAGAAGCTGTCAAATAAAGATGTACACGCCAATCTAAAAAAAAATAAAAATGGAAACTAATCGATAAAAACCAGTACAGTCCAAAAGGACATTCAGACTCAAACACTTCAATTGATGCCTATAGAATCTAGACAAAATAAAACAAAATAGAACAAAAAATCAAACTGGTATCATCAAATAAAAAATATATATGAAAATCAAAATAAATCAAAATAAAAAGTAAAATTGGCCCTAGTGGGAATTTTCTTTATGTCACGTTTACACAATAGGATAGATCCCACAAAATCATCCCTCATATCCAAAGCCTTTAAAGTCTGGGCAAAGATTCACTCGACAAATCAGAATAAAATAAGACCCATTGATAATAACCTTCTTAAACAAATCATTAGTGTGTTGCCAGTTGTAGCATCTGATTCATACGAAACCTTCCTGATTAGTGTAGCCTTCTCCCTCGCTTTTCATGTAGCCTTTTGCGTGTGCAAGTTAGTTTCTCAGTCTAGTGAACAATATGGCAGTGCTCTATTAGCTAGAAAGATGGTGAACACTGATACCCATTTGTCTTGTAAAGTTGTTAAGTCCAAGACGGATCAATTTGGTAAGGGGCAGTGGCTGTTTTTGCCTGCCCAGGAAGACACAAGTATATGCCCAGTGGCAAGGGTGCATCCCGAGGGGAAAAGACATATGAATGATGCAAGCCGATGGCTCTCCCCTTATGAAATTTCAATTCAATGCACTTATGAAGCTCTCTCTCTGGCTCGAGTAGGCTTGGACCCTAAACTTTACGGCACCCATTTGTTCAGAATTGGGGCAGTTACCGATGCAGCCAAGATGGGAGCTTCTACTAAGGACATTAAAACACTTGGGCAATGGAAATCCACAGCCTACAAGGGCTACATTAGGCCACAATAGTGAACATCTCCTATACCTCAGCGAGACACGTCTTAGTAGAGCGTTCCACTGCTAATGGGGCATGCATGGAGAGCACAGCCTGAGCTAACCGTGGTGAATGTAGTTGTATGACAGAGCTTTATATGCTTTGCCCTAGGTTCCATTCCCTCAAAATCAAGATTTGTATCATGGGCCATTCCTTTGTGTACTGGGTGGCCAGACGCCGTTTAGCCAGGGACTGGAGTTCCTTTCTCCTTCCTGTTAACATCAGATGGGTCGGGAGGAGGGGCTTAAAATGGGAGTCACTTATTCCCCTCTTAGAGGATTCAGCTAAGAACCACGGGTCCCCGGACATATCAGTAATACACCTTGGAGGGAATGACCCAGGTAAGGGTAAGTTGCTAGGCCTACTTATTGCTATAAAGGAGGACTTATGGACCATTCAGGCCCAATGGCCATCAATTACCTTGCTCTTGTCCAATATCATTCCCTGACTCTCCTGGAGGTCACCGCTCCTTAATAAAAAAATGAACATCATCCTTAAGAAATTAAACAGGTCCACCGGGCGAATCATAAGGGAACTAGAGGGTATGTCTATTGCTCACCCTTTAATGAGTGGATCAAGGGCATCTGATTCGGCAAGTCGGCGTCCATTTGAATTACGAGGGAATGGTGATCTTTATTGAGCAACTGTTTGCGCATTTGGGTACAGCAGTGAGGTCACTGTGTGTCGGGCTGTGATTTCCTTAGGAAGTCTCAGCTTGGTAGAAGAGCGGGCAGTCAGCAGATAATAAGCACATGGTGTTACTTGTATGGCTGGAGTTACTGCCCCTTCTGAAGAATCACGACTCTTGGTCCTTCTGGGTGGAGGACCCCTTGACAGGCTTTAAACAGGCACCAATGTCGAGTCCATGAGGGGCGCAGTCTCTTCGTTAGCTCTATTTAACACCAGTCAATCGTAATGGAGTTTAATCCTGGGACCAGTGGGTAGTGTTATGACCTTACACTGTTTGGCTTTGCAGATGATTGCTGACTGTTTCATTTAAATAAAAATAAACTGTGACTTTTTGGCAAGTTATATCTGGTGTCCAAGTGGTTATTACATGCTATAAAGTAATAAGAAATAACATTCTGGTAATGGCTAAGGCATGGAAAAGGAAAATTTGAACTATGCAGTTTTCTAAAAGAAGTAATAGGCTGAACGCGCCTAAACTTATGGTGTGTGTCTGACAGGGACTTACCATTGAGGGTTAATGCTTATGCAGTGTCCAGCCAATGAGTGTCCTTGGGAGGGTCTAAGGTTTTCCCCTATTTATCTTCCCTCTGTGGGTGGGCTGGTCTCTTGGTTCCCGCATCACTTGACTGCCTTCCACCCAGCTTATTTGGGTGGCTCACTCTAACAATTCCGGTTTTTCCCTCACAAAGTAGTGAGGGAAAAAGACACAGTAGTAAAAGAGTGGGCAGTCAGCAGATAATAAGCATAAGGTATTGCTGGTATGGCTGGAGTCAATGCCCCTTCCGAAAAATCACGAATGTTGATCCTTCTGGCTGAGGACCCCTTGGCAAGCTTTGAGCGGACATCAATGTTCAGTCCAGGAGTGGCTCAGTCGCCTCGTTAGCCTGATTATACACCAGTCAATCATAAATGAGTTTACTGCTGGTACCAGTGGGTAATGGTATGACCTTACACTGTTTGGCTTAGTGTTTACTTTCATTTAAAGAAATATAAACTTTGACCTTTTGCTAAATTATATCTGGTGTCCGTGTGGTTATTACATGCTATAGAGTAATAAGAATTAACATTCTGGAAATAGTTAAGGCATGGAAACGGGACATCTGAACTATGCCGTTTATGATCTTAATGCCAACTGTAAAAATAAATTTACAGTTGATCTTAATTGCAAGCACATGTCAACATCAATGATCTGCTCTAATACCTGGTGCAAGTGATACGACTAAGAAATCACGTACCTTAAAGACCTGCACCTGCATTCACTGGTGTATACTCTGATTCTGAGCATGAGCAGAGCAATTTCATGCATAACACAGTAGGTTTTTGTATTTACATTAGAAGCAAGAATATTGTGTTAACCACAGTCGCAAAGACAAATACACATATGAATATATTATACACGATAATAAAAATTATTTCATTTGAGTATAGTCCTTTCTTAGAACCCTTTTCGATACATTTTTATCATATTAGTGATCCGTTTCAATATGGTCTCTAATCTTCTTTTCAAACAGAAAATTTATTACAGTTACTAATCCATTTAAATATAGTCTCTGATCATCTTTTCAAATAAAAAAATTCTCACAGTTCATCAACAATATAGTTGTTCCTTGAATCATGGGAAAAAAAGACGGAAAATGTAATATGGTGTAGTATTTTCAATATACTTGGAAAACCCAATAAATATGTAGAAAACCTCTTTCTTTATATCACGCATCTCACCAGTTTCGCTCCATCTGGTTCACTGTGTGCTTTGGTTTCCCTTGGTTACCACTATCTGCTGTTCAGCCAGGCGTCCCTCTATCATCGGACACCATCTTGCCTAATGGTCTGCACATTCGTTTCCCTGGGAACCTTCTAAACCTCTGCTCCGCAGTGATTGGATCATCTGCAGCCAGTTCCCTTTATAAGGGCCCTCCTCTCTTTAATGGTTGTCAGATCATCATGTCTCTGTACCTGATAGGAAGCATTTCCTCTGACTCCTGTTGTTCCTGACATCGTGGATGGTGCAGCTTGTTGCAGCTTAGAATACCTGTGCTGCTTACTGCTCAGCAACTACCTGTGCAGCTCATCACTACTCAGCAACACCTGTGCAGTTCACTACTTCTCAGCATTACCTGTGCAGCTCAGAATACCTGTGCTGCTTACTACTTCTCATCAATTACCTGTGCAGCTTGCTGCTTCTCAGCAATTACCTGTGCAGCTCATCAGGGCCATCTTAACAACATTATGGGCCCCCGGGCAAAGCAGTGCACCGGGGCCCCTAGATATAGATATAGATATAGATGTATACAGATACAGATATATATATATATATATATATATATATATAGAGATAGAGATAGATAGATGTACTTACTCAGTGACCCTTAAAGGTTTTTTTTTGCAGGTTTTTTTCTTTTGCAGGATTATTTATTCTCATTAAGAGCCGTGCCTATGGGGCCCCCTTTCCCGTGGGGCCACCGGGCAGCTGCCCATCGTGCCCAATGGAAAAGATGGCCCTGCAGCTCATCTCCACTCAGCTATTACTTGTGCAGCTCAGAAAACCTGTGCTGCTTACTGTTTCTCAGCAATTACCTGTGCAGCTCATCTCTACTCAGCGATTACCTGTGCAGCTCATCTCTACTCAGCTATTACCTGTGCAGCTCATCTCTACTCAGCAATACCTGTGCTGCTTACTTCTTCCCAGTAGTACTTGTGCAGCTCATTGCTTCCCAGCATTATCACTGCAGAGCATCGCTCAACATTGGTCCTGTTCCAGCATTAGACTCCGCACCTCTCTCCTATCGGGGGAAGTGCTGTCGGATTTTGTGGAGTCGATAATTAGTACCCAACCCACATATTGAAGGTTTATTAGGGTTCGTTTGAAGCAAGAAATCTGCTAGTTGCTCATCTATAACTCCAATTTTCTTATATTTTACAACAAGTATTGTAAATTCTTTGGATATCCTATTAGTTGGGTTACCTGATATGTGATTCTATTGTTTAATTGATGGTTAACTTCAGCAATATAATCTACTCTATTCATAATAACAATAGCTCCCCCTTATCGGTGGGTTTAATTACTATGTCCAGATTATTCCTTAAGGATTCCATAGCTTGTCCTTCTTTGTTAGAATTGTGAGATTTTCTTTGTGAGAAAATCCCAGGTTGTGTCATTTATTGTAGGGATGTGCACCGGCGACTTTTGAGGTCTCGTGTTTTGTGTTTTGGATCCGGATTTTCGTTATTTTTGAGGTTCGGATTTGTCTCGCAAAACACTTGACGAAAGGTCTCGGTTCGGATTTAAGGTATTGGATTCGGATTTTTTTTGAAAAAAACATAAAAAGTTTAAAAATCAAGTTTTTGGGCTTATTTTCACTCCTAGGCTATTATTAACCTCAATAACATTCAATAACAAGCATTTCCACTAATTTACAGTGTATTCTGAACACCTCACAATATAGTTATTAGTCCAAAACGTTGCAACAAGGTATCTTTCTGGACTGCGTAGAGGAGTGGGTCACCACAATATATATTAAAAACCCTGAACTTTTATGATTCGCACCAATAATTGTACCTGGACTGCGTAGAGGAGTGGGTCACCACAATATATTAAAAACCCTGAACTTTTATGAATCGCACCAATAAATGTACCTGGACTGCGTAGAGGAGTGGGTCACCACAATATATATAATAAGAAAACCATCAACTGGTTTGATTCGCACCAATAAATGTACCTGGACTGCGTAGAGGAGTGGGTCACCACAATATATTAAAAACCCTGAACTTTTATGAATCGCACCAATAAATGTACCTGGACTGCGTAGAGGAGTGGGTCACCACAATATATATAATAAGAAAACCATCAACTTGTTTGATTCGCACCAATAAATGTACCTGGACTGCGTAGAGGAGTGGGTCACCACAATATCTTAAAAACCCTGAACTTTTATGAATCGCACCAATAAATGTACCTGGACTGCGTAGAGGAGTGGGTCACCACAATATATATAATAAGAAAACCATCAACTTGTTTGATTCGCACCAATAAATGTACCTGGACTGCGTAGAGGAGTGGGTCACCACAATATATTAAAAACCCTGAACTTTTATGAATCGCACCAATAAATGTACCTGGACTGCGTAGAGGAGTGGGTCACCACAATATCTTAAAAACCCTGAACTTTTATGAATCGCACCAATAAATGTACCTGGACTGCGTAGAGGAGTGGGTCACCACAATATATATAATAAGAAAACCATCAACTTGTTTGATTCGCACCAATAAATGTACCTGGACTGCGTAGAGGAGTGGGCACTGGGCACCACAATAAAATATATAAAAAACCTTCAACAGGTCTGCATTACACTACACATACGGCTGCTCCTCCATCCTCTCCATCATATACATGTTGGAGTTTTAGCATGTGACAACCTCTTGTTTTTGATAATGTCAGTGCATTTTGAATATTTTTCAATTTGCCCCACACCACTGAATGTACTTTATCTATGATACGCATCTATCTATCTTGACTGCGTAGTGTGGTGGCCCCGGTACACAATTTGGTACCGGGGCCACAATAAAATAAATACACCCTCCACGTGTCAGAATTCCACCAAACAAGTATCTGGACTGCGTAGTGGGGTGGCCCCGGTACCCAACTTGATACCGGGGCCACAATAAAATAAATACACCCTCCACGTGTCAGAATTCCACCAAACAAGTATCTGGACTGCGTAGTGGGGTGGCCCCGGTACCCAACTTGATACCGGGGCCACAATAAAATAAATACACCCTCCACGTGTCAGAATTCCACCAAACAAGTATCTGGACTGCGTAGTGGGGTGGCCCCGGTACCCAACTTGATACCGGGGCCACAATAAAATAAATACACCCTCCACGTGTCAGAATTCCACCAAACAAGTATCTGGACTGCGTAGTGGGGTGGCCCCGGTACCCAACTTGATACCGGGGCCACAATAAAATAAATACACCCTCCACGTGTCAGAATTCCACCAAACAAGTATCTGGACTGCGTAGTGGGGTGGCCCCGGTACCCAACTTGATACCGGGGCCACAATAAAATAAATACACCCTCCACGTGTCAGAATTCCACCAAACAAGTATCTGGACTGCGTAGTGGGGTGGCCCCGGTACCCAACTTGATACCGGGGCCACAATACCTCCATCAACCCTCTAAATCCCACTCCACTGATGGCGGACACCGGGCGCACGTCTAACACCAACATTGCAGTTACAGCCGCAGTTATACGCTTTGCAATAGGGTGACTACTATCGTATTTGGTGGTCATGGCAAACGACTGTTGGACGGTCAATTGTTTGGTGAAAGACTTAGCGGTCTTACGACTTCCCCTCTGGGAAGATGACCGACTAACAGCAGCAACAGCAGCAGTGGCAGTAGTAGGCGTACCGCTGCAGGATTCCTCGGATGAATCCCGTATTGAGGAGGACTCAGTCTGGCTGGTGACTTGGGCTGCAGGACTGAATCTGATGGAGATTGTGGAGGAAGTTGACGAGGAGGGTGTTGCTGGTGTGTATCCAACTGGACCACGGGATTTAGGTGTCCCTGTACCGATGAGGGTCCTAGCCCCAGTTCCTGAACTAACCACTGAACTATGAAGGTTATTCAGGTGACGTATAAGGGAGGATGTTCCTAGGTGGGCAAGATCCTTACCCCTGCTTATTTGAGCTTTACATAAGCTACATATTGCCATACATTGGTTGTCTGGATTTGGATAAAAATAACTCCAGACCGAAGAGGTGCATTTTTTGGTCTTCTGACCAGGCATGACGATGGGCTTTTTCATCCCATGGACATCAGCTGTTTCCCCCCCTGGTGCCTCATTTACAATAACCACATCACCATCCTCATCATCAAGTTCCTCCACAGCGCCAGCTACATCATCAATAGCCTCCTCCCGAGCCACCTCTTCCCGTACAGTGATGGGAAGGTCAGGCTTGACAACCACCAACACGCTTGGACTCGCCTTGGGGATTTGTGATAATTTCTCTTTAGAAGGCAGAGTTGTTTGCTGTTTTGTTGCTGACAGCATAACTCTCTTCAATTTTTTGTAGGGGGGGGGAGGAGGAGGAGGGCTAAGATCCGTGGGTGAAGCTGAACCACTAGTCATGAACACGGGCCAGGGCCTAAGCCGTTCCTTGCCACTCCGTGTCGTAAATGGCATATTGGCAACTTTACGTTTCTCCTCAGATGATTTTAAGTTTCTCTTTTTGCTACTTTTTCTTAACTTGGGCTTTTTGGATTTTACATGCCCGGTACTACGAGATTGGGCATCGGGCTTGGAAGACGACGTTGATGGCATTTCATCGTCTATGTCATGACTAGTGGCAGCAGCTTCAGCATTAGGAGGAAGTGGGTCTTGATCTTTCCCTACTTTATCCTCCAAATTTTTGGTCTCCATTATATGTAGCACAAGATACTGCAGAATGTGTGAACTTGGTAATATTGCAGTACCAATGGACTTATAATGCTGGATTGGTTTTGCAAATTTGGTTATAATTATTATATATATTTTTTTTTTTTAAATTTTTTATTTTTTTTTACTTTTTTTTTATTTTTTACAAACTTGGGAATAATGGGGAAATAACTATGCCCTTAGAAGCACAGAGCACAGGACACAGCACCACTGGACTGAACAGGACACGGCACAGGACCCAGCAGCACTACGGAACTCAGCAGGACAGAGCACAGGACACAGCACCACTGGACTGATACTGCAGAATGTGTAAACTTTGTAATATTGCAGTACCACTGGACTTTTACTGCTGAATGTGTGAACTTGGTAATATTGCAGTACCAATGGACTTATAATGCTGGATTGGTTTTGCAAATTTGGTTATAATTATTATATATATTTTTTTTTTTTTTAATTTTTTATTTTTTTTTACTTTTTTTTTATTTTTTACAAACTTGGGAATAATGGGGAAATAACTATGCCCTTAGAAGCACAGAGCACAGGACACAGCACCACTGGACTGAACAGGACACGGCACAGGACCCAGCAGCACTACGGAACTCAGCAGGACAGAGCACAGGACACAGCACCACTGGACTGATACTGCAGAATGTGTAAACTTTGTAATATTGCAGTACCACTGGACTTTTACTGCTGAATGTGTGAACTTGGTAATATTGCAGTACCAATGGACTTATAATGCTGGATTGGTTTTGCAAATTTGGTTATAATTATTATATATTTTTTTTTTTTTTTAATTTTTTTATTTTTTTTTACTTTTTTTTTATTTTTTACAAACTTGGGAATAATGGGGAAATAACTATGCCCTTAGAAGCACAGAGCACAGGACACAGCACCACTGGACTGAACAGGACACGGCACAGGACCCAGCAGCACTACGGAACTCAGCAGGACAGAGCACAGGACACAGCACCACTGGACTGATACTGCAGAATGTGTAAACTTTGTAATATTGCAGTACCACTGGACTTTTACTGCTGAATGTGTGAACTTGGTAATATTGCAGTACCAATGGGCTTATACTGCAGGATTGGTTGTGAAAATTTTGTGGTAATTAAAAAATATTAAAGTAGTTTTTGGTATTTTATAAAAAAAACTTTTTTTTATTTTTTTAAACACAGGGGAATATTGGGGAAATAACTATGCCCTTAGAAGCACAGAGCACAGGACACAGCACCACTGGACTGAACAGGACACAGCACAGGACCCAGCAGCACCACTGACCTCAGAAGGACAGAGCACAGCACACAGCACCACTGGACTGATACTGCAGAACACAGCACAGCACAGCACAGCACAGCACTAAACAGCACAGCACTAAACAGCACAGAACTAAACAGCACAGAACTAAACAGCACAGAGGACCACCTAACACACCCTCCCTCTACCCTGATCAATGCCCGAGTGAAGATGGCGGCGACTAGCGGGGAATTTATAGGATCCGAGTATCGCGAGATCCGACAACGGGATTATGAGTCAGAGCCTCAGTTTCACTTTTGAATTTGGCGCCAATACCCGGATCTGTCTCGGATCCGACTCGGATCCGCAACGTTCGGGTGGGCTCGGATTTCAGAAATCCGAGCGCGCTCATCCCTAATTTATTGTATGCTGAACACCACGCAAATACCTGGTAGTGGTATACTTGCTATTCTATTTTTGGATTTTAAAGCATCACAATGAAATAAAGAGCACTCTTATACACCAAACTGTTTTTAAAATTCTATGTACTCTGAATAAAATGTTGAATTTTTTAAGAAGGTATCACCCCAGATGTTCCTTATATGTCTGAGCTTTGGATGACATATCGATATATGAGAAATACTATGGGACTACACCAGGGGGTAAATGTATCAAACTGCGAGTTTGCCAGCGCGTTGAAAACGCGGCAAATCGCGGGTGTTTTTTTAAAAAAAACTGGAAATGTATCAAGCTGCGATTTTGACACTTATGTTCAAAATCGCTGGTCATCTCTGGCGATTTTGAGCGATGTAAACACTCCCGAGTTTAGCTAACTCTCCTGTGTTTGGCAAACTCTCCTGTGTTGTAACAGTGAGAGTTGTAAACACATCACTGTTACACTGCCCTGTCATACAGCTGCCAGAGCTCCAGCAGCTGTAAAAACTGTAAAGAACAGATCAAAGTTTAAAAAAAAAACAAAAGCGTGGGTTCCCCCCTCTATTTATGCTTAACCCTAGTGCTGCCTGACTAGTGCTGGTCCCGTGAAAATCGGGGAAAAATTTTGCGTGGGGTTCCCCCGATTTTCACTTTACCAGCACTAGGCAAACCAGCCAGGGTTGGCGGTACTATAGCAGGGGGGCGCGCGGCAGGGGTCCCCCTGCCATAATGACTAACCAACCCTAGACTGTTCAGCGCTGGGCTGGATTCACTAGGGAGTGGGATGCGCTGAAAAAAACGAGCGGGCCCCCCCCCCTAGAAAGAACCAGCCCAGTGCTGATAGCACTAGGGCTCTTCCTACTACCCCTGGGCTGTGGGTAGTAGGGTAATACGGCGAGAAAGAGTTAAAAAAACAAACTGACACCAATTTTTTTTGTGGAACCACAGGGCCCAGCAAGCCAGGGATGTCAGGGCATGTTGGCACTTGTGGTTCTCCAAGTGCCAACATGCCCTGGCTGCCGTGGGTATGCTGGTGCTTGTAGTTATACAAGCAACAGCATGGCCACAGTTTTTAGGGCAACCTGGCTGGCTGGGACTTGTAGTTCCACAAAAAAAATTGGTGTCAGTTTTTTTTTTAACTCTTTCTCGCCGTATTACCCTACTACCCACAGCCCAGGGGTAGTAGGAAGAGCCCTAGTGCTATCAGCACTGGGCTGGTTCTTTCTAGGGGGGGGGGGCGCTCGTTTTTTTCGGCGGACCCCACTCCCTAGGGAATCCAGCCCAGCGCTGAGCAGCCTAGGGTTGGTTAGTCATTATGGCAGGGGGACCCCTGCCACGCGCCCCCCTGCTATAGTGCTGCTAACCCTAGCTGGTTTGCCTAGTGCTGGTAAAGTGAAAATCGGGGGAACCCCACGCAAAATTTTTCCCCGATTTTCACGGGACCAGCACTAGTCAGGCAGCACTAGGGTTAAGCATAAATAGCAGGGGGACCTCACGCTTTTTTTTTTTTAACTTTTACCTATTCTTTAACTTTTTAACACTGCCAGGGCAGTGTAACAGTGATGTGTTTCTACAACACGCTGCTATCAAGCAGCGTGTTGTATCTGGCGTGTTTTGAAGCAAACTCTCCTGAGTTTGCTAACTCGCAGCTTCATACATTGGAGACTTGTATAGCTGCAGTGGTAAACAGTGGTGAGTTTGATCTCTGGCGATTTTGCAAGTAGCGATTTTGACAGAAGCAGAACTCTGGCGATTTTGTATGAAAACTCAGCTTCATACATCGGCGAGTTTCAACTCTCCCGAGAAAATCGCTGGAGTTGCAAAATCGCAGCTTGATACATTTACCCCCAGGTGATCACACAGATTGAAAGCTATTCTTTTGATTTATTCAAGTAAGCACATTTAGAAAGTGGTTCCCCTGCTTATTATCGATTTCACGTGGTGGTAATGATAACATCTTGTATCCACCTATAAAGAAAGAGGTTTTCTACATATTTATTGGGTTTTCCAAGTATATTGAAAAAACTACACCATATTAAATTTCCCCTCTTTTTTCCCCATGATTCATTTTGCTGCTGGGGACGCGCAGGTCGCGGTCCCATACTGAGCCGAATAGCGAGGTACAAGGAGGGTAGTCAGGTAAGCCGGTTCGGTAACGCGCTGGCAGTGGATAATGCAGTGGAAATCCAGACGAATGGTCAATCAAGCCGGGTCAGTAACTTTCAGAAGATATAAGTATATGAGACTCACACCAGGGGCTTTTGGAACTTGGTACACAGACAAGATGCTTCAGAGTGGCCAGCTGGTGGTTAATGGATGAGTACATGCCTTCTCTCTCTTACAGAATAGACTAGGCCTATCTGCTTCAGTGTTTTGGTCATACCTGCAAATTAGACATTTACAATCGAGATATGTTATGGAGGGCGCAAGTAGGGGTCTGACCGGCTTTGAGGGGTTGTACTGCGTCTCCATCGAAACCAAACATACCATCTCAAGGTTATACCAAATACTCATTGTTAACTTATACTTCAAATTACCTGTTTATGACAGTACTTGGGACAGAGAATTGAGGAGAGAAACCTCTGAACAATTTTGGGCCAAAGCTTTTCAATACACGATGGCGAGCTCCTCTAGCCTCTCTGTGGCGAAGACGCGATACAAGGTCCTCTCCCGTTGGTACAGATGCCCTTCTCAACTTAGCAAAATGCACCCGGATGTCTCGAGGACGTGTTTGAGATGTGGTTCTGGACTAGGAACCAACTTCCACATATGGTGGTCCTGCCCTGTGATAGCGACATTTTGGAGTAAGGTGAAAACTATTACAGAGAAGATTTTAGGCACCTCAACCCCAGATGGACCAAACTTCTGGTTATTTAGTATCTCAAATATAACAATTTCTCAATACAAAAAAATCATTACTTCGGCATCTATGAAGTAGGGATGTGCACCGGCCACTTTTGGTGTCTCGTGTTTTGTGTTTTGGATTCAGATTTGCTTGAGGTTTTGGGTTCGGATTTGTTTTGCAAAACACCCGACGAAAGGTTTTGGTTCGGATTTAAGGTTTTGGATTCGGATTTATTTTGAAAAAAACATAAAAAGTGTTAAAATCAAGCTTTTTGTTTTATTTTCACTCCTACGCTATTATTAACCTCAATAACATTCAATAACAATCATTTCCACTAATTCCCAGTCTATTCTGAACACCTCACACCTCACAATATTGTTTTTAGTCCAAAACGTTTCACCGAGGTAGCTTTCTGGACTGCATAGTGCAGTGGTCCCGGTACACAATTTGGTACCGGGGCCACAATACCTCCGCCTTCAAATGGTCTGAATTCCACTGCACAGCTGCCTGCTCCTACATCCTCTGCAGCATATACAGGGTGTAGTTCGAGTGTGTCAAGACCTCTTGTTTTTGACGATGACAGGTCATTTTCATTAATTTATGATTTGGCAGCAACAGTCAATGTTGTTTAATATCTGATATGCCTCTATCTGGACTGCATAGTGGAGTGGCCCCATTACCCAATTTGGTACCGGGGCCACAATACCTCCTCCAACTTTCAAGTGTAGTGTTTATAATTTATAAAAACTACAGTAGTTATAGCACGTCAATAAGTCTTGTTTTAGACGACCATGGAACAGAGCATTCATCATTGAGGTCCCATCAAGTATGTGAAAGACAGACAGCGTCGAAGTGTTATTTGTTGACTTTGTTAACCAAACAATTGTCCCTGTTGCAAATATTCGTGCAATGAAGAGTGACTTTTTCATTTAAAGGCTCAAGCTTTCAAGTGTAGTGTTTATAACTTATAAACACTAGAGTAGTTCAAGCACGTCAATACCTCTTGTTTTTGATTATGACAGGGCATTTTACTTTTGGTTTAATTTGTTGAATTTGTTTTAATTTTGTTTTACTTTGTGCTCATAGCAAACGACTGTTGGACGGTCACATAATGGCAAAAAAAGAGTTGCAAGATGGAATTGTCCTTGGGACCTCCCACCCACCCTTATGTTGTTGAAATAGGACATGCACACTTTAACAAACCAATCATTTCAGCGACAGGGCCTACCACACAACTGTGGCTGAAATGATTGGTTTGTTTGGGCCCCGACACCAAAAAAACATTTCATCTCTCCCTGTACAAACTAAACTGACTCTACTGAGGAAAGATGTAGTCCTCAACCTCAACCTCTGATTCCTCTGCCCCTACAGTGTATACTTCCTTCTCCTCACACATTATCAATTCGTCCCCGCTGGACTCCACAACCACAGGTCCCTCTGTACTATCTGGAGGGCAGTGCTGTACTTCATTGAGGAATTGATAATTCATTTTTATGAACATCATTTTTTCAACGTTCTGAGGAAGCAGCCTCCTTCGCCGCTCACTGACCAGGTTCCCCGCTGCACTAAAAACTCTTTCCGAGTACACACTGGAGGGGGGACAACTCAGGTAAAATAGAGCCAGTTTGTACAGGGGCTTCCAAACTGCCTTTTTTTTCCTGCCAGTAAAATAGCAGTACCACTGGACTTATACTGCTGAATCAGTGAACTTTGTAATATAGCAGTACCACTGGACTTATACTGCTGAATCAGTGAACTTTGTAATATAGCAGTACCAATGGACTTATACTGCAAAATCAGTGAACTTTGTAATATTGCAGTACCACTGGACTTATACTGCTGAATCAGTGAACTTTGCAATATTGCAGTACTACTGGACTTATACTGCAGAATGAGTGAACTTTGTAATATTGCAGTACCAATGGACATATACTGCAGAATGAGTGAACTTTGTAATATTGCAGTACCACTGGACTTATACTGCAGAATGAGTGAACTTTTTAATATTGCAGTACCAATGGACTTATACTGCAGAATGAGTGAACTTTGTAATATTGCAGTACCAATGGACTTATACTGCAGAATGAGTGAACTTTGTAATATTGCAGTACCACTGGACTTATACTGCAGAATGACTGAACTTTGTAATATTGCAGTACCACTGGACTTATACTGCAGAATGAGAGAACTTTGTAATATTGCAGTACCAATGGACTTATACTGCAGAATGAGTGAACTTTGTAATATTGCAGTACCAATGGACTTATACTGCAGAATGAGTGAACTTTGTAATATAGCAGTACCAATGGACTTATACGGCAAAATCATTGAACTTTGTAATATAGCAGTACCAATGGACTTATACTGCTGAATCAGTGAACTTTGTAATATAGCAGTACCAATGGACTTATACTGCAGAATCAGTGAACTTTGTAATATTGCAGTACCAATTGACTTATACTGCAGAATGAGTGAACTTTGTAATATTGCAGTACCACTGGACTTATACTGCAGAATGAGTGAACTTTGTAATATTGCAGTACCACTGGACTTATACTGCAGAATGAGTGAACTTTGTAATATTGCAGTACCAATGGACTTATACTGCAGAATGAGTGAACTTTGTAATATTGCAGTACCAATGGACTTATACTGCAGAATGAGTGAACTTTGTAATATTGCAGTACCACTGGACTTATACTGCAGAATGAGTGAACTTTGTAATATTGCAGTACCACTGGACTTATACTGCAGAATGACTGAACTTTGTAATATTGCAGTACCACTGGACTTATACTGCAGAATGAGAGAACTTTGTAATATTGCAGTACCAATGGACTTATACTGCAGAATGAGAGAACTTTGTAATATTGCAGTACCAATGGACTTATACTGCAGAATGAGTGAACTTTGTAATATAGCAGTACCAATGGACTTATACTGCAAAATCATTGAACTTTGTAATATAGCAGTACCACTATACTTATACTGCTGAATCAGTGAACTTTGTAATATAGCAGTACCAATGGATTTATACTGCAGAATCAGTGAACTTTGTAATATTGCAGTACCAATTGACTTATACTGCAGAATGAGTGAACTTTGTAATATTGCAGTACCACTGGACTTAAACTGCAGAATGAGTGAACTTTGTAATATTGCAGTACCACTGGACTTATACTGCAGAATGAGTGAATTTTGTAATATTGCAGTACCAATGGACTTATACTGCAGAATCAGTGAACTTTGTAATATTGCAGTACCAATGGACTTATACTGCAGAATGAGTGAACTTTGTAATATTGCAGTACCACTGGACTTATACTGCAGAATGAGTGAACTTTGTAATATTGCAGTACCACTGGACTTATACTGCAGAATGAGTGAACTTTGTAATATTGCAGTACCAATGGACTTATACTGCAGAATGAGTGAACTTTGTAATATTGCAGTACCAATGGACTTATACTGCAGAATGAGTGAACTTTGTAATATTGCAGTACCAATGGACTTATACTGCAGAATGAGTGAACTTTGTAATATTGCAGTACCAATGGACTTATACTGCAAAATCATTGAACTTTGTAATATAGCAGTACCACTAGACTTATACTGCTGAATCAGTGAACTTTGTAATATAGCAGTACCAATGGACTTATACTGCAGAATCAGTGAACTTTGTAATATTGCAGTACCACTAGACTTATACTGCTGAATCAGTGAACTTTGTAATATAGCAGTACCAATGGACTTATACTGCAGGATTGGTTTGGGATATTTTTTTTTTTTTATAATTACTTTTTTTGAATTTTTTTATAATTTGGGAATAATGTGGAAATAAAGATGCCCTTAGAAGGACAGAGCACAGGACACAGCACCACTGGACTGAACAGGACACAGCACAGGACCCAGCAGCACCACTGAACTCAGAAGGACAGAGCACAGGACACAGCACCACTGGACTGAACAGGACACAGCACAGGACCCAGCAGCACCACTAAACTCAGAAGGACAGAGCACAGGACACAGCACCACTGGACTGAGAAGAACACAGAGCACAGCACAGCACAGAACTGAACAGCACGAGATATAGTAGGTACAGAGGACCACCTAACACACCCTCCCTCTACCCTGATCAATGCCCGAGTGAAGATGGCGGCAACTAGCGGGGAATTTATAGGATCCTAGTATCACGAGATCCGACAGCGGGATTATGACTCAGAGCCTTGGTTTCAGTTTTGCAATTGGCGGGAATACCCGGATCCGGCTCGGATCGGCAACGTTCGGATGGGCTCGGATTTCAGAAATCCGTGTGCGCTCATCTCTACTATGAAGTGGCACCTGTCACGGTACCAACGAGGGACAGCTGGATCCTGGTAGTTCAGCCGGGATTGGCGTGACTTCAGCTAGGGACGCAGAGTCTAACAAGCGAAAGGTGTTGGCCAGTGAATCCCGAAAGGGAATATGGACTTCGCGGCTTCCACTTGCAGGTCGCGGCCCCCTAGAAAAGTTCCCAACGAACCACAAGAGAATGAGCGTAGAATTATGTAGATAGTAGCTCACGGGAGGTACAGAAGAAGTAGAGCCTCTGGAGAACTGTGACCGTTACTACTGGCAACCGGAGTTGAGTTGAACAGGGGAATGCCACTAGGAGGTGGTACTAAGGATGGTCTGCCGCGTTGCCACTTGGAAGTGGTTTGTAGGTATGATTTGCAGCGTTGTCGCTTGGAAGTGATTAGCAGGAACAATTCAGCGTTGCCACTTGGAAGTGGTATATAGCAAGAATGTTCTGCAGCGTTGCCACTGGAAGTGATTAGCAGGGATAGTCTGCGGCGTAGCCACCTAGAAGTGGTTAGTAGGACTGGTCTGTAGCGTAGCCACTTAGGAGTGATTAGAAGGAATAGTCTGTAGCGTAGCCACTTAGAAGTGGTTAGTAGGAACGGTCTGTAGCGTAGGAGCCTGGAGGAGCAGGAACACAGGAACGCAGAGTAAGGAATTCCCAGGAGCATGAAAGACACAGGAGCTGTTTCCAATACAGGAGTCAGGGACTGACTGAAAGAACCAGCCCTGAATCTAGAGTAGAAGGGCAAAATATAGGGCTGGTTTAATTTAGGCAGCCAATAGAGGGCAGCAGAAGGTAAGAAAAAGGTTGGAAGTTTCTGCGCATGCGCAGAACTGCCGACTGCCAGGGAGAGAGAGACAGCTCCTGTGCCCCCTGACATACGGTAGTGGTTTTGATGGATTGAACTTTATTGGCTTATGGAGAACATATACTTCTCCAGTCAAAATAAGGTCACTGAATACGCGGCAATATGGCTACGATGACTTGAATTTAAAGAATCCACAGCTTACTGCTCTCTTACCGACTCGGGTTAACTATTCTCAGTTGAGATCTGAATGTTAATAGATGCTTATGCGATCAGGTCATGTTACATGTAAACACTATCTCTTTTATCTGGGCTCTATACACCTCGAGAAGTTAACCCCCTCTCCTATCCACTCTTACCTCCTTTCTCTTTAACTTTTCTTTGTCTTCTTTTATGTCTATATCATTACATCTTTATATAATTGTTCTGTATTGTATATTCGTGAAAAACTAAGTTATTTTACTGTGGCTTAGACTATGAATCTTATCTGTTACTCTAAGTTTGAAACATGCCTTACTTGTTACATGTATTTCATGTTTGTACTAATTTTGAAGATTTAAAAAAAAAAAAAATTACACAAAAAAGATACAAGGGCGTCAAGATCTGAGGGAAATTCCCTTGAGACCAACCCATCCTTGATTCGGTCTGCTAATCCTTACGAGAAGGTTGCTATTATGGCCTCATTGGTCCACTTTAATTCTGATGTCAGCGTGCAGAACTGCACTGAGCAATGTCCTACAGGCAGGTTACCCTGATGGAAGTTCAATAGACCAGAAGCTGCAGAAGACACTCTCCCAGGTTCATCAAAATCCTTCCTAAAAGCTTCAATGAAGGATGCAGAATTTCCAAAAAGGGTAGCGTTAAGCTCCCAGAGTGGAGAGGCCCAGACAAGTGCTTGTCCACTTAAAAGGAAAATTATAAAGGCTACCCTTGTCTGCTCAGAAGGGAAAGCCCCGTGGTTGCATTCAAATTGAATAACGCATTGATTTAGAAAGACTCTGCGCTTTTTAGGGTCTCCATCGAACTTTTCTAGAGGTGGTATGCTCAGACTGGAGGGTGAGGAAGTAGAGACTGTGGCCACAGTTGGTGATGTAGCAGTGATAGAAACTGCTGCTGCCGGAGCTGTCAAAGAATTCTGCAAGGCATCCAGATGAGAAACAATCCCTTGAACACACTGCAGGAGACGGGCTTGATCAGACTCTTGTTGCTCTACTCGTTGTGCTAGATGAAGGAGTAGATCACGGGCCGAAGGTTCACTTGTACCCTCAGTAGTCATGGCCAGATTATACTGTCACAATTCTGAATGTGGGGTACCTGCTAACGTTGGTGTAACTCGAGTATAGGGTGCGGAGTCTTCTCCAGGAACCCCCGCAAGGAGGTATGAGTTTTGCTGCTAGGGACGCGCAGGTCGCGGTACCTTACTGAGCCGATCAGCAAGGTGCAAGGAGGGTAGTCAGGTAAGGCAATTCGGTAGCGCGCTGGCAGTGGATAATGCAGTGGAAATCCAGAAGAATGGTCAATCAAGCCGGGTCAGTAACTTTCAGAAGATATCAGTACACGGGAAGAATTCAATAGAATAGTCAGACAGGCTGGGTGAGTAACTGGAAAGGCCTGCGCAGTAGGGCCGGCAGTGGAGTCGGAAGTCTTGCGTCTGGTTGCCAGGCAACCAGACGCGGCGAACGAACTAGAAGGCGACTGTCCCAAAGGAGTGGACAAACGGTGCCTGACATTGATGAACTGTGAGAGATTTTTTATTTCAAAAGAAGATCAGAGACTATATTTAAAGGGAATACTAACTGTGAGTGTTACAACTCTGCCCAATTGTGTCTTCAGGAAGATCCCATAAAAAGAAAAAGAAGAGGAGGAAAACCTGAAGGGAGCTTGTATGGAGCGTCTGGAATCCGCTCCTTAAAGGGGGGGGCTATGTTACAACTCTGCCTGTTATTTGTATCCAGCAGCAGTACCTTATACCACCAGAGGTGCCGCTGTTCTGTTCCTGAACTTTTCTACATGCCTGAAGGAGTTAATCACCTTGCATCATGCCTGATTAGAACTGCACCTGTTGCACTGCTTTAAGTACCTGCCTCAAGCTGTGCTCTGAGCAGTTAATCCTTGTATACCTGGCTGCTGCTTGTGTTCCCCCTGTTCCTGTTAGATTCTGCTGATATTTGATCTCCCGTTGTGACCTTGGCCTGTTTACCGTTTATACTTGTCTGCTCGTGACCCCGAACCTTGCCTAGATACTGGATACTGCTAGACCTCTCGTTACCTTAGACCTTGGCCTGATTACCGGACTATGCAAGTTTGCTTGTGACATTTACTTTGCCTGGACTCTGTTTGCTTCCTGGACTAAACTTTTGCATCCTGGAATTGGGTAACTCACCCTTATTATCCCTGCATTCAAACTATATTAGTATTCTGTGGAACCAGTTATTTCTGTGTACCTTCCTGCCATACCTGTTCATTATACCTGTTTATGAAAACCTGCATGTTCCTGGAACTGAATCCTTGCTTATATATTTTGCTGGAATAAAGACATTAGTATTATACTTCCGTGGCTCATTGCTGAGTTTACTAGGAATCATAACATGATGAACTGCCATACAATCTGCTGACTGCACGCCCTCTGCTTAGTCCCGGGATTCCTTGTATTTTTGTATTGAACTCTGTGTTTGGCTATTGAGACCATGTCACTTAATCCACAACTACAAATACTGCAGATGGACATTATTCAGCTCCGCTATCAAATCATACAGGTATCCACTCTACTCCAAGAATTGCTTAAAACCCTTCCTGCTGCTGTGTTAAGTAGTTTCAACACTAATTCTGATTTTAAAGCAACAAACTCCTCTGGTGAAAGCATGCAGACAACAGAGATTCTTCCCAGAATTTTTTCTGACAGTGGTGCTGCATCTATGGTACTGCCTGCGGTCCCTACCATTAGGGATTCTAAACGACCAAGCTACCTGCGTCCCCATCTCACTGAGGAGGAACGATGGCGCAGAAGGATTGGTAAACTATGCCTCTACTGCGCCAGTGGCGAACATTTCTTACAAGGCTGTCTGCTCCGCAGACCACAACATCCTATGGAGCAGCCTTCAGTGTGCTTCTCTCCAGACCCTGGATTGTTCTGCACGTCACCTCCTGTTGCTTTACTTCAGCCTAATCTGCCAGTTCCAGTTGCTGCCTGTCCTGCGGTGCCAGTTCCAGTTGCCGCCTGACCTGCGGTGCCAGTTCCAGCTGCTGCCTGTCCTGTGGTGCCAGTTCCAGCTACCGCCAGCACTGAGTCCGCTGTGTCCGGTCCTGAGTCCGCTGTGTCCGGTCCTGAGTCCGCTGTGTCCGGTCCTGAGTCCGCTGTGTCTGGTCCTGAGTCCGCTGCCTCTACTCCCGAGTCTTCAGCCACTGCCTCTACTCTCGAGTCTTCAGCCGCTGCCTCTATTCCCGAGTCTTCAGCACCAGAGGGGGCGCTGCCCTTACAGTCTGCTCCAGAGGGGGCGCTGCCCTTACAGTCTGCTCCAGAGGGGTCGCTGCCCTTACAGTCTGCTCCAGAGGGGGCGCTGCCCTTACAGTCTGCTCCAGAGGGGGTGCTGCCCTTACCGTCTGGTCAAGAGGAGGCGCTGCCCTTACAGTCCGCTCCAGAGTTGCCTGTCCATGCGGTTCAGCCCGAGTTGCCTGTCCATGCGGTTCAGCCCGAGTTGCCTGTCCATGCGGTTCAGCCCGAGTTGCCTGTCCATGCGGTTCAGCCCGAGTTGCCTGTCCATGCGGTTCAGCCCGAGTTGCCTGTCCATGCGGTTCAGCCTGAGTTGCCACTCTATGCGGTTCAGCCTGAGTTACCACTTGGTCCTGTCTGCTCTGTGGTCTCTCACAGCGCTGTCTGCTCTGAGGTATCTCACAGCGCTGTCTGCTCTGAGGCATCTCACAGTGCTGTCTGCTCTGAGGCATCTCACAGTGCTGTCTGCTCTGAAGCATCTCACAGCGCTGTCTGCTCTGAGGCATCTCACAGCGCTGTCTGCTCTGAGGCATCTCACAGTGCTGTCTGCTCTGAGGCATCTCACAGCGCTGTCTGCTCTGCGGCATCTCACCGTGCTGTCTGCTCTGAGGTATCTCACAATGCTATCCAGTCGGTGCGCTGTGCCCAGTCCAGGCTTCCCGTCAAGTGTGCCCAACTTGCCGTCCCAGCTGGGGACTCTCCAGAGACTGCTGCACAAGCTGGGAACTCTTCAGAGTCTGCTATTGAGCCTGAACACCCAAAAGCTTCTTCGGAATCTTCAGACCCTCCTCCAGCCTTCTTTGACGGAGACCTGAAACAATTTGCTTTAGTCCTTCAAGTTTGTATGAAGCAATTTGAAGATTTTCCAGGATATTTCTCTGACCAATTTAACCAAGTTGGTACGATTATCATGAATTTCAGAGGGGAGCCGCAGACTTGGGCTTTTTCCCTTCTTAAATCTGATGATCCCATTACTCACAACACCATGGACTTTGTAAATGCAGTCTGTCAGAAATATCTTTCATCTCCAGTCAAGTCACCTGATCAGGGTCTCTCTATGCCTCCTCAGTCTCCACAAGCATCAACCTTGGTGACTGGCTTTTTGGGCATATCGCAATCTTCTAATAGAATAAAAGGTTCTATCCCGACCCTTGGCTGGGACTCAGACTCTGAAAGTCAGTTCATTGAAGATGCTAGAGACTTAGTGGACGAACTTGCCAATTCTTCTTTTGCTTTTGAGGAATTGGGTCTTCTCTGTACTCCTTTGAAGAAGAGCCCAATTGTGTCTCCAGGAAGATCCCATAAAAAGAAAAAGAAGAGGAGGAAAACCTGAAGGGAGCTTGTATGGAGCGTCTGGAATCCGCTCCTTAAAGGGGGGGGCTATGTTACAACTCTGCCTGTTATTTGTATCCAGCAGCAGTACCTTATACCACCAGAGGTGCCGCTGTTCTGTTCCTGAACTTTTCTACATGCCTGAAGGAGTTAATCACCTTGCATTATGCCTGATTAGAACTGCACCTGTTGCACTGCTTTAAGTACCTGCCTCAAGCTGTGCTCTGAGCAGTTAATCCTTGTATACCTGGCTGCTGTTTGTGTTCCCCCTGTTCCTGTTAGATTCTGCTGATATTTGATCTCCCGTTGTGACCTTGGCCTGTTTACCGTTTATACTTGTCTGCTCGTGACCCCGAACCTTGCCTAGATACTGGATACTGCTAGACCTCTCGTTACCTTAGACCTTGGCCTGATTACCGGACTATGCAAGTTTGCTTGTGACATTTACTTTGCCTGGACTCTGTTTGCTTCCTGGACTAAACTTTTGCATCCTGGAATTGGGTAACTCACCCTTATTATCCCTGCATTCAAACTATATTAGTATTCTGTGGAACCAGTTATTTCTGTGTACCTTCCTGCCATACCTGTTCATTATACCTGTTTATGAAAACCTGCATGTTCCTGGAACTGAATCCTTGCTTATATATTTTGCTGGAATAAAGACATTTGTATTATACTTCCGTGGCTTCTTGCTGAGTTTACTAGGAATCATAACAGCGAAAAATTTTCTTTTTGAAAAGAAGATTAGAGACTATATTCAAACGGATCACTAATATGGTAAAGATGTAAAAGAAAAGTACTACTTTTACGGAAGGCACACCTAAAAAATAGCTACTAAGTCCAATGAAGAGAAGGGACCCTCTTCATCAGTTCATATAAATCTAGAAGTGGATAGAAATAAATTGACACCACACATAAGACCAAAATTTATTGATATGCATTAAAATGATTGCTAAAAAGCTGCTTTTCCAATAGTCTAATTAAAGGAGTGATTTGGCTCAAACTAGCACAATCGGCACTCACTTCCCACATCACAACTTCAAATAGTTTCAGCACCTTGCACAGCACTGAAAGGATTCCCCACTGTGCAAGAAAGACATACATGCCCCCTCCTTTCCCAATGTCATGGCTTGTGCAATACGCTTGGATGGCTTTGCGCTGTTCCTCCATCCTCTGCACCATGTACAGGGTGGAATTCCACCTAGTTACCACCTCTTGCTTAAGTTGGTGGCAGGGCAAGTTGAACTGCTCTTGGAGCTGCTGCAATCTCCTACATGCTGTGGCCGAATGCCTGAAATGGCCTGAAATCTTACGGCCCACCGAAAGCATTTCCTGCACCTCACAGGTATTTCGTAGGAAGCTCTGCACCACCAAGTTGATGGTGTGAGCAAAACAGGGAATGTGCTGGAAATCACCCAGCTGTAATGCTCGCACTATATTTTTTTGTTTTATCGCCTGGCATGACAATGGCCCTTTTCTTGTCACGTGCCAGAACTGCTGCCACTGGTGCCTGACTTACACAAACAACCTCATCCTCATCAACATCATCATTAGTGCCCTCGTCGCCTACACAAATCTCCCCCTCATCCTCTTCTATTTCCATAATGGCATCCTCAATTTGTGTATCACCGGCTACACTCGGGCTGTTCAGGCACACATCAGCAGAACTGCTGAAAGGGTCCCTCTTTATGGGTACACTAACAGAATGCTCACGATTAGACATCCCACTTTTGGATGGACTCTCCACAGGGATTGGTGTCACCTGTGATTCAGAGCAAACATTATCCTCTAATGCCTTACTGTTATCTTGCAGCTCAGCTTTGACACGTAATAGTAGTTGTGCACCACTTGTAGGCTCAGTAAAAAATTTTGATCTGCCACTAATAGAGAAAGGTGAAGGCCTCATTCTCTCTTTGCCACTGCGTGTGTAGAATGGCATTATGGCAATTTTTTTTTATCGGCACTTAACTTTTCCTCAGTTACACTTCTTTTTCCCTTCAACACGGTAATTTTTTTTTTTTGGTGTGTGTTTTTTTGACTGATTTCAAAAGACTGTGTAGTTTGACATCGCCTTTCCCAGATGACGTACTGGGAACACTACCATCAGGACTGGTGACAGAACCTGGTTGCTCATTCTGCTCATATGTGGATTGCTTTGAATCCATTATGAGCTCAAAGCACTTGTAGTGCTACAAATTGTTTTAGATACTGCTGACAAATATGACTTTTGACAGCCAGAAAAATTAATGCAAAAGAATGGGGGACACCCAAAAAAGAACTTGGGAGTGCTAAATATTAGTTTTTTAGGCTGCTGACAAACACGACTTTTGACAGCCAGAAAAATTATTGCAAAGGAATGGGGGACACCCCAAAAGCACTTGGAGTACCAGAAACAGAACAAAAACCATCCTCTATCCTCCTCTTACTGCTGTAACAACTGGTATTAAGATTAGAATGGTATTGAATAGAAACAATAATGTGTCCAATTACTGCTCTGTCCCTGCGCTGATATAGCCAGTGTGACCTAACCCTGCTTTCTCCCTCTGTTAAATGGAGATGGATTGCTGTGGAGGCTGGAATTTATGCTTTTCAAATCTTGCGAGAACCAAGCTCAGAAATACGAATACGTTTTGCCTCGATTTCGAATCCGAACGTGCGGGAGAGTACCGAGCATACTCGGCTCGGTACTCGGATAGGCTAAATTCGGATGAGTTCGGATCTCGGGGAACCGAGCCTGCCCATTTCTAGTTTTAGGGGATAAGGTGCTCGCTCCCGAGGATGATATGGAAGGATAACAAGGGGCTGATATTAAAGGAACATTAGTTTACCATTTAGTAAAACACTAGGTTTGTCAGGGTGCATAATGTAAATTTAACATTTTGCTCACTGTGCAGCTAAAAAATTGATCTTTTTCTTTCTGCATTTCCGTGGGTGAAAAATCTTGGAAAATCCACACGTCTCTTACAGTAAGTTCAATTTAGTTCTTTTCCACTGCAGTTTATAGCAGTATAGCATTTTCAGAATCACTTGTTTTTTATTTTATTTGTGTTATTCTTTTATCGTTAGAATCGAAGTGAGATTTGACTGTATTACTTGATGCTTGAATTACATATTTTTGTTTATTTGTGGCATTATGATTAGAAATACTTCTCTTGTAGTTTCTGCTGCACTAGTTTGTGTCTGATTGGACTGGGATAGGAGAGGCTGATAGCTCAGATGTGCGTCTGGGGAAGGAGGTGCGTGTCTGTATGGACAAGGTCAGATTATCCAATAGGTTGACTCGGCTGTTGCCAAGGGTGCAAGGATCTTGGGGAGCGCAACATATTTTGCGGTGAAAAATTGTGACAGGTAGAGGTATAAACTGAAATTCACATTAGCGTATAACAAAATAGCTATTCTCCAAAGTAAAAAGATGAAAAAAAAATGTAGTAAAATTTTAAGCATGTTCTCATGTTAAGAGCTAGAGGAAAATGAATCATTATCAGGCGGGTGCTTGAATATTAGCAAGTAGGAGACACAGGGACGACAACCGTTGCAGATGCAACATTCTTCCCCAGTACCACTTTTATGATTCTGTTCCCCTATAAAGTTCTGATTTAAATGATGATACAGTGATAAAGATTGCTGTGACTCATTTAAAAAGTCAAGTGGAGATAAGTTTCGAAAACACGTGAACGAATTGGTGGGAGGGTGAAAGTGAAGCCAGATTTTAAATTAAGAACAGTTTAGTTTTACCTTTAGCCTTGCATTAAAGGCGTGGGGGCGCTGTAAGCATTGCAAATTAGCTTACTGCGGCATGAACCCTTAATCATATATATGAGTGAAGTTTAGGGACAGTTTACTCTCTTATGCCAATGTTATTTTATTAAATTCTCTCTAGAAACGTATCCATAGCCTTATGAATTTGAGGCGAGATAGTTTTGGTCACCAACCTCACACTTGTGTGTTGGGCTCACATTTTAGGTTTGAGTGTGTCTTGCAGATTTAGTAAATGAAGGTCTTTAATAGTACCCAAATAATTGTATTGATGCCATTATGTCATAAGGGTTGTCAATGTTGTTTTCAATATAATAGGTATTAAATGAATGAAAATATTATTCTCTAAGTTTATTTTGAAATATGTTAGTTATAGATAACTAAGGTGTATAGGTTAATTCTAATTATCTCTTGCACTTATTAGTTGTCATGGAATTGCAGAGATGGCGGCTAACGGGTATTGGCGCAACTGAACAGGGAGGCGCAGAGTCTAACATACCCCCAGTATTCACCTGGGATCACCGCAAGGGAGTTTGGGTGTAGCTGAAGAGGGTACGCAGGTTGCCGGTGTAGCGACAGTAGTAGACAGGCGTAGTCAGGCAATCCAGGTCAGAGCCAACCGAGCAGTGCAGTACACAGGGAGGAGACAGAGAGAAGTCAGATCAAGCCAAACAGTCAAACCAGCTGGGCAGCAAGGTACCAAAATGAAACACAGGAGAATAGTAACAGGAAGCGTAGTCAGAACCAAAGAACACTGGATCAGAAGTTCAGGAAGTGCTGGAGCAGGAGTGAACCAATACTCTGGCACTAGACATGTGTCAGAGGGAACTTTGTATAACATAAGGTGCATCCTGACTGGGTTAGGGAGATTTTGGCGGTCAGACATGCTGACTACTGACAGATAAGCGGAGATAGCGTCCCGCTGCTAGGCAACAGGACGCGGCTGCCGAGAAGGTGCAGGCGTCTGTCTACTGCACCAAGTGTCAGTGTGGAGATGGTGCCTGACATTAGTAATGGGAGCAAAGTATGAATTTATAAGTGCTGGTATGAAAATGTGAATAAAAAGGCCCATGGGCCGCCCAGGACCTCAGAAGCTTTATGTATTTTTTAAATAATTTTAAATGCTTTTTAAAACTATAAAGAATAATATAAAACTTCAGAATCCAAGACTTCTCCCGGGCAGCCTCCCTTCACTGGAATGACCTTCCTCGCTCCATCCATCTCTCTCCCACTCTAAGCTCCTTCAAACGGGCACTAAAAACCCACCTGTTCCTCAAAGCCTACAATCCTTCCACCTAACCCGCTCTCCCCTCCCTCCTCCTGTCCCCTCTTCTCTCCTTTACATCAACTGGCCCCTTTTGTACCTGAGTTTTGTTCACCCTCCCTTAGGATGTAAGCTCATTTGAGCAGGGCCCTCTTCCCTCCTGTGTCCTTACCTACTCTTCTGCTCCGTTTTTTCTGCATTAGCCTGCTTGGAGCTTCTGAACTGTTGGTATTTTTGTTTACTGCTCAGTAATGTTTTACCCTGTACTGTTTATTGTCTGTGCATTGTACGGCGCTGCGGAACTCTTGTGGCACCTAACAAATAAAGGATAATAATAATAAAACATATATTAAATGATGTAAGTCTTTCCACCCTTTGTCCCTGCACATCTCTGCCATGTCTCCTGTGTTTTCCTCATCTTTCCTGTGTTCCTACATCTTTCTAGTGCCTCCTGTATCTTCTCATTTCTTCCTTATGCCCTCCATGTGTTCCTTCTCCTACCCTTTATCCATTTCCTAGGTATGTCTACACTCCCTATGTACCCCTAACTTCATCCCTGGTGACCCCCTCTCTCACTCCCTAACTGCTCTCCATTATGACTAGTCTCTCTTTTTTTTATGCCCTGTGCCTCTCCCTTCTTCCCAGCCTTACCCTCTGATCTTGTCTTTTTATTTTTGCTCTCATTGTTTAGAGTTAAGAGCAACATACCAGAGACATCATGTAAACGGTTAGTGACTTATATGTACTTGGCAGTTTATGCAACTATGAAGTCTACTTTAATTATTTTTTAACTTCAAGTATTTTTGCTAGCTGGCAACTGAGTTGAAAATGTAGTTTTTTAAATATTATTTTAAATATTTTCCTGATTGTGCTATGGCGTATATAACTATTTTTTTGCTATGTGAGAAAAATTAAGGGAATATTAAACGGATATATGTGGGGCACTGCACTTAAGTGTAATCTTCAAGGATTTAAATGATTGAGTCACAAACAAAGAGAAAAAAGATTTTAGTCCAGGTTAGGACACACCTCATCTAATATCTATAACAATTTGTAAACATTTGATATAATAATATTTATTTGATTCTCATGAGGGGGTGCCCTTCCAACTTACTAAATGCAAGTTAACATCAAGACCAGAGTTGAAGGAGAAGGCACTCCAGTACACTAAACAATTAAAAAATACTTTTATTGTTTGCTTAAAAATAATTTTTTCTTTCTTATATTTACACATACTTCCTTAACCAGGTCACAGTAAGGTGAAATATTTATTTAAAAGTAGTAAAGAAGTGATAAAGACAGAAAGTATGTGCTAATAAAAAAATATTTTATCAGACCTTTAAGTGGAGCCAGTGATGTCTGGAGTATGGAGTATGCAGTATTTCTTCACGCAATACACGGAGGACAAGGTATTTTTCCATTGCTATATTTTTTAGGTACTTGTTTTTCTCCCATGACCCATACAGCAGTTGTATCAATCATAATGTTTTCAAGATACCTTGTTCCATTATAGATTCTCCAACATCCTCACAAAATATGTATATAAATTAGTAGAATAATTATGAGTGAATAAAACATCAATAACTTTTAAATACTATTAAATATCTCCCTCTTTATGGGAATATTTTTTACATTCTGATATCCATACCAATTACACATAGATTGTAAGCTTGCAAGCAGGGTTCTCTTACCTCTGTCTGTATGTAGTACCCAGTATTATTTTATTAATGTTTGTTCCCAATTGTAAAGCGCTACAGAATTTGCTGGTGCTATATAAATAAATGTTGATGATGATGATGATGATTACACGGGATGAAAAGATGTTATATGTCCACTATTATCCAAAAATCCACACGTACTGAAAAGTGGACATTGTATTAAATGTTTATCATCATTCCTCATTCATCTGTCTCTTTATTGCATGTTGCTCATCGCTCTGTCTCTAATTATTGTAATTTTATTCAGAATCAGAAGCCAGTGGTACTATTCCCTGGTCAAGAATTTTTGACAAGGGACTCTCAGTCCTCAAATTGTTACTGCATCTTCCTTCTAATAATGTTTGGGATATATTCTTTCAAAAGGTTCACAAATATGTGAATTATGATAATTACACTGGACACTTACTAAACCAGACCTCAATTCCCTATTGATGAATTATATATCGAGCAGAGTGTACTGACAAGTTCTAACTCATACACATATCAGCTACAGTAGACAGTCTATTATGAGCATCATCTGTATACTGTATTCTCTTTTATTATTATAGTACACTTATTACTCCTTCCCCTAGTATTCATAAAGTTTCCCCTAAATGTATTTATGATATTTTGCAATGGTATTTACTCACATTTTAGTGTTTTAAGTATTGGGAATTACGTGGAACTGCGCCTCAGCCAGATCCTATTTCCAAGACTGTGGCATAATTAATGACACCCAACCTGAAGTACGCTTCCCTGAATGAGAGGCTTAATCATGGGAATTTACAAGTAGCATGATGTTTTTTTAATCCAAACAACCAATCATCAAGCTCTCATTTGATTGAGAGCTCAAGCAGCCTATCATTCCTCCTTTATTGTTATGAGAAGATACTCTACAGAGGGACTTGAGTAAACTTGACTAATACGTAGCTAATTGGAAGATGAAGTTTAACATAGATAAATGTAAGGTCATGCATTTAGGAATCAAAAACAAGCATGCAATCTATAAATTAAATGGGATAAATTTAGGGTACTCTATAATGGAAAAGGATTTGGGTGCTCGTAGACAGTAGACTTAGCAATAGTACTTAATGTCAAGCAGCAGCCAATAAAGTATTGGCATGCATAAAAAGGGACATAGATGCAGGGCCGGATTAAGGGAATGGAGGCCCCTAGGCTAAGGGGGCCTCCATTCCTACGTGAGGGCCCCCCCCCCGTGATCCGAGCCGCCCCCTCCCCCCCGGCACTTACCTCCTTCACCTCCTTCCCCGGCGCGCTGTACACTCTTTACTGAGGAGATCTCGTGAGAGTGAGACTCACGAGATCTCCTCAGTAAGGAGAATACAGCGCGCCGGGGAAGTACTGCAGCGAAAGTGCTCAGCAGCACTGATCGGGCTGGGGGCGCCCCCGCCCCCAACTGATCAATACTGCTGCTGAGCACTTCAAGGGCCCCCTGGATGCCATAGGCCCCTGGACTGTAGCCCAGTTAGCCCCATGGTTAATCCAGCCCTGCATAGATGCAAGAGAAGTAGGTGTAATTTTGCCACTAGATAAATCGTTGGTAAGACCTCATCTTGAATATGAAGTACAGTTCTGTCCACAAGACGTTATGGAACTAGAAAGGGTTCAGAGAAGGGCTACAAAATTGCTAAAGAGTTTTTAGTCACTAAGTTATGAGATAAGGTTAGTTAGTTTAGGCATGTTTAATTTAGAGAAGAGGCGTCTAGGAGGGGATATGATTACTATGAGCAACTACATAAGGGTCAATACAGAGAACTTTCATGGTAACTTTTTACCACAAAGACTGTGCACAGGACACACGGTCATCCCCTAAAATTAAAGGAGAGGAAGTTTCACAGCAGAAGCAAGGTGTTCTTTACAGTAAGGGCAAGATATGTAATTCACTATCAGGGAAGGTTGTGATTTCAGATTCAATTGACATGTTCAAGAAAGGGTTAAACATTTTTTTAGTGAAAAAGGGTATTGAAACATATTGGCGGTTGATTCATCTGGATCAAATATAAGATCGGGATTGCAAGAGATCCAAAAGAGATTGGACTTGATGGACTGATGTCTTTTTTCACCCTCATCAACTATGTTTCTGTGTTACTATCTGCGTGAGGGCTTGGGGGAATTAGATAACCAGAGGGGATAAGGGAGCTAATTAGACCATCTGGGTGGAGGGGAGGGAGGAAATGGAGTACCTGCTGGGAATACTCAGGTGCCTGGAACCCGTGAAAGGTGGTATGGGGGCATGAATTATTTTTCCTGTGAACAAATGTAGGAACTCCAGATAATTGGGCAGGTGGGAGGGGGATTGTTGGTGGGGGGTCCAGACATTAACACCCATGAGTGGCAGGGGGAAACCTAGCTTAGGGGAAAAACCATGACATCCTGAGAGAAAAAAGAGGGGGGCAAGAAATATCCACAAGCAAGTTGTGCATATGCCTGGGGCCTCACCAGATAGTGCCTGTGGCATCCAATGGCCTTGTACGTTTGTGGAAGGGGGGCTGCCCAAATTGGTTGTCTCAAGTGCAGTCTTCTAAGGAATGGGCATGGAGGGGTTTGGGGGACTCCCCCCATTCTCACTCGCTATACCACTGTGAGAACGTGTGGTGGGGTGGCGGGTAGTAGATATGATCCCCACCATGGGGGTTATATGACATTGTGCTCTGCACCCTGGCCTGACCTCTTATCCCTGACAGGGCTGGGGCTAAAATAGACATTGGTGGCTCAGAGGTGCCCCTGCTTAGTTCCCGGGTCTGTACTACTGCCGTGGAGGAGAAAAGGTCCCCTTCCTCCCATTTGGTGCCAGCTGGAAAAGGTGGTGCGCACACCAAAACTGGGCCATGCTGGTGCTGGCTCCGGAGCGCACATACATGTACGCCTCGCAATGGCTGTACCTGTCACCCATTGCACGTGGCCATGGCATCCAGAGTTGCGTCCATGCTCCAGCACCTGGCGGCACTGAGAAGTCAGCAGAATAGGTAGGATGGGGGGACTGCATTGCCGCTGCTAGCACCCACAGTAGCGCAGACGGGTTGGGAGCATAGCTGGATTAAGGGATACTACTCACCTGATCGCGGCGCTGGCGTCCCTCCTCCTTCCTCTCTGCACTGTTAACACTGAATGACAGGCATGACATCAACAAGTCACGCCTGTCATTCAGTGAGGAGCAGCGCAGAGAGGACCAAGAAAGAAACAAGAAGACAGAAGAGAGGAATAGAGAAGAGAAGAGAAGAGAAGAGAAGAGAAGAGAAGAAAGAAAAAGCTAATAGAAAGGTAAGTAAAAAAAAAGGGATTAACGCAGAAAGGCACACTATGAGGAAAAAGGAAAGAAAGAAGAGAGGCACAGTAAGATAAAATGGGGAGAAGAGAGGCACAGTGGGATAAAAGGGGAAGAAGAGAGGCACAGTAAGATAAAAGGGGGAGAAGAGAGGCACAGTAAGATAAAATGGGAAGAAGAGAGGCACAGTAAGAAAAAAGGGGGAGAAGAGAGGCACAGTAAGATAAAAGGGGAGAAGAGAGGCACAGTAAGATAAAAGGGGAGAAGAGAGACACAGTAGGAAAAAAGGGGGGGAAAGAAGCAAAGTAAGAAAAAAGGGGGAAAAGAGAGGCACAGTAAGAGAAAAGGGGGGGAAGAGAGGCACAGTAAGGAAAAAAGGTGAGTGACACAGCATGAGGAAAAAGGAGGGAGAGAGGCACAATAGTGGGGACAATTAATTAATTTAAGATGGGGTGGTTTAGGAGCTACTGAATGTGGGGGAGAACGACGTCCCTGTATTAAATGTGCCTATGAATTATTTAATGGCAGTGATGGTAGCGGGAAGTAGGTATATTTCTGAAATGTAAATACTATTAATTTATTGCTGGGGCTGTTTGTAGTTTGGGAAATAGGTTTATTTATTAAATGTGAATACTATTATTTTAATTTTAGGGCTGGAGGAAGGCCTAATTATTAATCATGGGTGGTACTGATTTAACGCCGAGGGTGGCCATAATTTTCTAAATGTACCCATTTTATTTCCAAATAGGGCCCCTAACATTCCAGGATCCAGACAAGCCGCAACTAAAGAAACCTGCAGCACAGGTGGTGAAAGTGAGAAGAACAGGTAGGAGAGAGCCGAAAAGTCTGTGAAATGTTGTCATTCTAGTGGGACAATCCCAATTTTTGGTGACCGTTCAATGGTGTACACAATAATGCAGGGTTTTTTTTCTGTAGGAGGGTGGCCTGGCCACGCCCAATGATGCATTATCAATGGTATTTTTAATTTGCGGTATCATTGCTAGTTTTGATGTGCATTATAAATTTTATTTTTAAAGTGCGGTATCATTGCTAGTTTTAGCACACGGTATCAGTGCTAGTTTTAGTGTACGTTATCAATGGTATTTTAATGTGCGATATCATTGCTAGTTTTCATGTGTGGTGTCAATACCCATTTTAATGTGGTGGTTTGATGATTGTTTTAATGTACAGTATTTTAGTTTGTGGAAGCAACAATTTTTCTTTTGCAGACAACCTAAGCGAGCCCTCTGGGAGAGCTGTAAGTGTCATACCGTGGGCTGTAGGTGATGTAATGCAGGATGTGTCACTATGCCCTTAATTTTAGATCTTAGGGGCCCCCTGTCTTAAGTGACTTGGGCCCCCCGAAGCCTTAATCCAGCTCTGGTTGGGAGTGTTATGCACGTTTTGTCGCTATCCAATAACGATTGTCGAATCTCCATTTGTGTTTCCAACGCACAAATATTTATTCTCAAAAAGTAGCAGAATAATTCAAGCGAAATAATAATAAGTACAGCCGTTACTTATCGCAGGCGCTCTGGATCTAGTGAACAGTCATTCAGGTCTGAAGTCTGTGATCAAGATGACTGAACACTAGATGAAAAGCTCCTGCTTATATGCAGACCAGAGATGGTCACTGACCCCCTTGTTTTGGTTTTGTATTCGGTTTTGTATCTGGATTAACGTCACATTTTGGTTTTGCAAAACCGCCCTTGAGTGTTTTGGTTTTGGTTTTATTTGGTTTTGTTTTACAATTTGTTAAAACAATTACATTTATTGGTGCTAAAATAACATAATTTAGGTATTATTTTGTAGCTACATTATTATTAACCTCAGTAACACTAATTTCCAGTAATTTTATATTCAATTGTGACCACCTCCTATGTCACAATATGATTTTCATACACATGAAAAGAAAAATTGCTGCAGTTGTTGCAAGTGATAAAAAAAAAGGCCATTGTCATGCCTGGGCATAAGAGCAAAAATCCACCTCTTAAGTGTGGAATTATTTTTACACAAATCCTGGCAAGAGTTGTCTATCCATTTGTAGCGTTTTTAAAGCCACACTCAGTAGAGGTGGGGACCTTAACCATCTGGGATCCTCATCCATGTTTCATAATTTTTTAGCGAGTTCTTGGAAAACTGTTGGGAAAATCAGAAACTTAGGTTAAAAAAAATAACAACAAGCAGTGCAGTATAATCTACCCCCCTTCTCTCATCTATATCCCAGCACCTGCAATCTCCTCCCCCAACACCTTCATAATCTATATCCCTTGAACCAACAATTGGCAGTTAAACAATCCTTTGCAAGAGGAAGCAAGAATGAAACCTGTCACCCAGTCGCAAAGCGGATCACAGACGCACTGGGTACTATGCGAGTATTAGATCTGCGTCCAATGTCCACTATTAATACAGTTGGTTTAAGACATTTTATTGAGGTGTTCTGTCCCTGTTAGCAAATGTCATCACTATACCATTTTACTAGAAAAGCTAATTATGTCCTGTACCGGAAAGTTCAATAAAATTTAATTATTGGGCGACAAAATGGCATTCTACCCACTGTACACTTAACCACAGATATGTGTAAAAACGGAACTGGGCAAACTAAAGATTTTATGACTGTGAAAGGCCACTGGGTTGGTCATTCGCCTTCCCCAGCATGGACAGCAGCAGCATGTGCCTAGGTACGTCACATTTTTCAGAAGTAGGCTACTCTGTGTATCAGCGGCTTCAGTAAGAGGCATACAGCTGACAAACTGTTTAAAAAACTAAGGGATGTCATTGAAAGATGGCAAATCCTGCTTGGACTCTTCTGAGGATATGTAATTTCTGATTACAACCCCAATATTGGTCAAGCATTACAGCGGGGTTGAATTCCATCACATTTCCTGTTTTGCACACACTATCAACTAGGTGTTACAGAACTTTTTAAAAATGACATGCAGGAGATGCTGTTTGTGTCCAGAAACATTTAGGGTCAATATCTGGTTTCTGCAACAGCATGTAGGAGAATGCAGCAGCTGCAAGAAGACTAGCATTTGAGGGGAATATACTTTAGTCCAGCGAAGTATTTACCTGTGAAGAAAGTGCAGACACGGTTAGCTTGAGTGAAGTGATTGCCTTAATAATACATTTTAAAAAGGTGGTACAGAAAATTATAGTGTGAAATAAAACAAAGTAAATGTGCTAACTATACTTTAATTGTAGATTAAATACTTAATTTTCTTTGCAAGCATCCCAGACTTATCAACATCTTGTTTGGACGTCTTCTCCTTCAGTTTCTCTGGCAACTGCTTGTTGTAAAAAAAATGCTTTTCCAAGACACCCAGTGGTGATGCACATGAGTCCGCACAACATTTTGATATTTGCTCTGCTGTAAAAGAATTGCCCAAAAATCATGACAGCTCTGCCCTAAAATCAACTAGTCATTCCCTTTGGAAGGCCATTATCGGCAATGACATCACACTACACAGACTTCTATGATGGTGGGATGAATTAGTATTGTTTGAGGAAGATTATGACTAAACCCTGCCACCTCTCCTGTTTCGCACTGAGCTATGGTACAATAAAATATAACTCCAGATTTAGACCAAGACTGTCAGCCCTATTATTTCTATTTCAGCAATTACAATTAGCAATGGAGCAATGGAGGTCTTCTCTTTGGGTGTTACCTATATAATGCAGCACAATTTGCCTGCAAATTCTACAGACAAGCCTGCTTGTCTTCCTCTTCATCAATGACTCTTAGTAATTGAGCACTCGTCTTTGGGTGTATATTACACCCAAACATTATTAGTGAAAATTAGGAAAAATACAGTTTAATCCCTGATAGGCCCTCCACCATCCTTTGCATTTTAAGATTAGGATTGGAGTTATGGTCAAGGTCACACATTTTTTTGACAAATCCTTCAAACCAGCCCAGATGTCAAACTGTTGTGGTCTGCCACCTGCGTCATCCCTGCTTGTGTTTGGAAAGTGCAAATTGGTGCCAGAACCTCATGTGCCAGAACTGCTGCCACTGGTGCCACACTGCTGCCTCTGGTGCAGCACTTACACAATCAACCGCATCATCATCAGTGCCCTCGTCGGATACCCCACATCCTCTTCTAAAGACAAAGTGTCATCATCACTTGGTGTATCACCGGCTACACTCGGGCTGTTCAGGTACACATCAGCAGAACTGCTGAAAGGGCCCCTCTTTATGGGTACACTAACAGAATGTTCACGATTAGACATCCCACTGTTGGATGGAATCTCCACAGGGATTGGTGTCATTTCTGATTCAGAGCAAACATTATCCTCTAATGCCTTACTGTTATCTTGCAGCTCGGCTTTGACGCGTAACAGTAGTTGTGCACCACTTGTAGGCTCGGTAACATTTTTGGATCTGCCACTAATAGAGAAAGGCGAAGGCCTCATTCTCTCTTTGCCACTGTGTGTGTAGAATGGCATGTTGGCAATTTTTTTTTTATCGGCACTTAACATTTCCTCAGTCACACTTCTTTTTCGCTTAAACACAGTTAATTTTTTTTTGGGGTGTGTTTTTTTGACTGATTTCAAAACTCTGTGTAGTTTGACATCGCCTTGGCCAGATGACATACTGGGAACACTACCATCAGGACTGGTGACAGAACCTGGTTGCTCATTCTGCTCATATGTGGACTGCTTTGAATCGATTCTGAGCCCAAAGCACTTGTAGTGCTACAAATTGTTTTAGATACTGCTGACAAATATGACTTTTGACAGCCAGAAATATTAATGCAAAAGAATGGGGGACACCCCAAAAGCACTTGGGAGTGCTAAAAATTATTTGGTAGATACTGCTGACAAATATGACTTTTGACAGCCAGAAATATTTTTGCACTATTATGGGGGACACCCCAAAAGCACTGGGGAGTGCTAAAAGTTATTTGGTAAGATACTTCTGACAGATAGTAATTTTGACAGACAGAAATATTTATGCACAATTATTGGGGACACCCCAAAAGCACTGGGGAGTGCTAAAAATTATTTGGTAGATACTGCTGACAGATAGTAATTTTGACAGCCAGAAATATTTATGCACAATTATGGGGGACACCCCAAAAGCACCGTGGAGTGCTAAAAATTATTTGGTAAGATACTGCTGACAGATAGTAATTTTGACAGCCAGAAAAATATATGCACAATTATGGGGGACACCCCAAAAGCACTGGGGAGTGCTAAAAATTATTTGGTAGATACTGCTGACAGATAGTAATTTTGACAGCCAGAAATATTTAGGCAATGGGGGACACCCAAAAATGCATTTTGAGTGCCAAATATTGAAAAAAAACAAAAAACTCCTCTATCCTCCTCTCTTCTCTAGCGATTTTTGTTAGCACAATTGGATTCAGAATATTGTATTCTCTGTTCCTGCTCTAATTAGCCTGTGACTACACCCTGCTCTCTCCCTCTGTCAAATGGCGATGGATTGCTGTGGAGGCGTGTATTTATAATCTTCAAATATCGCGAGAACGAGCCCCGAGATCCAACAACGTCACGATGACGTTCGGCCTCGATTTGGATTCCGAACGGGTGGGTACTCGGATACCCAAAGTTCGGGTGGGTTCGGTTCTCGGGGAACCGAGCCTGCCCATCTCTAATGCAGACAGAAATACAGTAAAACAATGCAGATGGTGTGGCTTGCTTCTATTGGTACAGGTATCAGGAAGGTTCAAGAGGTTGCAGATCATAAGCTAGTTCAAACTAAAGAATCCAAAGGTGGGGTCATCTCTCCAGGGGATGTGCTCCGATCTTACCGCATCATATTAAAGGTTTATTCCCTAACATCAATAACTAGAGTATGCAATGTGCAATCTCTTCGCTAAATGCACCGGACAGCTGCTGATGTAAAGGGGATTAATATGATATCAGACATGATGCATTTCCTTTAACCTGAACCATATGTATCACTAATATGCATATAACTTATGATATTACACATAAACACTACTATATTTTGACATAAATTAACTATGTGTTGCAACTACGATTAATGTGTGCAATTTACAAATGTGTGTGTTTGTGTGAATGTATACAAAAGTGTAAAAACTGTTATTGCCACGTGTTGCAGCTGGATACAACCTTCCACGCCGTAGCGTGCTCTACGCATAATTTCAGACAAAGACAATCAAGTTTGCTCGATATTAATTAGAATGACTTTATCCAATTTGCTGACTTCGACAAATCACTCACAATGTCCCCGTCTGCGCTAAACACTCTTTCCAAGTACACACTGGAGGGTGGGCAGCTTAAGTACACTTGGCTGCCACGGATTGGTCCAGCTGAACCCGACAACCACGCAGCCCAGCTCCCCCCTGAACCAGCAGTTGCCTACCCTGGTCCCAGCTCCCGAGACATACCTTGAGGTTGGGTCGGCGGACCTGAAGTGTCTCCTCCTCTGTAGCTGCATTCTCGGACCTGGCTGCTCCAGCGGTGTTTGAGGGATAAGAGGCCTACTTCCGATCATAGACCTTGGGGTCTGGTATCTGTGGTACCTCCGGCGAGACACTTCCGGTGGGGGGTGTGGCCTATTAGCGCTGTACCAGCAAACCTTCCAGCCTCACCAATATTATCCCAAGAAAATCTGACCTTGGAGACATCTACAGGTTACCCAATAATTGTTATATCTACCCTTACTTTCATCCTTTCATCCAGACTCCACAGAACAAATTCTGTAGTTCAATCACCGTTCTCCTTGTACCTCGAGCAATCTGGATCTGTGCAAACAAACTTCCAGTGCTCTGTACCTGAGACTTCAGGCTCTAAGCTCTGTGGCCTGATTCAATCTCCATTTTACATACATCGGTCTGAAACCTATATATTTCCTATAGTTGAGTATCTGTCGCCACCTGGTGGTCGTATTACAATATTACAGATTCACAACCAGCATTTAATGTCAAGAAGTTGAAATTTCCTTCTAGCAAGCAGCTAGTCATCCATTTTCAACCTGAACAACAATTTACCTGCAACAACCAATCATAACTGGTTGAATACCTATTTGTCTCTACTCTTGGTGAATCCAGTTGGCCACTTGGAAGGGAGCTTCTACAGCAAGATGCAAGTTGCTTAATACCCAATGCTGACCTTCCAAACACGTGACCGCTTCCGCTTCTACAGTCATAGCTCCTGATCGCCTACCTACTTTGACTTCTAATGGGTTTCGGTAGCCCATTATGCCACCTAATAAGAACAAAATTAACTCTCCTACTCCTCAGATTCGCTTCCTACCTAAAGCTTCCTCTAAACAGGATGCCTCTCCTTCTGGCAAGGATCGTTCTCAACTCACAATAGCCTCTGAGGTGGTTACTCTTCCGATATCTTCTCCTCTTCTCACCCAGAGTTGGATGCCCCACTCACAGTCAGTACTCTACACCAGTTACTAACTGCCCTCAGAACAGATGTCAGTAATGACCTTCAGGCCTCAATTGGCAGCTTGAAAACAGAGGTTACGGAGTTGGGTGCCCATGCAGATTACCTTGAATCTAAGATGGGGGAAGTGATTGCTTCTCACAAAGACCTACTTACCTCCCGTGATCATCTACGAAGTGAGGTATCTTTTTTCAAAGATAAAGTGGCAGATCTAGAGGACTGCTCCCGTAGGAACAATGTCAAGATAAGGGACATCCCAGAAACAGAATTGGAGGGCTTTGCCACATCACTATTTAGAAAGCTACTACCTTCAGCTGATGACAAAGATCTTCTAATTGATCGCATCCATAGGCAACCTCTTCCACGATCAGCTTCAGGCAATCAGCCCAGAGACATATCTCACGCAAGACACTGCTAAAACCTTAATTCATGCGCTTATCATCTCCCGCATTGACTATTGCAATTCCCTCCTTACTGGTCTTCCCCAAAACAGACTCAAACCCCTACATTCTATTTTGCATGCTGCTGCAAGATTTATTTTCCTTGAAAATCGTTATTCCTCTGTTGAATCACTCTGTATGTCTCTACACTGGCTGCCTGTTTTCTACCGAATCCAATATAAAAATACTTTTACTAACCTACAAGGCCATCAGCAAAGCTGCACCAACATACATCTCCTCTCTTGCATCAAAATATCTCCCAACTCGGCAACTCCGTTCTGCACAAGATATGCGTCTCTCATCCACCCTCATTACATCCTCCCATTCTCGGTTACAGGACTTTTTTCGGGCTGCACCCACTCTATGGAATTCTCTCCCTCTCACAATAAGACTCTCCTCTGGTCTACAAACTTTCAAGCATTCTCTGAAACCCCACCTCTTCAGACAAGCTTATAATATTCCTCAAGCACCCTCTTAAACTCACTACATTACCCTATTACCACCCATTACACAATTTCACACAAGACATCTACCCCTTGACCAACATTGTTGTTTGACAGGATCATTTAGCTTATGAGTCACTTTTACCTTTACAGCCTGGCTGGGCCGAAATGCAAAATGTAGACTTAGCCTTAGCCTAATGTGTCAAACTCCCATTGTCCATAGATTGTAAGCTTACGAGCAGGGCCTTCTCACCTCTTTGTCTGTTTTACACAGTTTGTTTATTAGTTTACTATGTTTGTCCCCAATTGTAAAGCTCTATGGAATATGTTGGTGCTATATAAATAAATGATGATGATGATGATTCTACGAGTTCATTTCTTTCCCATCAAGGAAGCTATCCTTCGGGCTGTCCTGGAACCCTGACAATTCTGTTCATCTAGGCGACCTTCAGTTGTTCCAGGATCTTTCCCTGACAACCATCAACAGACTGCGAGCTCACAATGTTTCTTATCGATGGGGGTTTCCAGTCAAGCTCTTGGTTCACTGAGAAGGTACTACCTACGTCATGTCCTCAATTGAAGCTGGTCTGAAACTCCTGGCTGAATGGAGGATGTCCCCTCTTGCGGGCCCTGAGCCATGGAACTTACCTCTTTTTTCAGATTGGACTCAAGTTTCAAGAGACTAGTCATTATTATGCTTCACTCTGGGACTATCCATGGTCCTGCCTTGGATCGTTACATTTTTGGCTGGTGAAATGGGTTTGTCTGTACACTTTTAGGTTAAGTACTGCTTTTATACCTTGACAGTTTTACTTACATATGTTTAATGTTAACCTGTCATATGGGTGGGGACCAAAACTCCCTCCCATCCCTGCCCTCCTCCAATGGTTGCTAGCGAGAACCACCTTATTGACCGAATACTTTCATACCCATCTACATAGTACACTGAATCAATGGTTAAATTCTTCTCTCTGAACGTAGGATAGCACTTACAACTTTCTATAAATGCAGAGCAGACGTAGTAGCTCTACAGAAAACTCAATTTTCCTCCCATTCACCGCCAAGATTTGTGACTCCAGGTTCCCTACATATTACTCTGCCAGTGGCCCTTTCAAGAGAAATGGGGTCTCTATTATATTTAGTACACGCGTCAGTTTCTCTCTGCTGATGAAGATAGAAGATAAATTCACCCATTATCTGATTCTTGTAGGGCTACTGGACGAGAAAAAAGTAACTGTTGTCTCACTATATGCTCCTAACTCCCGCCAGATCCCCTTCATAAAATTACTATGCGAAGAGGTGTCCAGAGTCCAACAGGGCCATGTGATCATAATTGGAGATTTTTATTTAACGACCCTAAACTGGATAAATTGCAAACCTTGACCTTAAGTAATACACGTACCAACTAGGGACCCTCATTAGCGTTACACAAATTACTGTCGGAATATGACCTTTATGACATATGGCGGGTTTGTTCACCAGGGGACAGACAATACACTTACCACTCAGCAGTTCATAATTCTTATTCCAGGATTGATATGATTCTGACTGATAAGTGGACTTTACAACATAACAGTTCTATAAAAATTTTACCAATTACATGGTCTTACCACGCCCCTGTTGAATGGTCCTGGGACCTCCACCAAACTAGAATTCCCCCTAGGCCTTGGAGAATGCCTTCATATCTCCTCTCCTCCCTTGAACTAAGAACCGATCTTTCGAAGGCTCTATTGCTCTATAGCCAAACTAATAGTCCAAAAGATATTCTCTTGGCTACACATTGGTGTGCCTTAAAAGCAGTTCTCAGGGGTAAGGCTATACAAATAGGTGCCCATATGAAAAAACAATATCTTAACCATCAAAAAACCCTTGAGTCCCAATTAGCTACCCTAGAGGTTTAAAACCAGTCACACCCCTCTAAATCCCTACAGAAAGAATTTGAATTTGACAGGCTCCACTGGCTTTATTTGCGGGAGGTCTTAGTCAAATTTGGTTTACAAGGCAATATTCTCTACTCAATATTTGCAATATATCAGAATCCAACAGCTAGGATTTTTAGTAATGGTTTCTTGTCTCCCCCCTTTTCCATCTCTAATGGAACTAGACAGGGATGCCCCCTGTCCACCCTTATGTTTGTCCTTGCCATTAAACCCCTGGCCCAAACAATACGTTCTACCCCTGAGCTCCCTGGGATCACTCTCTTCTCCACTTCCCATAAATTATGCTTGTTTGCAGACAATGTATTTCTATTTGTTTCTAGCCCAGAGTCCTCGTTGGTGGCACTGCAACTCATTTTAGATCAATATAGAGCTGCTTCTTTTTTATAAATTTAACGTTACTAAATCAGAAGCATTGTTGCCAGTTAATATCCCCCCTCCCTTACATCTCTGCAGCAGATGTTCCCTTTTTGTGAGTTCATAAAGCCTTGCCATATCTGGGTATTCAGATAACTCCTAAGATGGTTGATATTTTTTAAGCCATTTATGCCCCATTACTTCAACATCTACAAGGTCTCCTGGCTGGGCCGAATTGCCTCCTTTAAATGATGTTGCTTCCGAAATTATTGTATATCTTTCATGCTATCCCTTATGTTGTACCCAAATGATACATGGATCTTCTCTATAAACTGATGTTATCATATATATGGAAACAAAAACACCCCCTCCTGGCATACCAACAAATGACTCTCCCTAAGCAATAGAGAGGATTGGCTCTTCCCAATCTAGTCTTATACCAAGAGGCCTGCATTGTAACTTACCTCAGAGATCGGTCTCTACCTTGTAATGCAAAGCCGTGGGTAGATCTAGAATGGGTCTCCTATTTGACCTTTCCCTTAATAGACCTGTTGTGGACCCCTAAAAATGCTCGTCCCTTCCCTCTGTTGCCTCCTCTCCATCTCGGATGCGATGCTGATTTGGAACAGATTAATGAACCGCTATCCTGAATTTTCATTACCAACCTGTAATATTTCCCTTCAGGCCCTCTCTAAACTAATCCCAGATATCAACCTCACTACCTGGCTCTCTAGGGGTGTGACTTGTCTTAAAGCTCTCTATGCCCAGGACCTTTTTCTCCCCTTCTCTCTTATCCAGGAGCGCTATAATATCCCTACCAGAGAATTTTTTTAAAATATGCTCAAGTTCGTCACTGGATAAGCTCGGACTCCAAGACACCTCATTCCCTAGCCCTACCTCCCTCCACAATGGTGGACAGACTGATGAAAAGCCCTAGTAGAGGAGTTATAACCTTTTGGTATCAATACCTTCAGTCTCTTACAGCCCCCATAAAGTCTCCATCCCAAATCGAATGGGAATTAGACCTTCATCTTAATCTTTCCCCTCATCAGTGGGTAATCATTTACTCTACCTAACACCACATTTCTAAGTGCATCAACCACACAGAGATGCACGTTAAATTGCTTAATAGATTATATCTCACCCCGGCCAGGCTCCATGTTAAATTGTCCCTCCCAGACAAAATTATACTGGCGTAAATGCGATCAAACAGCTGATATATTCCATGTCTTTTGGTCTTTCCCTATCATACGCCCTCTCTGTAGAGAGGTCTTTGATTTCTGCTCTTCCGTTATGGGTGGCCCTATTGACATGGATGCGGTCCTGACACTACTTCATCTTTATCCCACCTCCATCCCTAAACATGACATATCTTCTGGGTTATATTTTGACAGCAACCAGAGCAGCGATAGCCCAAAATTGTAAGGTTGCTTCTCCCCCTACGCTACCTAAAATCATCTCTAAAATTCAGCATGGAGACGATCAATACAGCTTACTATACCTCCGCTTCAGTCCGTATCATGACATTGCTAAAGTGGCATATATATGTTACAGAAGGAGCTGGAGCGCCCAGTAGACCCCCCAACCCCTCTCCTACCTATTCCTCACAAACCCCATTTGAATCCCTATAGGTCGATTAGTAGGTTAATGGTTCCATTTCCTCTCCTCGGAAGGTCTATACTTCTTTATTTGGTTATGTTATGCCTAATCTTGATATGCAGGTCGAACAATATATTTTCTATACGATTGTTTATTATCATCAGTATGTTATGTTATGTTGCAATACTCTTTGAGAAACTTTCCCTTTCCTTATGATGGAGGGCCTCTTTGGGTCCTTCCTCTTCCTATCCCTCTTTTTCTCTGTATTGTCTAACTCCCTATTTATGTTTTGTAAACCATATCTATGCAAAAGTTTTCAAAATTTTTCAATAAACTTTATTGATAAAAATAAATAAATATATTTCCAAACAGAAGAGGTCCTTTTTTTTCCGTCTTATTCCCTGGCATGCTAATGTGCTTATCATGGGCATGAGCTAGTGATAATAGGGAAAATGAGGGGCACTGTCTTATTTTCCCCAATTGCATAATATTTATGAGGTGCTGCAGAAAATAATACATTTTATGAGAGCAACCCACTTTCTTTTTATCTATGAGCTGGTAGTAACACTGGTGGCTGTCTTAGTTCAACATAATCATCTTCCTCCTTCCTATCTCGTCCATGTAGAACACATTCATTTTCATAAACTCAATTATCCCCCTCATCCTCTTGCATATTTGCAGCTTCCAAAGTAGCCTTTCTAGGTTGTGAGAGTATAAAATAATTGATAGTTATTAAGATGTACAAATATATGGTAAATGCCTTAAAAAAAACTATACAGAGCTACGCTTTGAAGAAAAAAAACAGATGCTTCCTATGAAACAGACAGCAGCAAGATGCCAGACTGAAGGAAGCAGCTGGCAGGAAAAGCATGTAATGCTGAACAGAGGATGTGGGCTTATATGTATATTTGCTGAGCTAAAGAGATTTCCTTATATGTCCTTGTCGTTAAGCAGTTAATGCTGGTCACTATGTATAATAAAGGATCAGCTTGCATGGACCCTCAGAGCTGAATTTGAAACTGCAACACCTCGTTTGTGTTTCATTTCTCCACTTTGCTGTCGACGGCAAAATACCACATAGGAAATCAGGTTATCAGAGATTGATAGTAGGGGCACCAAGCCTCGGTACCCCGACAAGGTGTAAATCATCATCATTATCATCAATATTAATACTACTATTTTTTTTATCTTTTCGAAGGGGGCTGCTCTATAATGACAGTTTTGGAATCTGAAACCTCAGACTAACATATAGCATTCACGGATACCCTTCCTAGACTCTCCCCAGGAATCTGTGACTGTCCAAGTTGTTCTTCAGCCTCAGTGTTTTTTTCAAGCACTGATTTGGCTGTTTTGGAGGTGACAGTGACAAATCTACACTTTGAATGACAAGGTGGTGTATGTGAAGTTAAGGAAGATGCAAAACTGTGTTGGGCACTCTATTTTCAAAAGGACATTCTAGTATGTATACCAATGCCAGCAGTAGCAGGACTACTACTAGCATAAACTGGGCATAGTCTGAGCCTTGTCTTGCCACTGCGAGTTTACGGTTTTCCTTTTTGTGGACAAATAATCACATTCATCAGAAACTTCTGAACCATCTATTCCCTTCTCTTAAAGCACTGCCAGTTTCCCAAAGAGCGCCATGAACTCAGGTGGGAGGGCAAATAGTGAGGTCCTTGACCCTGAAGACTGGTCCCACATATGCGAAGAAATTGCCAAACATTCCATTTGCATTCAACCGAAGGAGAAGGCATACAAGCTCTATTTTTGTTGGTACCTAGTGCTATCTAGGCTCAGAGCTATCTACCCCAATACTTACACTGTCTGCTGGTGTGGCTGCGGCACTGAGGGCACTCTGTCCTATATCTGATTGGATGGTCACAAGACTGAGGGTTACTGAAAACAGGTCTGCCATCTGCTCTTTAGCATCACACAGGTACACCTCCCACAGAAAATCTCATATCACCTCCTCCCTCGCTCATCTTCTGGCATCCTGAAACATACACAAAAGCTGAATGGTCATATCCTATTGCCAGCCCAAACCCTCATTGCCATAAGCTGGAAAAAATAGATTCCCCCTCCATCCAAGCTTTTACACACAAGATCTGGCAGATGTACAAGTTTGAACACATAACCAGTATAATTCACGACCGTCCTCTTCAATTCACCAATATTTGGGCAGCCTTGACCTCTCATTGGGAGGAGCACCCCCTCCCAGCTCCATAACTTTGTGTCTATCCTCAACTACACACACGTATACTACATAATCCGTTATTCCTCCCCCATGTCCCCCTACTAACACTCCCTTGACTACCCCCATGCAGACCATCAAATCCCACCCTATCCCACCCCTTCTCTACCTCCCCAACACACTCTTGATTGTTTATATTATGGTATAGTAAATGTTAAGATGATCAGAACTGTCTCCTGTACCACAGTCTATGCTCTTCTAGTAAGAATGTCCTATAAACAAATTGCTTACCCTCCCCCTTCTTCCTTCTTCCTTTTTTTTTATCCCCCTTACCTATCCTCTATTTACTTGCTACAAAATCTCTCAATAAAAATTATTAAAAACAAAGCAAAAAAACAGTTGATTAGAAAACTATTCTATCTGACTGATCTCCACAGAACTTCTTTGCAATAATCACAACTATTCTATTACTTTCTCTGTCCCTCGTTTACCCTGAATGCTATTTTCAAAGCAGAGCCCTGCAGCTAACAGCCTACACACTTTCCTGGAAATGACATTTTGCCTTGTTTTGACATTCAAAATTGGTGCATTAAACCAAGTCATGACTCAGTTTCACTCGGAATCCCAAATTTCGGATCTGTCAAATTTCCACGAACCTGAAATGCTCATCTCTACCATAAAGTAGACCATGAGAGAGATTTCGTTAGAACAGCAAGTAGAGTTTAATGTTAAATCGAAAGCTGTAAGATTGAAGTTAATGTTTGTTTTACTATAGGTGTACAGCACTTGTAAACTAATACAAAGTTCTATTGATCAGATCTCCATTTTCATTTACATTTACAAATATGGTCATGTTGTGGTTTATTTTTTAGAACACAACATGTGAACTACACTAAGGCCTAGAAAAAACATGCAGTTTCTGAAAAAAAAGAGAGAAAATAAAAGAACATTTTTCAAACACTGAATCATTATTATTATTATTATTATTATTATTATTATTATTATTATTATCCTTTATTTGTTAGGCGCCACAAGAGTTCCGCAGCGCCGTACACAGTACAAACAGTAGACTATACAGGGTGAGACATAACTGAACAGTAAACAATAAATACCAAACTTCAGAGGCTCCAGGCAGGCTGATGCAGTACAGATGGAGCAGAAGAACAGGTATGGAGACAGGAGGGAAGAGGGCCCTGCTCAAATGAGCTTACATTCTAAGGGAGGGTGAACAAAACTCAAGCACAAAGGGAGCCAGTTGACGTGTAAGGGAGAGAAGAGGGGCAGGTAGGACGGGTTAGGTGGAAGATTGGTAGGCTTTAAGGAACAGGTGGGTTTTGAGTGCCCGTTTGAAGGAGCTTAGATTGGGAGAGAGACGGATGGAGTGGGGGAGGTCGGTTCAGTGAAGGGGGGCTGCATTAAGGAACGTATACTGTGCATTTGTTTTATATTGCATGTAAATCAACTCTGTATACTCCTAAAGTCAACAAGGAACAGATCTAAATATAGATGACTACGGGTTTAGGTTTACTCTGCTCTACTAGACCAGACACTGCAGGATACATACAATACCTATGTGGAATATAAAATCTCAAAAGATCAAATAGAAAAAAAATAATTAAGCATTTAATGTTATCTGTCAATAATATAGTTGGTAGGTACATGGAAATTTTAAAAAAAATATTATTATTTTCTCTCTTTGGAAAAACATTTATTAGGCTGTCCATAAGGTCTACTGTACATAACAGCTGCTCCTGATTGCAAACACATGTTATAGCATGCATATAATACTGACATAACTAGGACTCAGGACTTAGATTAGCCCTATAGCTGGTGCAATGGATACGGCAGAAAAGCAAACAACTTTGAGACGTCCAGGGCTTGATTCGGACATGGCTGTGTGTGCTTGAGCTTGGCACGCCCTTACTGTAAATTAGCTACAGGCAAATGCCCCTTCCCAGACCCATTTCCTCCAAATAATCTTAGGCTGTAGTAAGTGTCCTTTGCATACGAAGATGAAGCGGACAGGGATGAGCTTTCTGGTGTATGAATTAGTTGTGGGCATGCGCAGACTAATTTTGCGCACCATATGCTCAAAAATGCCAAATACGTGCCTTAATGACTCATGCCCACCTTGTTTAGGCATTGTTAGAGTGTGTTGTGTATTGTAATATTGCAATTGTAAATGTATAATAGCCATTTTTATACTACCATCTAGATAATGTTTATTTCAATTGACATTTTGTGCAGAATATGTTATTAATAACAGTAGCCTTTATTTACATAGCGGCAACATATTTCACAATGTTTCAGAATTAGTTTGAGTTTTATTTTACATTGTAATCAATGACAACACTGAATTATTTGACCAAGAAAATGTCAGGGGAATTCCAGGAGTAATTGTAAACTATAATTTAATATATTTAAATTACAGGAAGCAATTCTTATCTCTGAAGCCTTATGCTTTCCAGATAATACTATAGTTCCTAATAATATATGTATTATAAAAATTATTAGCATTTACTACACATGGAACAATTGAATAAAAAAGCATTTTTGTAATTTGATTGCTTTGCTCATTCCCTTTTTCAAACATTGTTGTGATTATTTGAATAATTGTAATGCAGCCAAATACCACTCCAATCGATTGCCACTTTTTACGCAAATCTATGCAATGAAATTTCATATTTCACAAGACACTTAAAGCAGGGTGTAACCAGAAAATGACTGATAAAGGTGTAAAAAAATGTCCACTAGTTTATGATGGGGTCTTTATGCACTATATAAAGCTGACAATCTTACTGCTCATTCTTCACTCATTGTACCAAGGTAATTAGTTGATTTTATTCTCTTATATCTTATATTTCAAAAGCGCTATAGAACCTTGCTAGTTATTATGAAATACATAGATTATACTGTATTGACTATATTGATAAAAATAACATTATTTATCTTTTAAAATTAATTGAAGAAGGTTATCAGAAGAAAATTGCAATTCAATAAAGATAGTTATTTTTATTAGGAGACTGATTCATAGGGTGCATAAATTGTAAGAATCTGAAATGTTGAAAAATAGAATGTTTAAGCCTGACGCCATAAATATGTTAAAAATATATCTATTTAAACTCATTATTACTATTTCCCCTTTGTGAAATTTATTGAGATTGACCTTTCATTCAGATAAAATTACATTTGCATTACATAAAGGCAAGGATGATGTACCTCCAGCAGCCTATCTGGCTATTCATAGCAGTTGTTCTAGTGACATGTCATGCGGAACCTGCTGAGAAGTGTGCAGGAGCTCCTGGAATTCCAGGCACCCCAGGTCTGAATGGTCCTCCAGGAAGAGATGGCAGAGATGGCATGAAAGGAGACACTGGTTTACCTGGTAAGAGTGACTGTTATTTTTTTAATCACAGTCCTGCTATTTGTGACTAATTTCACTAGTTCTTACTGATAACATGCTAGATCCTTTTATTATTAAATACTATTACAACTCTATCCAGACACAACGCTTATACTTGTAGAAATTGATTTAATAGGGAAAGCTGAAGTGTTTGAGTATTTTCATACGTTTTCATGTTTCCATTGCAGGAGCAATGGGTCCACCTTCAGGTTTTCAAGGACCAACAGGAAGAGATGGACTTCCTGGGCCAATAGGACCACCAGGTGTACAAGGGATAAAGGGAGAGAAAGGAGACATTGGACACCCAGGTGAATAAATACATACACAGATGTGTTGTATTGTTTTCTTTTCATAATTACCTTAGCAGTTCACATAGCAATGATTAATTTGAGTCATCTGTCACAGGGAGCAGGATTTGGGATGTAGGCAATTCATTAGAGTGAATTCATGTTGAGTTAGCACAGTGAGACATGTTAACATTATTCTTATTGAAAGGTACACCTGCATCATTGGATCATGATCTACAGCTTCAATTAGAAAATATAAGAAAGCAAATCAGTGCACTGGAAGGGGGTAAGTACAATATGAAAAGCAATTTATTCCTCAAAGTTCACACTTGAATTTATAGGCTCTGATTTGGAGTTGGACAATTGCGTCATGAAAAAATATGACTTGCATAAAATCTGTCATAAAAGGTCTGATGCAAGTTCTGAGTTAATGTTGATAATGGTCTATTTTTTGTGCCAGATGTACCTATACAATAGATTTAAAGTTGGGTATATCTTAAGTGTGAACACATTTTTGCATGTACACAAAAGTCGTAATTTTTTGTTTAGTTCTAAATCAGGCACATCATTTTCTTTTATTAACAAACAATTGAAAAACCCTTAATACAATTTCTGAAGATCAAGAAAGAGGACATATCTGCCTAAGCTAGTCTCTTAAGATGGCTACACACTCATGCAATTATCGTGCAGATCACTCAATAAACTACCATTTGGTCAGATATTACATTAGTGTGTACACTCCCACGATCATGTTTTATCCTACCAAAGCACATCACATCTGTTGATTTGGTTTTAGAAACTTCCTAACATCGCAATTAACAATGGATCTATGTCAGGCAAATGTGGAACTGTGTATGCACTCACGAGCTGCAGTGTAGACAGGTATCTTTAGAGTGTACAAAGTCTTTTCAGCATATAGTTATGAGAAGTGCAGAGCTCAGATCTGTCAGTAATTCGTGTAGGTATGTACACATAAATCTGCATGCCCATCGGGACTTTCAGTCTGTTCAAAATTGTTACAGAAATTGCATCAGAAGTAATTTTCTATAGTGTGTACCTGGCTTTACAGGGGCTCCAAATGCATTAGGTGTAACTGAATGGTAAAATTCATAAAGGAAAACACAGAATATGCATGTGTAGTACTCTAACCTTTTTGCAAAAAGTCACATTACAAGTCTGATATTGCATAATTTGCTAGACATCAGTATATTATATTTCAATCTTGTCATAACAGAGTATTTATTGTAGAATGTAGCTTGAAGACTGTTTATGGTTTAAACAACACTTTTGCATCAGTGGTCACTGGTGGGATTGCAGGTTTTTTTTTCTTTTGGACAGCATTTTACTACTGAGAAGATCCTAGACACACATAAGTGATATCCTGTAAGACACAGCAAGTCACCACTGTTATTGTAGTCTCTAGATTTAAGAACAACTAAACTAAAACGTAAATACAATGTCAACTGTCTCAAGTTCTGTGAAAGTAATTATTGCATATATATTTATGACGCTAAGATCTAATTGAGGTTCAGTGTTCTTCTATAATTAAACTTCTGAAGATCCTGATTTATAATTGGGGCAATGTAACAGACATGATGCCAAAGCACCACTACCGTTACCTCTCATTCCACTGTGGAACAATCTGATTTCTCGCTGGTCCTCGCCCCACAGATTCTTTACTTCGATAGGTTTTTAAATAATATTACCCTCCTCAGGCACTTCACATCATTTGAATACTTGCAACAGAGACCAAGGGGTATATTTACTAAGCTGCAGGTTTGAAAAAGTGGGGATGTTGCCTATAGCAATAAATCAGATTCTAGCTTTCATTTATTTAGTACTTTCTACAAAATGACAGCTAGAATCTGATTGGTTGCTATAGGCAACATCCCCACTTTTTCAAACCCACAGCTTAGTAAATCTAGCCCTAAATCTTCTAAGATCCCATTTTTTTAAATACCTCATTCAGTCAGCACCACTAAGTACTCCTCAGATGCCACACCCAGAAAGAGAATCCATTTTCCTTTTTCATTCTAAATCCAAGAGCTTCAACTCCGAAACCAAATAAACTATACATTATTGTTGCAGCTTTCATTTTAAGTAGTTTCAAAGTTTGAAAAAAAAAACCTAAACATAAAATATGTTTGACATAATACTGTAAAACTATGTAGTAGCATGTAAGATCATGTTTTGTGCACAGTACAATTGTACTTAACAAATCTGAGTGGCTAACCACGCAAACTGAAGGGAATTGTCATGGCTTGTTTAAGGCAGCTAAAGATTTTAAAACTGGTGGACTGTAAAATAGCAAATATCTGTCCCATTCAATGTATGCTTTACTTAAATATAAGGCAGAGTATAATGCTAATTGAGGAAACAAACTGTTATTATATTAACAACATACACTACTAATATACAGTATTTTACAAATAAAATTAGATACCTATTTACTGAATTACAAATTACGTTTTTTTTGTTTTAGCTCTCCTCTTGGAAGGAAAAATTAAACAAGCAGAAAAGAAAATACTGGCAACAAATGGAAAAGAAGTAGATTTTAAAAATTCCATCACCATCTGTAAATCTGTTGGTGGACGCATTGCTACCCCCAAGGATGAAGTGGAAAACAGTGCCATATTACAAATAGTAAAGGAGTGGAACAAATATGCATACTTAGGAATCACTGAGGGGCCAACAGCTGGAGATTTCTATTACTTGGATGGGCAACAAGTAAACTACACCCATTGGTATAAAAATCAACCTAGTGGTAAAGGGAAAGAAAATTGTGTTGAAATGTACACTGATGGAACATGGAATGACAAAGCTTGTAACCAAAATCGACTCACTATTTGTGAGTTTTAAATCTTTATAACAATGGTTCACTTTTCATTACATATGAAAAAAAAGTGATTTTCAATTCAAGCTTAACTTTAAAGCATTACCTGTTTTCATTAAATATTTTAAACAAAACAAGACTGAAATTAATTGTGTTTACAATGTTGCATTTGTTTGCTATGTTTGTCAAATATTAAAGGTAACAGATTGAAGATTTTGAAATGCAATTTTATGTCATGAAGTATTGCGGTGAAATCTGCTATATTCCCCATATCAATAGGGGTCTATAGCGGTTATACATATACAATATCCTGCTCTATAGGGATTATTACCCCAATGATAAGAAGACAATTGACCTCTTATTCCCAACCCCAGCCTAACCTACTGCTTTTTCCTCTTCTGTGTTATCACTTAAACTTATTTGTGGTTTCTAAAATTGAAAAATCTTTTGCATGAGTTGTGTTAAGCTTGCAGTCCTGCCTGTTCTATGATACAGCTGATCTGCTGTCCTTATTATAATATTTCTTTCTGGGCACCATAGGTATAGTGGCCCAGATCTTTTGTATTCAAATCGATATGAGGTAAAGTGAAATGTGGTAAGTGAACTTGATATAAGGTAAAATGATATGAGATATGATGTTATAGAGTGCTAGGGATAGGGTGTCCAATAGTGTGGTATATAGGAATGTGATTCAAAGTCCTTAGACAAAAATATATAAATTATTATTATTATTATTATTATTATCATTTATTTGTTAGGCGCCACAAAGTTTCCGCAGCGCCTTACATAGTACAAACAGAAGACCGTACAGGGTAAAACATTACAGAACAATAAACACAAAGTACCAATGCTTCAGAAACTCTGGGCAGACATATGGAGTGAGGGCGAAGCAGAAGAGTAGGTATGGAGACAGGAGGGGAGATGGGGCCCTGCTCATGCGAGCTTACATCCTAAGGGAGGGTGGACAAAACAGGCACGAAGGGAGGCAGTGATGAAACGGAGAAGAAGGGACCAGGGGAGAGAGGGGAGAACAAGCAATGATGCAAGGGAGAAGAAGGGACCAGGGGAGAGAGGGGAGAACAAGCAGAGTGGAGGAGGGGTTAAGTGGATGGTTGGTAGGCTTTCAGGAACAGGTGAGTTTTGAGTGCCCGTTTGAAGGAGCACAGATTGGGAGCAAGACGGATGGAGCAAGGGAGGTCATTCCAGTGCAGGAGGGCAGCTCGGGAAAAGTCTTGGACTCTGGAGTGGGAAGAGGTAATGAGAGTGGAGGAGAGGCGACGGTCATTTGCCGAGCGCAGGGAGCGGGCAGGAGTGTGAATGGTAAGGAGTTTAGAGATATAGAGGGCAGTAGACTGGGAGAGAGCTTTGTAAGTGGTAGTAAGGAGTTTAAAGAGGATTCTGGAGGGGAAAGGGAGCCAGTGTAAGGCATGGTAGAGAGGGGAGGCAGAGGAGGAGCAGCGTGAGAGAAAGATGAGTCTAGAAGCCGCATTAAGAACAGATCGGAGGGGGGCGAGATGGGAGAGGGGGAGACCAGTGAGGAGAAGGTTGCAGTAGTCAAGGCGGGAGATGATAAGTGCATGGATGATGGTTTTGGTGGCGTCTTGTGAGAGGAAAGGTCGGATGCTGGCGATGTTGCGCAGTTGGAAGCGACAGGCTTGTGCAAGGGATTGGACGTGGGGGGCAAAAGAGAGAGAGGAGTCAAGGGTGACACCCAGGCAATGGAGTTGGGTGACAGAGGAGATGGTTGTGTTGTTAACAATGATTGAGAGGTTGTGGTGGGAGAGGAGTCTGGAGGGAGGAAAGACAATAAGTTCTGTCTTAAGCTGGGTACACACTACAGAATTTTCCATCAACTTTTTATGCCGAGCGATTTTACATGCGATCGATGGTCCGATCACTCGGTCCATGGACTGCATACACACTAGCCTTGTTTATGACTATAAAGGGAAGAGCGGACGTCCCTTTAGCGACTTTTTACAGCCATGTTGTCGTGAACAATGATTTTAATTTCGTACACACTGCAGCGACATTTGCGGGAAATGTAACGAGATACCAAAGGCATTAGTATAAAGGGGCAGAGCTTTCGCTAAATTTAACACCCAAAGCTGCATAAAAAGAGACGACTACACTGTCTCTTCATTCATTTCTATAAAATAGAAGTTTAGAAATATACATTTAATTTAGAAAAACATTTAACTGCTAAAGTGCAATGCAATGAATATTCCCTAATAATAAAATCCATTCGTATGTAATGGAATGTTCCATTCTCGGCGGGCATCATCGCTGATTGGTTACAGCAGAAACAAACGCCCATGTCTGAGTGCATAAAATGACAGAGGAACCTGTTTGGCGCCGAGGAGCGTCAGAAGATGGCGAGTGAGCAAGTGGCAGTGGGGGTTGCGGGTGAGAAGATGTTAGTGGGGGTTGCGGGTGAGGAGAAGGTGTCAGTGGGGGTTGCGGGTGAGGAGAAGGTGTCAGTGGGGGTTGCAGCTATGGAGACAGAGATAGAGTCAGAGATGGTGCTGGAAGGGCCAAAAATGTTGGAAAAGTTAAGTTGGGGGATGGAGATACTCAAGAAGAGCAAAGAGCAAATCCAATGAGCCCAAGAGAGGTGGGGATGATGGTCAAAGTACTGGACCAGGATGACAACGACATTAAAAAAGGTCAGTAGCACATGTAGTCTACCTGTTAGAAGGACTTTATTTCATTCTAGTGTCACATAAAGCTAAATGCTTTGGGCATATACCTCTACCATTATAATAACCAAAATGGCACCTGTTTTCCAGAATGCTCTGAGGTTAAGACCGCTATTGTTGCGATTTCGCCACAGGGACCAAAATATAAACTGATCTCGAGCAGTGTGAAAGGTGAGAAAATGAGAGTATTTATGTCGTTGTATATAAATTACAGATATAGAAGTTAAATGGTAAACATTTTTTTATTTCCTTGTATCGTAGATAAAGAAATCAAAGGGAATAGAAACCCAAGCCACATCAAGACCTGTTGTGCCACAAATCAGTAGCACCTTTAAAAATACTAAATACTACAAATAATACTCTGCAGTACTCAGCTCTCTGATTGGTATGGGCACGCTCACTTCTCATGCGGATCTTTCAGACAGCTGTGTGTGTTAAAATGTTTGTACCTTTTTCCTGCAACAAAAATGTTGCTTGAACACTGTGTGGTTTATTCTGGGTTCTTCACAATTATAAGTTAATCAAGGTTAATATAACTTTAATAGGTTATAAAGGTATAAGTGTATATAGAGTATATGAATAACAAACGTGCTTTACACAAGTGTAATGGTCTGCAGCTAGACAGGTGCAATATACATCAATACAAAACACTAGTCAGTGATGTGCGGATTCCGCACCACGTGGGACTGGGACAGACATCAAAAAATTAACATACACACGCCCCCCAGATCGAGGAAGTATCGGAGGATTGTCGGGGATCGGTCGGAAGTTTATACACACTACACAGCGGAAACGAGATTGGAACGAAAATATTAAACGGTACGACCAACCAAATGAGGCGACAATCGTCCATTTGGGCAGACTTTCGACCATCATGTCACTGCACACACTGACCCGACTTTTGAACGAGCGGTCGTATGTCGGCTGATTCAGACGATTTTTGGATGAAAACAGTGTAGTGTGTACCCAGCTTTAGAGATGTTAATTTTGAGAAAGCGTGAGGACATCCAGGAGGAGATGGCAGAGAGACAGTCAGATACACGAGAGAGGAGGGTGGAAGAGAGATCAGGAGAAGAGATGTAGAGTTGAATGTCGTCAGCATAAAGGTGATACTGAAGACCGAAGGAGGAGATGAGCGCACCGAGGGAGGAAGTGTAGAGCGAAAAGAGAAGGGGGCCGAGGACGGAGCCCTGGGGGACACCTACTTGGAGATGGGAGGGGGGTGGAGGAAGAGCCACCGGGTGTGGAGACAGAGAAGGTGCGATTGGCGAGGTAAGAGCAGAACCAGGCGTGGACAATACATACCAGACTTCAGCATTATTGAAGCATATCAGAACCTAATTCCAGAATCTTCTAGGACATCAGATATAAGTTTTATGAAGTGTACCCAAAGAAAGCAGAAAAAAAACAGATAGTGTATTATCTTTTTAACAGGAAATATGGTGCTCACCACTACCAATCCCATGTAAAAATGATTACCAAATGGAGAAAATCAGATAAAAAGCCATATAGTGTAGTATTTCAAACACAAAACCTTTAATTCACAATAACAAATGGTTTTACAGTCACAATCATCACATAAAATAGCAGCTTATCTGAAATGACAGATCTCCACACTGCAGTAGGTCCTTGATCTGCTGATACCCAGCTAAATTCCACCAGTGGCTCCACCAAATGCAGTGATAACACAGCATGGGGATACAAAGCATGTCTCAACTCATTTCATCTGTTACTATATTAGACAGTTCCATCAGGAGATAAATAATATTGTGCCCAGTTCGATCACAGTTCTTAATATACTGCGCAATGTCATTTTGCGCATGCACATTCCAAACCAATCCCGCCACTTTGTACATGCATGTATGCAACGATATCCAATATAATGTGCATGCGCAGCACTCAATAAAGTGTGTGCGCATTCACATATTGGCGGCATGCGTACCTTAAAATAAAATGTGTATTATATATATATACATATATATATATATATATATATATATATATATATATCAGAGCAAAAACACTGACGTTCACAGCAACACTTGTAAATAGTGTACTTTTAATAATGTTTCGTCTGGCGTCATTTCATTAGTAAGGCATAAAGGTTATTTATACAAAGATAAAACTACATTAAAGGTATTTATGGTTCAGGTCCTAAGAAATGTATGGTGTTTGGTCTTATATTACTCCACAGTTTACCAGCAGAAATCTGGTATCATCAGAGAGGCGATCGCACATAGCGAATTCAAGTTATGATTAGTGCAAGATTAATTCTCAACAGTATTCTGTTAATGGGTTGGATTAAACCAGTTTTAAACAGTTCCCGTTGGGCAAGATGTGTGCACAGCTGTTGGAGTGACTTGCCCCCACTTCTAGAGAGGAATCCTTCGAACTGATCTATGGCTTGCATTGTAGTGGAGTTTCTTAAACCTTGAACCAATGATGACCTTTCTTAGTGTTATCATTGTGTGCATTGTGACATCATGACTGTTTTTTTCAAACCAAACTGTATATAAACAAGCACTGGACCTATTAACTGTCTCTTTGATTGCAGACTTCAGGATTGATGACTGTTACTGAATTCAGTGCACAAGCGTAATATATCATGTATTATACGTCATTCTACTTTGCTGTAATTCTGCTATATTTTGCTATTAATTATATTTGTGCGTTGAAACCACACTGATCGCATCAGACAATCTTTATTGGTGACGATAACAATATATAGAATTAGAAATTCATAGAGAAATTTCACAAAATATTAACTATGTATCTAATAATAAAAATGAATTGAAGAAATTAGAATAAAAAATAGTAAACAATAAAATAAATGAAAATTTGGAATTGTTACATATACATTTTTAGAAACTTTATATATTATATAGCTATCGCATTTATATATGATATGCTATGTAAAAATGTGATATGCATTAGAAAACTTGATTTAAAGGGTTGTCAGCTTTCTGATTATAATATATATTATATATGACAGATTATTAGGGGGGAAAAAAATCATATGTTCATATAAATACAGATGACTATAAAATGATAATAAATGATATATATATAAAAGATAAATTACAAAAGTTTAATAAATAAGGTAAAATACATTGATACAGACTTTGTCACGTCTTTAATTTTAAACATTTTTATTGAGAAGACTCAGATGTTAATACCAAGTGAAACAACTTTGATTGGCTCTTAGATATCTAAATAGATTGTGCTCCCTTTCCTGGATTATGCCTTCTGATGAAAGTGCTATAATTGCACAGAAATGCATCAATGATTTTTATTGAAGCCTCACACACAGAATTCTACACAGATGGCTAGAATTACTAAACTGCGGGTTTGAAAAAGTGGAGATGTTGCCTATAGCAACCAATCAGATTCTAGTTATGATTTATTTAGTACAGTCTACTAGATGACAGCTAAAATCTGATTGATTGCTACAGGCAACATCTCAACTTTTTCAGACCCGCAGTTTAGTAAATCTAGCCCAGAATCTCTGCAGGACAGGTGTATAATCACCTAACAAGCACAAAAAAACCATCCCAGTAATTTGGAAATTGGCTGCTAATGTAGGCTGCTGCTCCGTGGTAAAAAAAAGATCTCCAGCCAAGCCAGGAGTGATGTTTTCATGTGGAGAGTAGTAATTATAAATCTCTGCCCTCCGCACTAATCAGCTGAAGTGGTAGGCGTGCATCGGCTAACCTGACTTGCAGACACTGGAATCTGTGACAGGCTGTCCCTATATAATGATCAACAGTGCCCTTGATATTTAACAAGGTATTGTATTTTAGAAACACAGTATTCTATACCTGTGCCAAACCTATTTGGACACAGAGGGGCAAGTTCAATTCTAAAGAAAAACGCGGGGCGCGCATCATTACCGTTAGTACAGCAATTTTAATGTGGATTTTCACTCGCGGATCAAAGAATTGCGAGCAAAAATTAGCATTGTAATTACTGTACTAACGGTAATAATACCCATCGATTACTGTAGTAATGGTATTAGTGCACGACCCATGTTGTTCTAAAAAACAACGCAGGGAATTGAATATGCCATGATGAATTTCCTCATAATATTAGAGACACAAGTGTTTCAAGAGGATTGTAAAACAATTAATCAATGTTCGTGCCTGCATTGAGCCACACATGTGGCAATTGCTAAAAACTACACAATATACCTAACTTCACTGAAAGTAATAGCTCTTTCTCTTATAAAACTGGACTGTCATTTGAATGATATTGTTGATAATATTCTCACAGCAGATTGTAGTAATACACAGACTATAATTGAATTTTTGAGATATTTTATTTTGACATTGTACTATGACATTATAATCTTATTTGTGACGTAACTATTCAAAGTGTTGTTTCTAACAGGCTGTCATATACACACACACATATATATATATATATATATATATATATATATATATATATAAATATATTGTAACAAAGGGAGGCATTTATCTGACAAGATGCAGAGAAAGCATACAAGCAGAGTAAAACATTGGCACAGTTATGCACCTAGATTGAGGATAAACCAGGTGAAGATATGTGTAGTTTAAAGTTTGGTTAACTTACATGGTTTGTAGTGATGGGTAGTTCAGAAATGATTAGTTCAAATGAACTAATCTTCAAAGTGAACTAAATCCTTTAGTTCACAGCTCTGGCAAAGATTACTTCACCAGGAACTAAAACAAGTGGGAGGAGTTAGAGATAAAGCCGAGCAGCTCCAGCAGTCTCACTCACTGTCTCATTCACACTGGCTCTTTTGTTTCTATTCAGCTCTCTCATTTAATACTCATGAGTCAGTACCTCTAAACTGCCAAAGGTGGCACTGCTGTGCTCAGACATTGTGTGAGACTCTGGAGCTGATCACTGACTATGAGTCATGAGTCATTCTCCTCGCTCAGGAGTTCAATAGTTCATTTCACTCTCTGAATCATTTCACTCTCCGAATCATTTCACTCACCGAATCATTTCCCTCTCTGAATCATTTCACTCTTCGAATCATTTCACTCTCCGAATCATTTCACTCTTTGAATCATTTCAATCAATAAGATCGTTTAGCTCATGAGTCACAGGAAACATTGCCTTCCCTGTTAGCTCAAGACACACTGCACTGCTGAGTGCTGCATGCTATATACTGTAGTTATGTTTACTCCACTATATATACAGGGAAGATGTATTAAACCTTCAAGAGAGATAAAGTGAAAATGTTGCCCATAGCAACTAATCATTTTCTGCCATTTTATAGACTCTGCTAGATAAATGACAGAAGATGGTTAGTCATAATTGCCAACATTATGTTGGTTACGTTGGGGAGTTCCTGGAGCGGGGTTTGGGCGTAGGGGGCGGGGCTTTGTGAATTGCGCCAGTGACGTGTACTCCCATCTGCCCCATTGTTAATCATGGCACTGGCGTGCATTCAGTGACATTAATGGTTGAAATTAGAAAAATAAGATTAGGTCAAAGGTAAGTTTTATTTTTTAATCTACTGTATTTTAAAAGCAAAAAAGTGACACTTTATAATACTCTTAATTTGGGTCTTTTTCATTTGCATATTATGGAAGTAAAAAATAATAATGAAAATGTAATTAACTTTGCAGAGCTCAACGTTTCACTATCATCATCATCACCATTTATTTATATAGCGCCACTGATTCCGCAGCGCTGGACAGAGAACTCATTCACATCAGTCTCTGCCCCATTGGAGCTTACAGTCTAAATTCCCTAACCTACACACACAGGCAGACTAGGGGCAATTTTGATAGCAGCCAATTAACCTACCAGTATGTTTTTGAAGTGTGGGAGGAAACCGGAGCACCCGGAGGAAACCCACGCAAACACGGGGAGAACATACAAACTCCACACAGATAAGGCCATGGTCCGGAATTGAACTCATGACCCCAGCGCTGTGAGGCAGAAGTGCTAACCACTTAGCCACCGTGCTGTCACTACTAGTTTTTGTATAACTGATTGCCTTTTTAAAATATTAAAAATTATCTGACATATTAAACTTATCTGATCATTTTAACAGGACTATAACTCATCTAATGAGAAGTAGTAGATATGCCTGCAGTATGTGTAATAGACTAGATCTATGTCTCCAATCACTTCTCTAAGCAGTGTTCCAGAGCCATTGATCTAACTGAACTAACTGAGCTTAATGAACTAAATTAACTACTGAGTTAAATTAACTACTGAGTCAAATGAGTGAAATGAACTAATCTTTTGAACTAATCTTTTGTGTGAACTAGATCAGAATGAACCTTCAAAATGAACTAGATTTCTCAAAACCATTGGTTTGAAAGGTTCCTCCTCACAGCAAACAGACAGGGTGTGTCTGTTAGTGCAAACAGAAGCACTGATGGGAGTTTCCTCTTAAAGGGAAGGTGGGTGTGTCACCTGCCCATCAAGCTAAGGCTGGGGGAGGAGTATCATGTATAAAAGCTTGTTTGTATCATTTGTCCATGGAGACCAACACTGGGGAAGCTGGCTGGTCTTGAGAGAGCTGGTCTATGTGTAGCTAGTGTTTAGGGTCTCCAGAATTGCTGTGAAATCTGTACAGTGTCAATACATTTACCATCCTGACAATAAAACTACATAAAGTTGTTCGCGTGTGCTTCAGCAGTAGCGGGCTCTTGCCATAATATACATATATATATATATATATATATATATATATATATACACATTCATATATATACATATATATATATATATATATATATACACAGTCATATATATACATATATATATATATATATATATATATATATATTGTAACAAAGGGAGGCATTTTTCTGACAAGAGGCAGATAAAGTATACAAACAGAGTAAAACATTGGCACAGTTATGCACCTAGGTGGAGATTAAACCAGGTAAAAACATATGTGTAGTTTGGAGTGTGTTAACTTACATGATTTAAGAGCTGCTTCCTCTCAGCAAACAGACAGGGTGTGTCTTAGTCTAAACTGAGCCAGGAATGGGCGTTTCCTTTTAAAGGGAAGGTGGGTGTGTCACCTGCCCATCAAGCTAGGCCTGTGGGAGTGGTGTCAGGTATAAAACCCTGCTTGTTTCATTGTTCAGGGAGATCAACGCTGGGCTAGCTTGCTGATCTGGACAGAGAGCTGGACTATTTATAGTAAGCGAATAGGGTCTCCATAATTGCTGTGCAAGTATACGGTATCAAAATATTATTACCATCCTGACAATAAAGAACCATAAAAAGGTAGAAGTTGTTCGCGTGTGCTTCACCAGTAGCGGGCTCTTGCCACAATATATATATAGAGAGAGAGAGAGAGAGAGAGAGAGAGAGAGAGAGAGAGAGAGAGAGAGAGAGAGAGAGAGAGAGAGAGAGAGTCGTGACAATTCATATTAAATCATACAATTATATATATATATATATATATATATATATATATATATATATTACATGCTGTCAATTCCTAGAACTCATTAGCGCAGTTCTCATTTTTAAACTCTACATTCTTAAAATGTTGGATCTGTCTCCAGTTAGCACGTAAGAGAAAAGAGAAGCTCATAAGTTTCATTTTATTTTTCAACTATGAAATAGCATAAAATAACTAACAATTTTTGTAATGATATCATTAGCATTTGTATATTCATTCTTGAAAAAAATGATGGTACTTTTGAGGCAAAATTAAGCATTACTAGTACTGTTGTTTCTGCTACAGTTATCCTTGGCAATGGCTAATCTTTGTTTCTTTTAATACAAAATTCACACAAATATGATGTAATTCCTCTCACTCACTTAATTGAAGGACTTACTTGAAACTGAACCAGGGTTCTTGGAATGTATCATAATCTCCTATGCAATTTTGCAACTACACTTTATTCAAAACAAACAGATACATTACTTACTAGCAATGGCACTAGAGTATGTAGTTGTAGTGGAAAAACATTGCAAGTAGTCAAGTCAAAAATATTCAGGGATTTCCTTAGAACAAGTACTAGAGCTTAGTGTTAAATCAATAGCTGTAAGAGATCTTAAAAACGAAAGTGAATATTTGCTGTACTATAGAGGTGTACAGCACTTGTAACCAAGAAGGTGTATTTATTTTTATGTAAATGGTTATACTGAACGTTATCATGTTTGACTTTCTCATAAGCAATAAAAGCAATCAGATTTAAAGTAGATCTCCTTCAAATCTTATACAATTAATACCAGTTAATATCAGTTCATCCACCCGTGGCATAAGGTAGGTATCAAACTGGGATACACTGTTTAACCACCTAAATTCATTGCAGAACGGAATACTCCCATTGGACTTGGGACAAGCACAATAGGACTGTTTCCTCAGTCTGCTGTTTTTGCCTAACAGCTAAAGCTGGCTCTATGGGAGCTTCAGACTTTTTAATGACAGTACTCACTACTCGAGGAGAGGGGTCCTCTTCATGACATACCATACCAAAGTTAGATTGACGTGGTATATTTTTTCCTCCCTTCACCTCCCCAATTGATTTATCCTGTAACTGACAGGGCTAATAGCATTTAGGACTTCAGACCTTGTCAGTGGGCAAAAAGTTTGCTTTCCTGGGTTGGGACCAGGAACAGGACCTTGTCCCCAGAATTGAAGGATCGAGATACACCAGATTTATCATAACCTGTCTTTTGAGCAACTTTTACATGTTGTTGCACAATGGGCCCCAACTTTCCCAACCTCTTATACATTTGGGCCACAAATTGTACCAAGTTTGGCTCTCTGGGGCCTTGGTGCTCCCACCCTTCTTTCAACATATCCAAAATACCCCTTGGCTGTCTCCGAAACAATAACTTAAAAGGACCAAACTCTCTTGAGGCTTGAGGTACCTCACAGATAGCAAACAACAAATAGGAAATAAGAGAGTCCCAATATTTTTTCTCTTGTGCCACTGCTTTCCTCATTATGTGTTTTAAAGTGTGGTTAAAGAGCAGCAATAAGCCTTCTTTTTGTAGATGGTACATGGTGATGTGAAGAGCCATCTTCTAATAGCTGTCACATATCCTTCATCAGCTTGACATTAACGGGGTTCCCTGGCCTGTATAAAATTTCCATGGCAATTCCCAAATGTGTAAAAATCAACACTAAATCTTTAGCTATGGTACGGGACTTCTTATTCTGCAAGGGATGTGTCTCTGGATATTAGGTCGCATGGTCAAACACCACTAATCTATATTGGTGCTCACGAGCAGACTTCGGCAGTGGCACCACAAGATCCATACCTATGCGCTCAAAGGGGACCTGAACTACAGGTATTAAAGTAAGAGAGGCCCTATACAAGAATTTGGGACAGACTCTCTGGTAAATGGGACAAGATTGGCAATACCTTTTCACTGCCATATGTACACCGGGCCAGTAAAACCTGAGCAGAACTCATTCCCATGTTTAATCTTCCCCCAGATGTTCTCCACAGAGATGTGTATGTACTGCTTTTAGTACTAGAGGTACATGAGCATGTGGTACCATTGATTGTTCTACTTTTTCCCCTTGTACAACTCCAATTTTATACAGAAAACAATTTCTAACAACAAAATATGGTATATCTTCTGAAGGGTAGGTGGATTTTTCTACACCGTTTATCTCAGTCACATTTTTAAATGCATGTTCCAAAGTTGCATCACTAAGCTTCTCACGAGACCAGTCCTGCAAAGGAAATAAAGTTGTCATTACGGACCATTCCGTATCCTCACAGACAGGCGAGGAGGGCTCATCCATGATGTCACCAGCCAGCACTGCTTTCAACTGTCCAGGCTTCCCTGAACCGTGACACTTTTGTGGAACTTGTGCCATGAATCCCAGAATAGCATTCCGGGTTGTCAGTTCTCACAGATCAAGGCCGTTACACTGTAATTTCTTGGGCAGATCTTTTAAAACTGACTTCTGACTGTTGAATCAGTTGTCGGCATGTCCAGCTGGACTTTCTCACAGAGGATCACTTTAAACAGTGAGATGTCACTCCCCAGAATAAGCAGATATAGCATCTTAGGTGCTAGGACAGTCACCACCATAAAGGTTTGGCTTTTAAAGGTGACTGCCAAAAGTGTTTTCTCTCATACTCCTCATTCATTTCATGTATGGAAAGGACCTTCACCTTAGGTAACCGAGTAGTTCTAGGACAAGATTTTGCTTGATAAACACAGTCACTCGGAACACATAAGAACATCCTGATGTGGGGAATCATAGTACAACAGCATGGATAAGCAGACTCAACATGCACGACAGAACAGTCCATGGGTTCCAGTAGTTTACAACACTTGGCCCGAAAGTGGCCTGTTTCCCCACATTCAAAGCACTTCAGATTAGACTCCTTTCTAACCGGCACTCTGTCAATAACAGTTTACCATTGGGCCCCATGGCAATGATTGCCAAACTTGACTTCTGTATTGGCATTGGCAGCGCCGGTGCTAGGATTCACGGTGCCCTAGGCAAAATTTCGCCGACCCCCCCCCCCCCCCCCGCCGCGAACACACTAAAAAAAAAAGTAGATTTTACTTACCTTTTCTTTCTTTTCTCTAGCTGATCCGCGCCTGTGATGCATGCTGGAAGGGGAGGGGGGCGTCGGGAAAGAACTTTGTTCACACTGTCAGTGTGATACTTCACCAATGTGCCGCGGACACTGAAAAACAGCGGCAGCACCCCGCCGCCGCTGCAACCCTCTCCTGAGCCGCTGACTAGATTAGAAAATCTAGTCAGCGGCGCCCTGCAGGTCCTGGCGCCCTAAATGTGGGCTTCCTCAGGGTTAATAATGTCCAACTGGTCTTTCTAACCAGTATATATGAGAGAGATCCGGATATGCCAATAAGCCAATTAGACAATTGTGCAATTAAACAATCAAACGATCAACAGTAGACACTTCTGTGTAATGCTGGACTCCTAAGTAGAAGTCCAGCATTACACAGCACCACTGTGAGGACAGAGACAGTGGCCGGATTACTCATACAATCAGAAGTGTCTACTGTTGATCATTTGATTGTCCGTCGAGGGGGCGTGTGCCCTGTCAATCTTAAGAAATTCCGGCCAATCGTAGCAGGGGGCGGGGCCACGATGGCACGGTTAGCCCCGCCCCCACCATTTACATCAAACGGGAAGTTGCTGGTTCCGGAATTTTTGCCTGCACTCTCTCGGGAGCCTGGGAGAACTCCCAAAAATTCCGGAGTCTCCCGGACCTTCCGGAAGAGTAGGCAACTATGGAGTAACTCGGTGAAAAATTGCTGCAAGAGCTATTAATACACCATTAAATAATGTCTTCTAATTTTACACGACCAGTAAAACGGTGTCCATTGCAGAGACAATACAATCTTGTGTGAAGTGAGAGGCAGACATGGGTGGCTGTGACATTTTAACTAAGACCCTTATTTTATCTAGCATCATATAATGAACAATCTATATCAGTGGTTCCCAAACTTTTGCAGTTCGCGGCACCCTTAGAGTCTCCATAATTTTTTCAAGGCACCCCTCCAAAATAATTACTGAGCAGTCCTGTTTTAGAAGTAGTTGTGTCAAAAAATTGTAATATGTATTTAGGTCATGACAGAAATACTTATTTAGTTGTATGCAAAAATGCCCCCTCTGCATCCAGACACTTTGCCCCCTCTACATCCAGACACTCTGCCCTCTATGCATCCAGACACTCTGCCCCCTCTCACGCTGTCTCCCCCCTCCTCTGCCTCCTGTCACCCTGTCCCTCCCTCCTCTGCCCCTGTCATGTTGCCCCCCCCTCCTCTGCCCCCTGTCATGTTGTCCCCCCTCCTCTACCCCCTGTCACGCTGTCCCCCCTCTTCTGCCCCCTTTTACGCTGTCCCCCCTCCTCTGCCCTCTGTCACATTGTTCCCCCTCCTCTGCCCTCTGTCATGATGTTCCCCCTCCCCTGCCCTCTGTCACGCTGTTCCCCTCCTCTGTCACGCTGTCCCCCTCCAATGCCCCTCTCACGCTGTCCCCTTCCTCTCGCACGCTGTCCCCCTCCTCTGTCCTCTCACGCTGTCCCCCTCCTCTCTCACGCTGTCCCCCTCCACTGCCCCTCTCCTCTCTCACGCTGTCCCCCTCCTCTGACAAGCTCCCTCTCTCTGTCCCCTCTGCCGTGGGCCAACCATAGAAAAAACAAACACAAAAACGTACTGTTAAGTGTGTTTTGTCGCTAACCAATAACGATTGTCGAACCTCGATTTGTGTTTCCAACGCACAAAGATTTATTCGCAAAAAGTAGTATAATATGTTCAAGTGAAGTGATAATAAATACAGCCGTTACTTATCGCAGGCGCTCTGGATCCAGTGTGCAGTCATTCAATCCTGAAATCTGGGGACAAGATGTCTGAACAATAGATGAGAAGCTGCTGCTTATATGCACACAGAAATACAGTAATACAATGGAGATGGTATAGCTTGCTTCTATTGGTCCAGGTTTCAGGAAGGTCTAAGGGGTTGTCATCATTGGCTAGTTCATCCTAAAGAATCCAAAGGAGGGGGTCATCTCTCCAGGGGGTATGCTCTGCTCTTCCCGCCAAGATTCCTTAGTCTTAAGTAGTTCATAATTCCCTATCATTCATAACTTGTGTATGCACTCTGCGATTCCTTCGCAAAGTGAACCAAACAGTAGCAAATGCTAAGAGGTTTATTATGATACCACACATGATATGATTCCTTCAACCTGTTCCATATATTTCACTAATGTGCATATAACTTATAATATATAACATAAATACAACTATATTTCGACATAAATGACTATGTGTTGCAACTACCATTAATGTGTACTATTTTACAAGTATGCGTGTTTGTGCGAATGTATGGTAAAAGACCAAATACTGTTGCTGCCACGTGTTGCAGCTGCGTACGCCCTTCCACGCCGTAGCGTGCCCTTATGCGTCGTAGCGTACCGTACGCATCTTTTCAGACAAAGACAACCAAGTTTGCTCAATTTTAATTGAAATGACTTTATCCAATTTGCTGACTTCGACAGCTCCACCCTTTGATAGTGTAATAAACTATCCCCCAATCACCGTTTCAAGTTCAGGATTATACAATACTTCTTCACAGACCATGATCTCGGAATCTGGTACCACCCTTTCAGTCTCTTTCTCTGTGTTACTCCTATGAGACCATTTTCCACACTTCAACACAGTAGGAACACATTTGACAAATAAACCAATTGCTAAGATTACACCCAGTATAAGGAGAAGGAGCTTACGTACACTAGCAACCATTTCCTGTACCCACTCCCCCAGACCAGAGAACCATTTCACAGGGTTCAACCATGAGAACCAACCTGCCACCTTTTCCCCGACCTCATATAACGAAGAATTATGGTTCTTTCGAAATTCCCATTTCAGTTGCAAAATTTCATCCATCTTCCAGTCTATAACCTCTTTAGGGTCATCCATATTATTGGTGATGTACATGCAACATTTGACACCGAACTGGGTGGCCAGTGTCACACAGTACCCACCAGTAATAGAGGTGAGATAATTTAGTACCAGTCTATGTTGCACCAACTCCTTCTTGTACGCTTGTAGCTCCCTTCCAGTATACCTGAAAGTGTCATCATACATCTCGGTGATATTATCTATTAATTTAGCTAGGTCTTGGATATATTTAAAGTTTAATGTTCCCCGAGCGGTCCTGGTGAGATCTAGGGCTACCAAAACTTGGAAACCAGAAGTTTCATTAATCAATTTTGTAGCTATGGGTTCCTCACCAGGAATCATATTTCTCTTGCCACGGTGTTCATACTGTGTGTGTACGTATGGTGGTGATGTAGTTTTGTGAATACCAACCATTTCTTCATGAGTAATAGTCATGATTTCAGGAACTAGTTTAGCTAAGAAACACAAGCCCTTGGAACTCGGAGTCACCCAGGAATAAGCTTTCCTTCCACAAACAAAATACACATCATCAGGGAGAACATAAGGAACAGTATGCCCATTAATTATATCACGCAGAGTTTTGATAAAACTACCCATGCCTAGTGTCTCCATTTGCTCCAGACACATGTCGTCGTGGATGACATTCTAACAATTATCTATAGAGACTTTTCCAATGGCTACTTTCTTATGTTTGGTTATACGCCCTAGTTTGTGACTTCCATCAACATTCCTACCCATTGGTGACCTTGTGAGTCTCACTCTAAAATGAGTGTGGCGAGCCATTGTCTGATCTCATGGGTCAGCTTCCCAATTCTCCAGACGTTTTGCATGAGAGATATTTAGGCACAGCAAAGATCTGTCTATGGAGTATTGTTGAAGCGTCAGACTAGGGGACCTAGTGTTATTGTACCTCCCGTCTATGGGCCTCCCACTCCTCAATTCGAGTACTTCGGATATGTTTAGAGGGAATGGCACTAGTCCTATATTATGCTGCCCTTGCGGCACGTGAGAGCACACCCAACACTCGGTTTGGTTTAGCACCTTACACACCAGGGAGTGATAATCCTCCAAAGGATGCCCGCCTATATTCAGAGTACTGGGGGACTAGCATCGTTGGATGCATCTCTCTTCAACTAGGGAGTCGCAAAACTTGCAGATACAATACTCATCAGACAATAGCCCCTCACACTGCCTCAGAGTTCCTGAGCTAGCAGACCTTTTCATAACCCCCGGACCAAGCTTGATAATGGGCTGCTCTGAGTATTCTAATAACTTTTCCTCTGCCTCCATTTCATCCGTATCACTACCAGAACTCTCCTCCGTCCTCCATCCTCCTTCACAAAAATAGAATGTCCTAGAAAGAGTAAAAACAAGGAAAATCCTGGAACAAAAGAAAAACAAAAACCGCCACTCCATCGCTGGAAAGATAGTTCTGGGGCAACGTCTCTGGTTCAGGTGTCTCGACTGCAGGCTTTAGGTCTCCCGGAACAGACTCACAAGTGACAGATCTATGTCATCGGTCTCAGTTTTATCTTGCACTTTCTCTGGATTATGGACTCTCCTGCAGTGGGTGGAATGGACCCAAGTGTCTCTCTCTGCAACCTTCAGTAATGTAGTACTGGTCAGCAGCACTTGGTACGGGCCTTCCCAACGGTCTGTTAAACAACCTGAACGTAAGAAATTATGGATCATAACATAGTCTCCAGGTTCAACATCATGACAGTTCGTTTCTGGAATACCAGGTGACAGCATTTTTAGTTTTTGTTGCTGTTGCTTTAGCTGTCTACTCATTCTTATAAGATATTGTACAGTCACTTCATTATTAATCAAATGAGGTTGTCGTCCGAACAGTATCTCAAAGGGGGACAGATAAAGAGGAGGTCTAGGAGTGGTCCGAATGCCATGGAGGACCAATGGCAAAGCCTCAGGCCATGCCAACCCAGTTTCAGCCATTACCTTACCAAGCTTGTTCTTTATAGTACCATTTAATCTCTCCACCTTACAACTGGCTTGTGGTCGGTAAGGGGTGTGAAGTCTGCTATCGATTCCCATGAGTTTACACATATTTTGGAAGATATCACCAGTAAAGTGGGTACCCCTATCACTTTCAATGATTCTAGGGATACAGAACCTACATACAAAGTCTTGTACAATTTTCTTTGCAGTGAACACAGCAGTATTAGTGGCTGCCGGAAATGCTTCTACCCAACCGGAAAACACATCAATACAAACTAACACATACTTTAGATTCCTGCACGGTGGTAATTGGATATAGTCAATTTGTATTACCTGAAAAGGTCCGTCTGTAGGAGGGATGTGGGATGGCTCAGTTGGAATAGTTTTCCCGACATTTTTCCTCAAACAAGTAAGACATGACATTGCCTTCTTACCAGCCTGAGAGGAAAATCCGGGAGCTCACCAGTATGCTCTCACCAGTTTGCACATACCTTCTTTACCCAGGTGAGTCAGGCCGTGTGCTGCTTCAGCCAGGCTTGGATAGTATGTTCGGGGAGCTACATGCTTACCTTGTCCATCCCTCCAGAGTCCTGAGGACTCTTGACCACATCCCTTCGCCTTCCAGACCGCCTTTTCCTGCAGGGAACACAAATCTTGCATTTCAATTAATTTCTGCATGTCTAATGTCTGAAAAACCATCATAGTCTCAGTCGATACAGTCATAGGTTGCCCTGCTGCCCATTTAGCAGCTTCGTCTGCCCTGTTGTTGCCCAATGACACTGGGTCTTCTTCAAAGGTATGGGCTTTGCACTTTATGACGGCTACTGTTCTGGGTAACTGTATCGCTGTCAGAAGTCCTTTTATGTGTTGTGAGTGTGCCACTGGCATACCTGCTGCTGTTGTAAAGTTTCTAAGACGCCAAAGGCCCCAAAATCGTGCACTACCCTGAAGGCGTACCTAGAGTCAGTATATATATTGGCTGATTTACCCTCTGCCAATTCACACGCTCTTCTTAGTGCTACTAGTTCCGCCACCTGGGCTGAGTGAGGTGGGCCAAGGGGTTTAGCTTCTACCACATCCTGATCGTCTACCACAGCGTAACCAGTACATAGCTCTCCCGTCTCTGTCTGTCTATGACAACTTCCGTCTGTGTAAAACGTAAAATCTACATTTTCTAAGGGGGTGTCACGTATGTCGGGCCAGGTGTTCCATACAGTCATGCGTGTCAGTATTCTTGCCTAACTCATCATCAACCAGGGTCTCCTCACCTCCCACCCTTTGTGTCTCTAGAGACACATATGGAAGGTATGTAGCTGGATTTAAGGTGCTACATCGTTTGATGGTGATGTTTGAGGGTGCAATCAAGGCTAGTTCCCACTTTGTGAATCTAGCTGAAAAAACATGTCTGGTTTGGGCTGAATTTAACAGAGCTGATACGGCATGCGGTGTATAGACAGTTGAATTATGTCCTAATACTATGTCCTCACTCTTACTTACCAGAAGAGCAGTTGCTGCTATACACTTCTGAGACATGTTGGGAGTGATCTTGCCACATTGTCCAATTGTGCACTGTAGTATGCTACCGGTCTGCTAGCGTCACCATGTTTCTGTGTGAGGACACCTGCTGCACAACCATCAGCTTCTGTACAGTATAGCTCAAAAGGCTTTTCATAATCAGGTATTCCCAATGCAGGTGCTCTAGTCAGACTATCTTTAAGATTAAAAAACGCTTGCTCTGACTCTTCTGTGTGTACGACACGTTCTGGTTTTGAGGAAGAGACTAGCTCCTGCAATGGTAATGCCAGAATAGAAAAAACTGGGATCCAGGATCTACAGTATCCACACATCCCCAGGAAAGTACGAATCTGCTTCTGGCTCTGCGGCAGAGTCATGTGTTGTATGGCCTCAATCCTGTCGGTTGTCAGGTGTCTTAGCCCCTTTGTGAGGCAGTGTCCTAAGTATTTGACCTTAGTCTGACATGGCTGTAATTTATCCTTTGCCACCTTGTGCCCTGTTTGTGAAAGATGAAGCAACAACAATTTAGTATCATGTAAACATGACATAAAAGAATCAGAGCACAGCAACAAATCGTCCACATATTGAATTTGAACAGACCCATTGTGGGGTTGAAAAGATTGCAAACAGTCATGTAAGGCTTGGGAGAAAATACAGGGACTGTCAATGAACCTCTGGGGTAGTCTGGTCCATGTGTATTGCACTCCCCGGTAGGAGAATGCAAAAATGTATTGGTAGTCAGGGTGAAGAGGGACTGAGAAGAAAGCAGAACATAGATCAATGACAGTAAAGTGACTAGCAGACGGTGGAATCTGCATGAGGATGACAGCTGGATTCGGCACTACGTGGAATTGGCTCTCAACAACTTTATTAATTCCCCTTAAGTCCTGGACTAATCTATAGCCCCTCCCCCCACTCTTCTTCACAGGGAAAATGGGACTATTTGCTGTACTGGCTGTACGAATTAAAATCCCTTGTTGTAACATCCTCTCAATAACAGGATATACCCCCTAGTTCCACCTCCGGTTTTAATGGATACTGTGGGATTTTTGGAGCTATCCTACCACTTTTTAGATTGACCATAACAGGGGCTACATTTGCCATCAGTCCCGTGTCCTGTCCATCTCTGGTCCATAGTGAACCTTGTATTTCCAGCAACATCCCCTTTACTTGAGATGGACTTTGTTCTATAAAAAGAGAGTGTAACATTAACCTTTGTGGGGTGTCCAATATATCCTGCACCTCATGTGCGATCTTCTCCGGTATATCTAAGAACACACCATCTGAAGTACAGTATTTGACACATCCCATTTTACATAACAAGTCTCTTCCCAGCAAGTTAGTAGGAGCCGCCGCAGCCAAGAGAAACGAATGCTTGGTATGCAGGGGCCCGATAGTAACTTCAGCGGGTTTAGTTAGTGGATAATGCAACACTTTTCCCATTACCCCCATGGCTGGAATGGTTTTATTGGTCACCTGTAGATTGAAAGGAGAGGTTATCACAGATCGGGCCGCCCCTGTATCTACAAGAAAGGTTTGTTTCCTACCAGCTATGTCAACTATCATTGTTGGTTCTTCTCTCAGACTCTCAGTTAACCTCACTGGCTGTAGACTACAAGTATGACCTGACCCCTAGCGCTGACTATTGCTTTCGCGCGCAGCATTTGCTGCTATAACATGCGCAGGTAACTGTGTGTTCTCTTGCCTACGTGTGTTTCTCCGTGGAGGATACCTATATGATTCCCTATCCATATGTAAATCCTGTCTTGCTTTTTTTTACAATCTCTTGCGAAATGGCCTTCTTCGTTACACCTGAAACATCTGATTATTCTATATTTCTTATTATGTGGGTTGTATGCTGGTGGTTGTGTATGCATCCCCTCTAGAGCCTGTATACTTACCGTCATAAACCTATCACTTTTCTCTACCTTTTTCCTAAAAAAAAGTTTTTGTCATGCTCCACATCAGACTCCCTAAGAGAATCTACTGTGATGCCTCTCCAATTAGGTAATGTGGTTTGTACTCTCGTATTTAAATTTTCTCTAAGGCCATCCATTAATACTCCTACAGCTACCTCTCTGTGATGTGGGTCCTCACCTATGTTGGATATCCTAGTAAACCGTGTTATCGCTGCTATAGCTCTAGCAAAGTAATCTGAGGCTGTTTCACTATCCTTTTGTTTTATGGTGAAAATCTTACTCCAATTTACTACTACTGGAAAATAGATGGCTAAATGTTTGACAATTTGTTCTATATTTTCTTGGTTAATCTCATCAGTCAAGGTGTCATCTTCATCCAACAAACAATCTTTAATACATTATTGTATGTCAGTATGGGGAGGAAGACACGCCCTCAACACTACACGCCAATCCTTATCGGTTGGTTCGTGTGCATTTCCTAAGTCTTTAACAAATTTCTGACACTTTGCCAACTCTTTTCTAGGGTCTGGGAATTCAGTCATAATGGAACATAATTCTGATCTAGTCCAGGGACAATGCATTGTAACATTTCTTAAAGCAACTACACCATCCTTATCCGGTTTCCCATTGGGAACTGATATTGTGCGGACTGGTATGCACCCACTGGTTCACTGGTTTCAGAGGTCATTACCGGATCTGCTGTTTCAAGATTTAGAACGCTATCACTCCTAGTGATCACACTACTCTCATCTATCTCAGCCATTGCTCCTTTCCCATACTTACGCTGAACCTCTAGCATATTAACAGCATGAGCAATGGGCGAAATCACAGTGGGTTCATCTTCATCTTCTGATACACTTGTTTTAAACTGGCTTAAAACAGGATACAACTTAGCAATTTTCCTTTTTTCAGTTTTAATAACGGCTGTACTTATCGCTCCCGCCACATAAGGTGGCGGGGATGCGCTTGCGCTGCGTTCGCCACGCTTCTCAACGGCTACTTCTGCCGTGCGCGTGCTTTTTGCCACGCCTACTTCCGCTGTGCATTCGCTGCTCTGCCACGTGTTACCTTCCATTTGCCACAATTTTAAACAATCATTATTTCTATTTCTCTTTTTCGTTGAATTAATCAGCCATACTTTATCTTTTACAGTATTTAGTACCTCTGCATTAAAACTCCCTATTGTTGGGAAAGGCCTATCACAATCTTTGGTCATCTTGACCCACGTGTCGCAATACGCAGTTACGTATGCAACATATTTCTTACACATGAGAAATCTCGCTGAACCAATAGGCCCTTCCTTAGGCAATACACTGGCCATCTCTAGCGTATGCTTAGCACCCATGTTGAACAATACCTTCTACACGGAACACAGACACACCGCAATGCTCTGTTCTTTCCACCCAACAATTTCAACCCTGTTGCTACAATCACCGCTAGAGATCTCTAATGCCCGGTGAACGTATTTCCAAATAGCCGCGTCCACTCGCTTACTCTTGTTCCGAACAAGAATCCCTAACACAGAAATAGTTCCTCGATAGCCCAGCTATCTCAAATTCCTGTTGAGTTTATTATCGCTGGGAGCGCAAGTTGATAAAATCACACCTTTTCTGCGCAGAAAATCAAAAGTTCCCAACAACAGTAATAATGTCTCAGATGTTTTCACAAGTAATTATACTATGCACATATAATAACTATCAAAACGATTGTTTAACCATGTGGCAAATCTACCGGAAGTTTGCGTACGCACAGCAGGAAATACACATACGCTAAGCAATGCAATACAGTTCAAACGCACAATGACAGTAAAGAGAAACAGTTTTTTCTTTTGTCCCTAGGTTCTAGTTAGCGTGCCCTAGACAATGCAAAACGGACATTCGGTTTCGAAACACAGAGTAAAATTCATGTTTTGAACACATTGCGTTCTTACCCGTTTATGACACGTCTTCACCCTTTGTTGAGGAACTGAAATCCGTTGGTCTTGCGTATCATCGCCAACGAAACTTCCAAAGCTGACGAGCCCCCAAATTGTTAAGTGCGTATTGTCGCTAACCAATAACGATTGTCGAACCTCGATTTGTGTTTCCAACGCACAAAGATTTATTCGCAAAAAGTAGTATAATATGTTCAAGCGAAGTGATAATAAATACAGCCGTTACTTATCGCAGGCGCTCTGGATCCAGTGTGCAGTCATTCAATCCTGAAGTCTGGGGACAAGATGTCTGAACACTAGATGAGAAGCTGCTGCTTATATGCACACAGAAATACAGTAATACAATGGAGATGGTATAGCTTGCTTCTATTGGTCCAGGTTTCAGGAAGGTCCAAGGGGTTGTCATCATTGGCTAGTTCATCCTAAAGAATCCAAAGGAGGGGGTCATCTCTCCAGGGGGTATGCTCTGCTCTTCCCGCCAAGATTCCTTAGTCTTAAGTAGTTCATAATTCTCTATCATTCATAACTTGTGTATGCACTCTGCAATTCCTTCGCAGAGTGAACCAAACAGTAGCAAATGTTAAGAGGTTTATTATGATACCACACATGATATGATTCCTTCAACCTGTTCCATATATTTCACTAATGTGCATATAACTTATAATATATAACATAAATACTACTATATTTTGACATAAATGACTATGTGTTGCAACTACCATTAATGTGTACTATTTTACAAGTATGCGTGTTTGTGCGAATGTATGGTAAAATACCAAATACTGTTGCTGCCACGTGTTGCAGCTGTGTACGCCCTTCCACGCCGTAGCGTGCCCTTATACGTCGTAGCGTACCGTACGCATCTTTTCAGACAAAGACAACCAAGTTTGCTCGATTTTAATTGAAATGACTTTATCCAATTTGCTGACTTCGACAGTACCAATCCGTGCGGCGCCAGGACCCAGCTTCCTCCTCTCTCACGCACCTTGTCACTGAATGTCGAGATTCTGACAAGCTGCGTGAGAGAGGTGGATGCTGGGTCCCGGCACCACGCGGATTGGTAAGTTTTTGTGTTTGTTTTTTCTATGGCTGGTCCGCGGCACCCCTGTGACAGCGCCGCGGCACCCCTGGGAGCCGCGGCGCACACTTTGGGAACCACCGATCTATATAATATGTGCATGAGCAAATTAAACTATTTGTCACTAAAGAAACTCTGCCTGTTTACAATATTTAATATAAATATAAACAACCATGTATCTATACCATCATTGATTTAAAAAAAACATTGCCTAAAAATAAAAAAGTTAGTTAGGAAGCAACTGCCACCAGATATGAATGGTTTAAGTTTAGAATAGTGTTAGACCTCAATTTTCCATGGATCCAGGTATTTGGAAATAGCGCAACCTGCTCTTGCCAATCTGGCCAAAACAAGACATTGCAGCTCTTTGGATTCTGCTTGAGATATCTACATTGAGTACGCAGCTTAAAAGCCACGGGTGTGGTTCCAACTTCTAGAATAGTGCAATGGCCAGAACATATCTGTCGAATTAGGTGTTGTTTCATTCTAGTACAAAATGATTAACCAACAGTGAGCCACCAATATGCATTCTGTATATTGGTGAGTCTCCCCATTTACTGCTCAGGGAAGCTGAATGTACTTGTCACGGATATGGGGAGAGGTACCTATCATACACAAAAAAAATTACCAGGCACAAATTTTTTGAATCATGAAATGTCCACTTATATATATATAACATTTAATCAGTAAATAAACAACATAAAATAAAGATAAAGACTGGTCTGGACTACTATGATCCTATATACAATCATTATGGAAATATGAAGGTAGAATAATTAAATTAAACATTCCCAAATAGCCATAATGATCAGCATGCATAATAAATCAAAAACAACCACAAATGGAGTGATACCAAATAAAACAGTCTCTTAGTTACCAAGTAAGTGCCTGATGAGGCTGGAAGAGTGCAGAAAAGCAAAATTCCAAGCAATAAATGAAAGTTAATAAATGTCAGAATAGGAAGGTGTCCCGATACCCTAATGAGATTGTAAAGTCATGGACCTCATTGGCCCCATTTGTCAAATACATAAGTCAAGATGAAAACAGTTGTAATAAGTTTGTAGATGCTCCATAATTCACCAGCTGAATACTTAGTACTGTCCAGCAAAGATATCGGAGTAATGGTGTTCCCTAGGATGCATATAAGAACAATAACAGAAGTGAGGATTGGAATTCTGCTTTGATTGCCAGGTCCTCATTTCAGCTCTTTGCTAGGTCCGTTTGCCTTCTTGTAAACTACCCGATGAAAACTTCAAAGTGATGGCATCTATTTGTGTTCATCCTGGTTCAGCGGGCACATGCGCACGCCTTGCTGGTATTGTACTGGACTGAACGCAGTTGTCAGCTGTATGTTAGCCATATTAGGTGCTGCTGGAGGTTAAAAAGTTAGTTGTAAGTGAATAATATTAGGTCTTACGTGTTTTGCCCATTTGGACTTCTTCAGGGATCAATAAATGCGGAATAAATGTAAAGTGAAACAGTTCCTGGTCTTACAGGTATCCAATTTGTTTATTTGGTCCTTGATTGGCTCTGAGTTCTGAATGACAGATCTTAAATCCACATAAATATCCCACTATTTCAATTAAGAATGAAATTAAGTAATCCATCAGAGTGTTTCAAAAGCAGATACAAATAGACAAAACTAGTAAAGTAAATTTTATCAGTAAAAATATTCCAAAAATATAAAAAATGTATATCAAAATATACATATATAAAATACCATAGATGTAAAATACAAAAATACATAAGTTTGAAAAAAGGCATTTGGGTGAGGATGGTATGCGGGGTTCTAGTTAATTTCATTATAAAAAGGTATTCAGTTTGAAGTCTATATTCAAACTTCATGGTTCTAACATATAAGTCTGATATAATTGCTCCCCCTCCTCCTGCCAATGTTTACTGATCCTGCTGATACCCACAAACTTTAATTATGAGGGGTAATGGTTATGGTCTTTGAGGAATGATCCGGGACAATATGTGTCTCAAGTTTCTTCTTAATATTCCTATGGTGCTCTGCAATTCTGGTGGACAGCTTCCTATCAGGATGCATAGGTTGTTGTTTGTGATTTGTGTAGTGGTGTTGATTTATGGATGTTAACCACAAACAAATTTTGAACTTAACTTGGGGTGTAGGTTTACTTATGACACTGTAGCAGATGATTAATGCAGACACTAATAGATGTAAAGTTAGTCTGCAAACAGGAATACACACATATACAGTATATATGCAGGATTATACAGTACTGGTGGAAAGATATTGTGGCAGACTCCGTTTTAAGGATAGAGCCTGAATACACTGCTTAAGAGCGGCCAAACAGTCGTATATATTAGTTTTTGGACACTGAGCAGATGTAGCCAGTATAGATGCGTCTGACTCCATCAACAGTTTCTAGAAAGAAGAAATGGGAGATCTGCACACTCTAGTATAGGTGTGTGCAGCCTGATAGGATATATTGGTTGGAGAGGTGGGTCCCTTAACCTCAGAAAATGAGACAGAGTGTAAGTTTATATAAATGTGTATGCATGCCTACATAGACAGAAAGGAGATGGCAAAGTGAATATAAAAAATAAAATGCAGATTTATTACAACCAACTACTAAATAAAACAGTCCGGAACGATAAATGGATGCCTGATCAGAGTCAGTAAATACACAAATAAACAAAATGCACAAAAAAGACATTTAGGTCACAGGGGCAAAAAAGCTAAACAAAGTTAGTCCAGAGATATCCCACTTACAGTAATGTAGGACCTAGTATAGCGATTATTCAGCAGGCAAAGGGCTTATCCATATATAGCCTAAACCGGCGGTTCCCAAACTGTGCGCCGCGGCTCCCAGGGGTGCCACGGCACTGTCACTGGGATGCCACGGGCCAGCCATAAAAAAAAAGAACACAGAAACTTACCAATCCGTTGGGCGCCGGGACCCAGCAGCATCCTCTTTCCCGCAGCTGTCACTGAATATCGATGTCAGTAACAAGCTGTGGGAGAGAGGAGGCTGCTGGGTCCCGGCGCCCAGTGGATTGGTAAGTTTCTGTGTTCTTTTTTTTTTTTATGGCTGGCGTGGGGCAGAGTGAGAGGGATCGTGACAGTGGGGCATAGGAGGGGCACAGAGAGCAGAGGATGGGGACAGAGAGCAGAGGAGGGGGACAGAGAGCAGAGGATGGGGACAGAGAGCAGAGGAGGGGGACAGAGAGCAGAGGATGGGGACAGAGAGCAGCGGATGGGGACAGAGAGCAGAGGATGGTGACAGCGTGGCAGAGAAGGGGGACAGAGAGCAGAGGAGGCAGACAGAGGGCAGAGGATGGGGACAGAGAGCAGAGGATGGGGACAGAGAGCAGAGGATGGTGACAGCGGGGCAGAGAAGGGGGACAGAGAGCAGAGGAGGCGGACAGAGGGTAGAGGATGGGGATAGAGAGCAGAGGATGGGGACAGAAGACAGAGGATGGGGACAGAGAGCAGATGATGGGGACAGAGAGCAGATGATGGGGACAGAGAGCAGAGGATGAGGACAGCAGGGCAGAGGAGGGGGACAGAGAGCAGAGGAGGGGCAGAGGAGGGGGACAAAGCATGAGAGGGGCAGTGGAGGGGGACACAGCGTGAGAGTGCAGAGGAGCGGACAGCGTGTGAGAGGGCAGAGGAGGGGGACATTGTGAGAGAGGGCAGAGGAGGGGGGACAGCGTGACAGAACAGAGGAGGGGAGACAGCGTGACAGAGGGCAGAGGGGGCAGTGTGAGAGAGGACAGTGTGTCTGGATGCAGAGGGGGCAGTGTGTCTGGATGCAGAGCGGGCAGAGTGTCTGAGGGCAGAGTGTCTGGATGCAGAGGGGGCATTTTTGCATACAACTAAATAATTATTTCTATCCTGACCTAAATACTTATTACAATTTTTTGACCCAACTACTGCTAAAACAGGACTGCTCAATAATTATTTTGGAGGGGTGCCTGGAAAAAATTTGGAGACTCTAAGGGTGCCCGCGAACTGCAAAAGTTTGGGAACCACTGGCCTAAACTATATTCAAAATCGGTAGGTGGATTAGTGCAGTCAGTAATCCTGAGATAAAACGGCAGTAGTTCTGAAATAAAGTCAATACTATAACGCTCCAAAAACAAGGTGATGGCCGTATATCAAGAAAGGAAGTGAGACTAGATTTAAAGCTCCCCTGAGTGCGTACATCACAATGTTCTGGAATCCTCCAGCTCTATGGGCAGCTTGCTTCCATGAGAAGAAGCCAGTCAACCACACCCCCCCCCCCCGCTTGGAAGGGGGGGTTGCTTGAACCAGCGGTGCTTCAGCGAAAGTGTGTCTGCGAGTCACGGCTCCTATGTGTGTATGTGCAGTACAGGCTTCCAGCAGTTTGGCTGTGTGCCGGCAAGCGGGCGCTTGCAATATGTAGAAAAGGGGATTTTAGTCAGCCGGTGGTTACTATTAGTGTGTCTCAGTAAATAGCAAGTAAAGAATTATGTAAACCTACGCGTTTCACCCATTCCGGGTTACTTCAGGGATATTAGTACTGATCGTTACCAACTTGTAATAGAACTCTCTCTATATTTAAGGAGTCTCATTAGTCCTTTGTGTTTGCTGATTGGATGATTGATTCTGCTCCAGAATAGGCTGAATGCCCTGCCCTATCAGGTAGGTCTAAATACATATAAACAAAGTTTGATTGGGCTCCTTTTTATAGGAGTCTGTTGCAATATTCAGTTAGTATATCTCCTCTTATGAATAACTAGCGTTGCCCGGGATTTAAGGAATGTTTATTTACAAAAATCAATCTAAATATTAAACATACATGTAAATATCATGTTAAAATTGGAGCAGTAGAAGGTGAAAAGTGAAAATGTCAAACTGTATTTGAACTGTATATGATGGAACGAACCGATAAACAATTACTTCAAAACAGCTTGATAAACTATATTTCTCGTTTCTTCATTTGGGGCAAATACATACAAAATTCTTGGTGATCCAACTCTTGGGCACACAACGTAAAACTGTCCATGAGAAAAGCAAGGTGATTCCAAGTTGACTCCAGGTACATGTAAAGATTGTCTTTGGGCCTTATTGATAGACATGGCAAAAGCTAAACGAACTGGAAATTGTAGACGCTTAAATTGAAATGGCATATCAGATGGAATGAGAGGTATGCGTAGAATGAAAGCATTGTCACCTTTTGCACAGCCTGTCAAAATAGTTGCTTCAATGACATGAGAATGGAGCTTTTGGACTACTAATCTTGTATCGTTACAAAGTCTTGGAGGATTTAAATTTCTGAGAAGCATAATGGGTGATCCAATCTTCAGTACCAGGTTATGCGGTGGCATTCCGGGAGGTTCTAAAGAGTTTAAAAATTCAGTAGGATAGTGCACAGCCTAATTTTCTTCAACAACGGTATCTATTGATCTGTATAATATGGCTTCTCCAGGCAACTCTTCTTGAATCTTTAAGTTGATGTTGTTTACACAATTATTTTTTGGTGCAAGAATCGCACGTTCGCAAAGCCACTTATGCTCTGTAAAATGTTGTTGAATATTTGGAAATACTTTTGCCTTGAGTTCTTCAACAGACACAACTGTGTTACAAAGTGTTTCTCTGAGTTTGAAGAGACCAGTTACTGGATGAAGCGGCATTAAACCATTCCCAATATTTAACAAATGATCAGCAAACTAACCGTCCATTGTGTTGCCATGCAGAGAAACTCTCATATTTGTGGTTAGTCGCAAAGTGCGAACATGCCTCCAAAGATGTGATGATTTAAGGCATGCATTAATTTCATCCGCCATTGTTCCCTTTGGAATGACCGGCAATGTTTGTCGAAAATCTCTAGCCAATACAACAGTGACTCCACCCATTAGTAAATCATTGCCTCTTAAAAATTGAAGTGTTTGATTGAGGGCCTGTAAAGCATTTTTGTGTGACATGGTGCATTCATCCCATACAATGACCTGACATTCCTGCAGAATCTGAGCTTTATCTGTTCGTTTAGTGATATTGCAGACGGGAGTTTCACTTCGGGCCAGATTAAGCGGTAACTTGAAAGCTGAATGTGCTATTCTTCCACCAGGGAGCAAAGTTGCAGCAATTCCAGAAGAGGCCACAGCAATAGCTATCTTGGAATGTACTCGAATTTTAGCAAGTAACAACTTGATGAGAAACGTCTTACCTGTTCTTCCGGGTGAATCCAGCAAAAATATATTTCCCCTTTTTTTTGGAACTTCTTCCAAGACATTGTTCCAGACATTCCAGAGTTATGGTCATTTTCGATGAATTTTAGGTGTTACCCCCCTCACCACGCCCACCCTTAGGAGTGCTAGGGGTGTCTTGCCCCCACAATATTTGTTGTCAGACTGTAAGTCATATGTGTACCAGGTTTGGTGTAAATTGTTCCAGACATTCCAGAGTTATGGTCGTTTTTGATGATTTTTGGGTGTTACCCCCCTCGCCACCCCGACCCTTAGGAGTGCTAGGGGTGTCTTGCCCCCACAATATTTGTTGTCAGGCTGTAAGTCATATGTGTACCAGGTTTGGTGTAAATTGTTCCAGACATTCCAGAGTTATGGTCGTTTTCGATGATTTTTAGGTGTTACCCCCCTCGCCACCCCCACCCTTAGGAGTGCTAGGGGTGTCTTGCCCCCACAATATTTGTTGACAGACTGTAAGTCATATGTGTACCAGGTTTGGTGTAAATTGTTCCAGACATTCCAGAGTTATGGTCGTTTTCGATGATTTTTAGGTGTTATCCCCCTCGCCACCCCCACCCTTAGGAGTGCTAGGGGTGTCTTGCCCCCACAATATTTGTTGTCAGACTGTAAGTCATATGTGTACCAGGTTTGGTGTAAATTGTTCCAGACATTCCAGAGTTATGGTCGTTTTCGATGATTTTTAGGTGTTACCCCCCTCGCCACCCCCACCCCGTAATGAATTTCAATTTTAAATGTTTTTAGTTGCCTCCTTCATGTTTTAATACACTCGTATGCAAAATTTCATGATCTTCGCTTGAAAAATGTAGATTTGTATAGAAAGACAGACAGAAGGACAGAAGGACAAATTTTCTCTTGTATATATTAGATAATAAAAAGGTGAGAGCTAACGTTCAAAATTCAAGATAGTAAAGTACAGTATGACATTGTTTAAGAGAAATGGAATATAGAGAAATGGAATTGTAAATAAATAGCAAGATGTTATGAAATCAGAAAAAACTTATAATCAGAGAAACATGTTGAGGTCAGCGTCAAAATTGAGGTCAAAGGGTGACAGAGGTTTTAAATAAAAATCCATTTCGCTTTCCTATTGGGATTATTTTTTTATAAAATCTTCACCTCGCCAGGATTTGTAGATCTTGCATATGCCAATGAATTTTAGTCCAGATGGATAGTGATTGTGTGAGTGCAGAAAACACTGTGTTTTTCAAACATAATTCTTATATTTCTTTGATGCTCAATAATTCTCGTACTAAGTTTTCTAATCGTTCTCCCTACGTACTGCTTTCCACAGGGACACTCAAGCATGTAGATAACCCATGTTGAGTCACAAAAAAGTTTGTCCTTTATTGTATACACATTCCTAGCAACATTAGACTTAAAGTCAGCAGTGGGTTTAGTGTCCCTATGTCTGTACGTTTTGCAGGGATTACATCTCCCGCAATAATAAAAGCCACTAGTGTCTTCATTCAGCCATGTGGCTCTCCTCTCAAATTTTGGTGTTGGTATGTGTCACTCACCAGACTGTGAGTGCTTCTTCCCGTGTGTTTAGGAACCGTGGCAGTCCACCATCCTGAGGGTCTGCGCATGCGCAGCCCTTTCAAAACCTTCAGTACCCGTCCCTTTACTTAATTGGCTGATCAGGCAACACTCCCTATTTAAAGCACCTGCTGTCCAAACCTCATTGCCTGATCTTGGAGTCTCATTCCCCATGAGCCTCTGAAGGTGTTCCTGTGTTTCCTCGTGTATTCAGCGCTGCTGATTCCTGTGGTTTCCAGACCACTTCTACTCCTGTGGTTTCCAGACCACTCCAACTCTCCTGTGTTTCATCGTGACTGTTAGCTGATTCCTATCCGCTGCCTCCGTGCACTACAGTCCTCAGACCACTTCAACTCTCCTGTGTTTCATCGTGACTGTTAGCTGATTCCTATCCGCTGCCTCCGTGCACTACAGTCCTCAGACCACTTCAACTCTCCTGTGTTTCATCGTGACTGTTAGCTGATTCCTATCCGCTGCCTCCGTGCTCAACAGTCCTCAGACCACTTCAACTCTCCTGTGTTTCATCGTCACTGTTTGGCTGATTCCTATCCGCTGCCTCCGTGCGCTACAGTCTTCAGCTCATCTCAACTCTCCTGTGTTTCCTCGAGACTGCTACAACTGATTCCTTTCCGCTGCTCTCCGTGCTCAACAGTTCCAGCTCAGCTCTACTCTCCCGTGTTTCATCGTGGCTGCACCTGCTGGTTGCTATCCGCTACCTCCGTGTACCTGCAGAGTCCTGCTGGCTGCTACTCCTCAGTTCTACTCGTGTCTGCAGCAGCTGATCCGCTCTCCGTGCTTCTCTGTGTTCCTGCTGGTGTCTACTCGCCAGTCTGCATCGGATCTGCGCCTCACTGCTTTCATCCCATCTAGACCATCGCTACTCTTCAGGGTCCTCCAGGAGTCCAGTTCTACATACTACTGCTTCCTGAGTATTTGTTCCCCTGCTGGTCTACCTACCTGTGCGCTGCACCTACTTGATTACCGCTTCACCCTCCAGGGACTTCGCATCCTGCCGGCCTCCAGCCGTTCAGGTATCTCTGCACTCCTGTCTGACAGCCTGCTCCTGAACCACGGTATGCATACTTCTCATTGACTGTGCTGGTGTATTGCATATCTTGCTGGACTGAGTTGTTCTCCTCTGGAGCTTACTATCCGCTGAGACTTTTGCCATCATTGACTGTGTTATCTTTTGCCCAGATAGTTTCTATGACTTTGTATTATTGCAGTGCTGTTCAGTCATTACTATATTGTGCATGTCATTGTGGATCAAGTTCAAGGTGCCCGTGTATCCTCTGTATTGCAGTCTCTCCCCGTGCTCCTCCTCACTCATATATTCAGTGGTACAACTTGCTAGAGGCAGACCACTGATTCCTGTTTCCTGTGTCACCTGTGCCAGTGTCCTCTCACATAGCAGTGGTACAACTTGCTAACGCAGACCACTGACTCCCCGGATACCTTCACCTGGATTCTATTCCTTCACCCAGACAGTGGTACAACTTGCTAAACGCAGACCGCTGACTCTCATCACCTCCTCGTTTCTGTTGGACATTCCTCACTATAGCAGTGGTACAACTTGCTACCGCAGACCACTGACTACCCTCACGTGTCCTTTGTCCATTCAGTTCCTCGTGTATTTCTACATATATATTACCAGTGCTGCTAGTCATAGACTTTCCCGAGCATCTCTATCATCTGCTGTCTCCTGTTCCGTGATCACCCCGCTACCAGAGTACCATATTACCACCTATACTACTCTGGTAAGCTTATCACCTGGTGATCCCTGGGTAAAGACTCCTAGTGCCCGTGACAGTAAGATCAGGCCATGACAGACCCAGATACGGAACCTACAGCCAAAGAGATGCTGCAGCATCTGGTCACCCGTGTGGAGCAACAGGATGCTCGCCAACAGCTGTTACTTCAATGCTACCAGTCGTTAGCCTCCCAAGGAACATCTGGACAGACCGTTACAGCTAATGTTGAAGTTCCTGTGCTTTCCTCCGTTTCCCCAGTGCCATCCCAGGTGTCTACGGCTTCCACGCTTCACCTGCCTACTCCGTCAAAGTACGATGGAGACCCCAAAACTTGTAGGGGTTTTCTCAACCAATGCTCAGTTCATTTTGAGCTCCAACCTCAAAATTTTTCTACCCATCGTTCCAGAGTGGCCTATCTTATCTAATTGTTTTCTGGACAAGCTCTGGCTTGGGCCTCCCCTCTGTGGGAGAGAAACGATCCTGTATTACAAGATAGTGCCAAATTCATTTCTATGTTCCGAAGTGTGTTCGATGAACCAGGTCGTGTGACCTCCGCTGCTTCCAGCATTCTTCGTTTACGTCAGGGTTCTCATACAGTAGGCCAGTACGTCATTTAATTTAGGATATTAGCCTCTGAACTTCAGTGGAACACTGAAGCATTAATTGCCGCCTTCTGGCAGGGGCTCTCCGATAAAATTAAAGATGCACTGACTACCCAAGAGCTTCCTACGTCATTAGAAGATTTGATCTCTCTTTGCCATCGTGTAGACATGAGGTTTCGTGAAAGAGAATCTGAGAAAACAACTTCAGTTAAAGCACCTCTTCGCTCAACCCCTCAATTTCGTCCAGCTTCACCTTCTGTGATCCCCATGGAGATAGGACGTTCCAAATTAACTTCAGAGGAGAGGAACCGAAGAGTAAAGAATAGACTTTGTATCTATTGTGCTGATTCCACACCTATGCTCAGTTCTTGCCCTAAGAAATCGGGAAATGCCAGGCCCTAACTAGTTCTGGAGAGGTGAAGTTAGGGTCCTTGGAGTCCTCTCCATCTTCTACGAAATTAAAAGTCTGCGCTTTTGATGTTACGATTTCCTTTGCTACCAAATCTTTTGAGTCTCAAGTACTGATTGATTCTGTAGCAGCAGGAAATTTCATTTCTAAATCCCTAGTGAATCATTGGTCCCTACCAGTGATTACTTTGAAAACACTGATTACTGTGACTGCTATTGATGGATCACGTCTCATCAATGGTCTCATCACCCAGAGTACGTCTCCAGTAACGCTTCAGATTGGTGTGCTACACCATGAAGAGATTTCGTTTTTAATTTTTCCTGTTATGACAAGTCCGATTGTCTTAGGCCTTCCATGGCTTCAATGTCATTCTCCCCAGATTGACTGGCGCACTCCTCAAGTTACGTCTTGGGGAGCTGAATGTCATCATCGTTGTCTTTCTCAAGTCATTCCTCTTAAAATACAGCAATCTTCCATCTCATCTTCCTCACCGGGACTCCCTCCTCAGTATGCTTCATTTGCCGATGTTTTTGATAAAGCTCAGTCTGAACGTCTTCCTCCTCATCGTTCATGGGATTGTCCGATCAATCTTCTACCTGGCAAGACTCCTCCTAGGGGTCGGGTCTATCCACTTTCGTTACCTGAAACTCAAGCTACATCTGATTACATCCAGGAGAATCTCCAGCGAGGGTTTATTCGACCTTCCACCTCTCCTGCTGGAGCCGGGTTCTTCTTCGTAAAAAAGAAGGATGGATCACTACGCCCCTGCATAGATTTTCGTGGACTCAATGCCATTACTATTAAAAATCGGTATCCCATTCCGTTGATCACTGAGTTATTTGATCGCATCAAGGGAGCTCAGATCTTTACCAAGTTGGATCTTCGTGGTGCCTATAATTTAATTAGAATCCGGCCCGGTGACGAATGGAAGACAGCGTTCAACACCAGAGATGGGCATTATGAATATCTAGTAATGCCTTTCGGGTTGTGTAATGCCCGCGCTGTTTTCCAGGGCTTCGTTAATGAGATCTTTCGGGACTTGTTATATGTATGTGTCGTTGTTTACCTGGACGACATATTGATCTTTTCACAGGACCTGCCTTCTCATCACCAACATGTGGCAGAGGTCCTTTCCAGACTCCGGAAAAATTCATTATTCTGCAAACTAGAAAAATATTCATTCGAGTTGCCCCAGATTCCATTTTTGGGGTATATTGTTTCCGGAGTTGGCCTAAAAATGGATTCAGAAAAGGTGAATGCTGTATTACATTGGCCCCAGCCAACTACTCTTCGTGCTATCCAGCGTTTTTTAGGTTTTGCCAATTACTATAGACGCTTCATTCAAGACTTCTCGTCCATTGCATCTCCTATTGTGGCCCTGACTCGTAAAGGGGCCAATACTAAGCAATGGTCATCCGAGGCCCTCCAAGCCTTTCAATTTCTTAAAGAGTCCTTCTCCTCTGCTCCCATTCTTCGACAGCCTGATGTGACACTTCCCTTCTTCCTAGAAGTAGATGCCTCTAATGTGGGCTTAAGAGCCATTCTCTCCCAATGATCGGAGCAACAAAAATTCCATCCTTGTGCCTTTTACTCTCGGGGTCTCCTGCCTGCGGAGAAAAATTACACTATCGGGGACAAGGAGTTGCTGGCTATCAAAGTTGCATTAGAGGAGTGGAAATACTTATTGGAAGGAGCTCGTCACCCTGTGACGATTTTCACGGATCATAAGAACTTGTCATACCTACAGTCTGCCCAATGCTTGAATCCTCGTCAAGCAAGATGGTCTCTTTTCTTTTCCCGTTTTGAATTAATCATAACCTTCAAACCAGCTGCCAAGAACAAGAAAGCTGACGCTCTATCTCGAGCTTTTGTGACGTCCTCTGACGTTGAAGAGGTTCCCAACCATTCTATACTAGACCCCAAATGTATCTCGCTGGCTGCTTCTTCCACTAAAGTGCTACCATTTGGGAAGACCCTCGTGCCTCCTACTCTTAGGAGGAAAATCCTTTCGTGGTTCCATTCTTCTCGTTTTTCTGGACATGCTGGTGAATGCAAGACCTTTGAGATTCTCTCTCGAAGTTACTGGTGGCCCTCGATGAGGAGAGACGTCAAAGAGTTTGTTGCTTCTTGTGAATTGTGTTCTCAGTTTAAATCCTCCCGCAGAACTCCAGCGGGGTTGCTGCAACCACTACCCATTCCGTCCAAGCCCTGGACCCATATTTGTATGGACTTTGTTACTGATCTGCCATCTAGTAAAAATTGTAATACTATTTGGGTAGTGATAGACAGATTTTCGAAGATGGCTCATTTTGTCCCTTTGTCTGGTTTGCCTTCCTCGTCTACTCTGGCTGAACATTTCGTTAAGGAAATCTTTCGTATTCATGGATGTCCGTCTGAGATTGTGTCAGATAGAGGAGTACAATTCGTTTCCAGATTCTGGCGGGCCCTTTGTAAAACCTTGGGCATACGATTAGCACTCTCATCTTCTTACCATCCGCAATCAAACGGACAAACTGAACGGGTCAATCAAGATCTCGAGACCTTTATAAGGATGTTCTCATCAGCCAATCAAGACAACTGGGTAGAATTGCTTCCTTGGGCTGAATTCGCTCATAACAACATGTACCATGAGTCATCGTCCAAAACTCCATTCTTTGTGGTTTACGGTCACCATCCGTCTTTTCCGGAATTTCCTGCCCTCCCTCCCACCCAAGTTCCTGCTGTAGAGACTGTTTGTCAGACCTTCAAAAATATTTGGTCTCAGGTCAAAACCTGTTTAAAGAAGACATCTGCCAAATATAAGTCTTTCGCAGATAAGAAGAGGCGGGCTATTCCACCACTGAAAATTGGAGATCGTGTCTGGTTATCTACCAAAAATATTCGTTTGAAGGTCCCATCTATGAAATTCGCTCCCCGTTTTATTGGTCCATATAGGATCATTCAAGTGATAAATCCAGTTTGTTTCAAACTTCTACTTCCTAAGAACCTTCGTATTTCCAATGCCTTTCATGTGTCCTTGCTCAAACCTCTCATCATCAACCGTTTCTCGGCTCCTCCTTCAGCACCTCAGCCAGTTCAAGTTCATCAGGAGGAAGATTTCGAGATTACTCATGTATTGGACGCAAAAATTTCGCGAGGAGTTCTCCGTTTCCTCGTTCATTGGAAGGGCTTTGGTCCTGAGGAGCGTACATGGATCAAAGCTGAAGATCTCAACGCCCCAGCTCTTCTTAAGAAGTTTTATTCCAAAAATCCGGACAAGCCCGGTTCCAGGTGTTCTGTGCCCACCTTTAAAAGGGGGGGTACTGTCACTCACCAGACTGTGAGTGCTTCTTCCCGTGTGTTTAGGAACCGTGGCCGTCCACCATCCTGAGGGTCTGCGCATGCGCAGCCCTTTCAAAACCTTCAGTACCCGTCCCTTTACTTAATTGGCTGATCAGGCAACACTCCCTATTTAAAGCACCTGCTGTCCATACCTCGTTGCCTGATCTTGGAGTCTCATTGCCCATGAGCCTCTGAAGGTGTTCCTGTGTTTCCTCGTGTATTCAGCGCTGCTGATTCCTGTGGTTTCCAGACCACTTCTACTCCTGTGGTTTCCAGACCACTCCAACTCTCCTGTGTTTCATCGTGACTGTTAGCTGATTCCTATCCGCTGCCTCCGTGCACTACGGTCCTCAGACCACTTCAACTCTCCTGTGTTTCATCGTGACTGTTAGCTGATTCCTATCCGCTGCCTCCGTGCACTACAGTCCTCAGACCACTTCAACTCTCCTGTGTTTCATCGTGACTGTTAGCTGATTCCTATCCGCTGCCTCCGTGCACTACAGTCCTCAGACCACTTCAACTCTCCTGTGTTTCATCGTCACTGTTTGGCTGATTCCTATCCGCTGCCTCCGTGCGCTACAGTCTTCAGCTCATCTCAACTCTCCTGTGTTTCCTCGAGACTGCTACAACTGATTCCTATCCGCTGCTCTCCGTGCTCAACAGTTCCAGCTCAGCTCTACTCTCCCGTGTTTCATCGTGGCTGCACCTGCTGGTTGCTATCCGCTACCTCCGTGTACCTGCAGAGTCCTGCTGGCTGCTACTCCTCAGTTCTACTCATGTCTGCAGCAGCTGATCCGCTCTCCGTGCTTCTCTGTGTTCCTGCTGGTGTCTACTCGCCAGTCTGCATCGGATCTGCGCCTCACTGCTTTCATCCCATCTAGACCATCGCTACTCTTCAGGGTCCTCCAGGAGTCCAGTTCTACATACTACTGCTTCCTGAGTATTTGTTCCCCTGCTGGTCTACCTACCTGTGCGCTGCACCTACTTGATTACCGCTTCACCCTCCAGGGACTTCGCATCCTGCCGGCCTCCAGCCGTTCAGGCATCTCTGCACTCCTGTCTGACAGCCTGCTCCTGAACCACGGTATGCATACTTCTCATTGACTGTGCTGGTGTATTGCATATCTTGCTGGACTGAGTTGTTCTCCTCTGGAGCTTACTATCCGCTGAGACTTTTGCCATCATTGACTGTGTTATCTTTTGCCCGGATAGTTTCTATGACTTTGTATTATTGCAGTGCTGTTCAGTCATTACTATATTGTGCATGTCATTGTGGATCAAGTTCAAGGTGCCCGTGTATCCTCTGTATTGCAGTCTCTCCCCGTGCTCCTCCTCACTCATATATATTTAGTGGTACAACTTGCTAGAGGCAGACCACTGATTCCTGTTTCCTGTGTCACCTGTGCCAGTGTCCTCTCACATAGCAGTGGTACAACTTGCTAACGCAGACCACTGACTCCCCGGATACCTTCACCTGGATTCTATTCCTTCACCCAGACAGTGGTACAACTTGCTAAACGCAGACCGCTGACTCTCATCACCTCCTTGTTTCTGTTGGACATTCCTCACTATAGCAGTGGTACAACTTGCTACCGCAGACCACTGACTACCCTCACGTGTCCTTTGTCCATTCAGTTCCTCGTGTATTTCTACATATATATTACCAGTGCTGCTAGTCATAGACTTTCCCGAGCATCTCTATCATCTGCTGTCTCCTGTTCCGTGATCACCCCGCTACCAGAGTACCATATTACCACCTATACTGCTCTGGTAAGCTTATCACCTGGTGATCCCTGGGTAAAGACTCCTAGTGCCCGTGACAGTATGGTACTCTTAATCAGCTTATTTCTCAAATTGTCAGCTCTTTTATATATAAATTTAGGTTTAGGGGTGCAAGATGTTTCATCACCTAATAAAATACTCCAATATTTTTTCAGGATCCCCTCTACTTTCCACGGGTCTTTACTGTATCTTGCTGGGGGTCATCATTATTCTTCTTAGTATCATATTTCATATTCTGTCTTGTCTAAGAGGTGCTCTCTTTCAGTATATTTCATTTTCGCATAAGCTATTTCTATTACCTCAGCACTGTAATCTCTTTCAAGAAATCTTTGTTTAAGTAAAGTTGCCTGTTTATTGTATGGGGGGGGTACGGCCCGCCGATAATGGTGACACCGACACAGAGGACACCTACAATAAAAAAAATGATGTAACTGTTTAAACAGTGTCCTTGCGGAGTCTTGACATTGCCGCTTTAAATTTAAAGGCATGAAGGGCGCACCGATGTCACACAATGCTGACGGAGACCTGGACAGTCGGAAGGAGGTCCTGTCATCCTTCTGCTGGCATCGGAGATCTGCGGAGTCGTTTTTAAGTCTGTCATTCTACCTGTCGTTTTTTCCTTAAATCGTTCTTTTATTGTAAGTGTCCTTTGTGTCGGTGTTATCGTAATTGTTGAAGCGATTACCACCATATTGTACACGCTCCTGTCTAAGCAGTTGCGCCTCAGCCAGGTAAACTGTTCTTTTGGGATATTACTCAACCATTTGCTGTGGTGGCTGCTAGACGTAGGTATGAAATAATTGCAGTCCACTGCTTTGAAGAAAGTCCTAGCGTTCAGTCTGTTGTCTGGAACATAAATTTCTAAGTCTAGAAACTCTACTTTTTTCATATTAACACTAGAGGTAAAACAAATGTTCAGGTTGTTGTTGCTGATATAATGAATGAAAGAGTTGCGTTCACCAGAGTCACCAGTCCAGATGCAAATCACATCATCTATATAACGTCGCCATAGATGGATCTTGCCAGCGAAAAGGATTGTTATTCCAGATGTGCTGCTCTTTCCAGTGGGCCAAACAGGTTCGCTAACTGGGTGGAAACTTTGCTTCCATAGCAGTTCCGTGAACCTGCTTATAGAAGGACCCACTGGACCAAAAATAATTATGGTGTAAAACAAACCTGATGCTTTCAAGAAAAAATTTAATTTGATCATGGAGGAGGTCAGACTCACTTTGTAATATTGTAACACCACGCTTGGTGATCAATAATGCAGTAAAGGGATGACACGTCACATGTCATAAGGGAGAAATGATTAGAACATACAACATCTTTAAGTATGCTCCGAAGGTGGCTGGTGTCCTTTTTGTTTATTGTGTCTGGCATCAGCTCACGTACTAATAATCTCTCAAGCTACATAGATTTTTTTCTTGCAACTCCTTGTTGTAAAACAAAAAAGTATCGGAGTGGTGCTGAGAAGAAGAGGTTCAGAAGTGTAGTTCCTGATGAAGCCGGCAACGCAGACAGGAAAACAAAAATAGAATTACGCTTCACAGGGCGTGAACAGACAAGATATATATACAAAAAATGGGTTGTAAGTCTGCGCTTAATTTGGGATATGTGTAGGAATGCTGCCAAAATAAGGGAAATGGAAAAAGAGAATACAGAATAGTCAATAATTATCCTTAGACGCCTGATAATGTTCTCCTAATTGATGCACCAAAGACAATGTGTAATGTAGAATTTTACTTGTATTAAAATGGATACAGACCTCAGTGAGCTGTTGTAAAATAACAGAGGGATTAATCAAATCGATAAAAACGCGGCTGAAACTGTATGTAGCTGTATGTAGCTGGCTGTGGATTTCTAAAGGCAAAAGTCCCAAAATAGTGTGCAATAAGTGGATGGGTATCCCTAATCCACCACACACCAGGTTGATCAGAGCGGGCAAAGTAAGTCCTAAACAGAAAATGTTATCACAGTCCAAGGATAGGGATACACTGTATATATCATTCAGATACTGCAGACAACAATAATGCCTTCTTGCTCCAGTAAAATGATAATAAGGTCCTAAATGCAAATCTAAAGTCTAAAGTCAATTCTTGCAAATAACGGGCAGAGTCGGCCGATGGATTTCAGACATGGGTAAAGATAGACCCTCACCCTCTCACTGGAGTGTTCCCCAGAACACCGGGTCCAAAGTCTGCGTCCTTCCAAGTCTTGCTGTGCTGTTGGGCTGCCTCTAAGTTTGCCAGTCTTGGTCTCTTCCTTCTGCGCATGTGCTGGTGAGACGCTTGCGAGCTCCATATTCACCGGGTATGGAATAAGTGGATCGTTTGGTAGTATAGTAAGTCTCAGTAGGTAAACAATTGAATTGTAGGTTGGTAGTATCCTCCCAATGCATTTCGCCAAAACAAGACTTCATCAGGGAAAGTTGGGTATCGTGATAGGTCTCCACCTATAACTAGGTTGGGCTACAACCAAGCCGCCCTGTAATTGGCCCAAAACCGTAGTTTACTCAAAATTCATTATTGTTATTACAGATGATATAGAATGTACTTAATAAACGGACACTCTGATTGTAAACAGATACAACCACTTCCATCTTATAAAATGAAGGTGATGTGTAATATGTAACACAGAAAACCATTAAATTATCTACTAAACTACAGAGTAGATTCCTAATTGAAACACACATAAGATTGGAGGATTATTACAACAGAACCAATTCTATTAACAACCTATACCAGCAGTGTACACTGAACCTTTTTTTTCTATTCAAGATGATTAGATTTGTTTAACAAAATATATATTGTGGGCCCACATATAAATACCAAAACATCATCATTGGATAAAAATACATGCTGATTGATCATCATATATATTGGAACTGTTACTCACCCAGAGTCATCTGGGTGAGCACCTTTTACATCTCATTGCTTGGTATATTTTTTTAATTCTATGTGCTAGAATTGTTTTTATATATTTATATTTAGGCAAAATATTTTTAATGTGTGATTTAACTTGATTGAGTTCATATTTTACAATTGATGATATAATATTGTGGTTTTACATGCAAAACCAATTATTTGATTTATTTGGTGACCAGGAACTTGATTTGTTGTGTGTTTTTTCGATACAATATTGTGTAGCTCTGCAAGAGCTTGATTTTTCCCATGTGTATATTTTGTTGAGGTGGGTGGCAACTTCCTTGACAGCTGCTAAATTAGACTCTTTGGGGCATATTCAATTGTTGTTTTTCCACGCCGCGAAAAAAACTACAGTTAATACGGAAAAGTTGTAGCTGGACTTCAGCTCGCGGCTCAGGGAGCTGCGAGCTGAAATCCAGCGAGTAAATTACCGTTATTACGGTAATCGTGCGCGGACCGTGTGATTTTTGGCGTTTCCACCAACAATTGAATACGCCCCTTTATTTCATATTGCTAGTGTTAGAGCACCATTATAGAAGGTGAATTGTGTTTTTTTAACGCCAAGGGACTTACCATCCTTGACTACTGTCTAGGGATTTTTGTGGGTTTGCAAAGGACAAAGCAGATGTTGTATTAGTCCAGGATATGCATTTTAATTTAGGAAAAGTCCCTCTTTATCGTAACCATCAGTATCCCTTATCCTACTCCCACCACCAGAAAGTCCTTAACAAGTGCCAGTCAGAGGTGGTGGGAGGTGACCTGAACTAGACTCTTAACTCAGTTCTGGTCAAGCACCCAGACATCCACAGAATCTCTATTGCAAGGTAAGGTGCACCCTTCATGAGCACCAGCTGGTCACCCCATAACGTCTCCAATCAGTAAATCAGCACTATACATTTTTTTTACATCCACATAGAATATACTCGAGGATAGACTATTTCTTTATCTCCCATCAATCCCTCCATATGGCTTTAGATAGCACAATAGCAATACCTGGTCAGACCACTCTCCTGTTTCACTGACTATTCAAGTTAACCATCCCACTGTTAGGCATTGCTTTTGTAAACTAATCAAACTTCTCCTGCAGGGCACATACTGCAAAACTCAGCTGACAGAAGCTATAGAGGAATATATTGCTCTCAACGATATTCCTGATATCTCCAAGGGCTTAGTTTGTGTCCTCAGGAGCAAGCTGATTCAGCTAGGCTCTTTTATGAAGCAGCAAAAAGATGCCTATAAAGAGCATCTTTTACAAAAACTCAAAGATCTAGAGACGGGACACAAATACTTCCTATCTAGGACAACACTGACTGGACTGACAGAGACCAGGTCAGCTTTAAACAAACTCCTTAATGATAGGGTCAACTTAGACTATCATAGGTGTTGTAGCCACTTTTTTCAGTGGGGAACCAAACCGGGCACACTCCTTGTCAGAGCTTTGAGGGCTCAAAGGGCTACGATTTATGCTTGTTCTAGCAAAGATGAGCACGGTGGGGATTGAAGTTTGCCTACTGACATAGTGGCTGCGTTTCCCTCTTATACAGCAAATTGTAAAACTTATCTCAACACCTCCAACAAGAGGATCCTGTATTTCGACAATAATCAATGGCAGCATATTTAGTGGAGTTCAAATTTCCCAACCTCTCTGATGCCAACTGAGCAACCCTTCTCATCAGAATTATTGGAAGCCATTTCAGAGGACACCCATTTTTCTAGGCAATCTCTACAGGCACATATCACAGTGATCCCCAAAGAGGGGAAGGACCCATACCTATGTCCTAGCTACCGCCCAATCTCTTTGCTGAATGTGGATGTGAAATTGTATGCTAAACTTATAGCAAACAGATTGAAGACTCTTCTCCCCAAATTGGTCCATTCAGACCAGATGGGTTTTGTCCCTGGCCGTAAGGCTCAGGACAATATTACCAAAGTTAGAGATTTGTTACATATAGCTTCACATTGCACTATTTCAACCATCCTCCTTTCTATGGATGCCAAAAGGCATTCGATAAAATATATTGGGGGTTAATGCTAGGTATACTGAAACACATCGGATAGGGTCAGTTGGCCCTTCATAGAATTCTGGGCCTTTATAAATCTCCTATTGCTAAGATCAAAATTAACGGTGCTTTATTTGAGCCTATCGAGTATACAAATGGGACCAGACAGGGATGTCCACTTTCTCCTCTTATCTTTGTCCTCTGCATGGAGGTTCTGGCGAGGACCACCAGGGCGAATCCTAATATCTCTGAGCTTAAAGTTCGGAAGGAAGATGATAAATTGGTGCTTTTTGCTTATGATCTCCATGCCAACGTCTCCATTCCGGGTGCCCAAATTTGGTAGACGAGTTTCAGAAATTCTGCAAATATTCTTATTTTAAAATTTATTATTCTAAATCTGTAACTCTGAATATTTCCTCACCTCCTTGTGAGGTCTCAAACACACCTTCACTTTCAAATGGCATCCAACCCATCTTAAGTATTTGGGGGTGATCATTAACAGAGTTATTTCCCAGCTTTTTTATGATAACTTGCTTCCCATGTTAAACAAGATTCAACCCTCCCTCTACTTCTCCTCTTTTGAAGTCCACTATATCCGTCTCTTCTACCCCATCCATCTTCGCGTCTCTGTCATATACCGTCCCCCTGGGCCCTCCTCCCTTTTCCTTGACAACTTTGCTGCCTGGCTCCCACACCACCTCTCCACTGACATCCCCTCCATTATCCTTGGCGACTTCAATATCCCTATTGACAACCCCACCGACCCTGCTTCCGTCAAACTCCTTGCCCTTTCTTCCTCCCTTGGCCTCTCCCAATGGACCTCCTCTTCTACCCACTGCCTTGGTCACTCCCTTGACCTTGTCTTCTCCCACCGTTGCAGTCTGTCCGACTTCTCTATCTCCCCCTTTCCACTCTCGGACCACCATCTCCTCTCATTCTCTCTCTCCTCTACTCCTGCACCCCTCCCCCCACCCAAATCTACCCGGTCCAGGCGCGATCTCAACACCCTTGATCCTGCTATTCTATCCTCTTCTTTCAAAACTCTCCTCTCTCCCCTTCCCACCCTGTCCTGCCCTAATCAGGCGGCCTCCCTCTATAACCAAACCCTCTCCTCCGCCCTTGATGCGGTTGCCCCTGCCCAGCCCATCCACCTTCGCTGCTCCAATCCCCAACCCTGGCACTCCAAACTTACCCGTTTCCTCCAAAAATGCTCTCGTACTGCCGAACGCCACTGGAGAAAATCTCGCTCCCTGGCTGATTTTCTCCACTTCAAGTTTATCCTCTCCTCCTACAGCTCTGCCCTCTCGCTCGCTAAGCAATCGTTCTTTAAATCCCTCATCTCCTCCCAGTCCTCCAACCCCCGCCGCCTCTTCGCTACCTTTAACACTCTCCTGTCTCCCCCACCTCCCCCCCTCCCTTCCTCCTTATCTGCCACTGACTTCACCTCCTTTTTCTCCTCTAAAATCGTGGCCATCAGACTCCTCCTCCACCCACTCTTCCGCCACCCCCCCTCTTGCCCTTCCTCCCCCCTCCACTCTTCTCCTCGACCCCTAAGCGGCCTTTGACACCGTTGACCACCCCCTCCTGCTTCACACCCTTCAGTCCATTGGCCTCTCCGGTACCGTCCTCTCCTGGTTCACCTCTTACCTTGCCGACCGTTCCTTCTCTGTTTCCACCTCTGATTCTCTCTCCCCATCTTTCTCCCTTCCAGTCGGGGTCCCTCAGGGCTCTGTCCTTGGACCCTTACTATTCTCACTATACACCTCTTCTCTGGGTGCACTCATCAGCTCCTTCAGCCTCAAGTACCACCTTTATGCTGATGACACTCAACTCTACCTTTCCTCTCCTGATCTCTCTCCCTCCCTTCTTTCCAGGGTATCCGCATGCCTCTCTGCCATCTCCTCCTGGATGTCCTCTAGATTTCTTAAACTCAATCTTGCTAAAACTGAACTCATTGTCTTTCCTCCCTCTCGTACCTCCTTCCCCTCTGACCTCTCCATCACTGTTGACAACTCATCTATCTCCCCTGTTCCCCAACTCCGCTGCGTAGGTGTCATCCTCGACTCCTCTCTCTCCTTTGCCCCTCACATTCACTCTCTCGCCAAATCCTGCCGTTTCCAGCTTCGCAACATTGCCCGCATTCGGCCCTTCCTCTCCCAGGATGCCACCAAATCTCTCGTCCACTCTCTGATTATCTCCCTACTGCAACCTTCTCCTTATCGGCCTCCCCCTCTCTCATCTCGCTCCCCTTAGATCTGTACTTAACGCCGCTGCTAGGCTTATTTTCCTCTCTCGCCGTTCCACCTCTGTATCCCCACTCTACCAAGCCCTTCACTGGCTCCCCTTCCCCTACAGAATCCTTTTCAAGCTCCTCACTCTGACTTACAAGGCCCTCGCCAACTCCACTGCTCCCTACATCTCTAACCTTATCTCTATTCACACTCCCTCCCGCTCACTGCGATCGTCCAACGATCGTCGCCTCTCTTCCCCTCTGATTACCTTCTCTCACGCACGTATCCAAGACTTCTCCCGCGCCGCTCCCCTCCATTGGAACAAGCTCCCCCGCTCCATCAGAACTTCCCCTAATCTGTCCTCTTTCAAACGTACATTAAAAACCCACCTTTTCCTTAAAGCCTTCCAGTCTCATGCCTAAACTCCCACCGGTCGGCTAACTCTCTTTCTCATCCCTTCTTCCCTTCTCCCCCTTCCTTGACTCCGTCTCCGTTTCTCCCGTCTCTCCGTCTCAGAGACGGAGTGTGTCTGTTTGTCTTCCCCTCCCTTTAGATTGTACGCTCCTTTGAGCAGGGCTCTCCTACCTTCTGTTTCCATCACTTTTAACTGCGCTCTCCAGCTACTCAGCTCACCTCCTCTCAGTCCCTCTGCCCTCTGTCTCCTCTCGCTTCTCTCCGCTCCCCTCAGTGACTCTCAACCTGTCATCCGTGCCCACCCTCTTGGGCCATAGTTACCTGCCTATACTCACTTTTCCCCTCCCTCCCTCTCTTTCATGCTGTGCCTGAGCCCCCAGAGTTATAGTGCTTACTGTTACTTGTACTGTGCTGTTTCACCTTGTACTGTGCCATTGTTTGTCCTTGTATGGCGCTACGGATACTTTGTGGCGCCCTATAAATAAAAATTAATAATAATAATAAATGATGATCTGAGAGGGTGGCAAAAGAAAGGTTTCTCCTGGATGGGAATGATTAATATATTTAAAATTAATGTTCTCCCACAAATTTTGCATCTCCTTCCAATCTTACCCATTCATATTCCGCAGTCGTGGTTCACAAATTTATGCTGAAAGATAAAAGATTTTGTGTGATGTGGGGAGAGGTTTTACTTTTGTCGCGACATCCTATATCAGTGTTTCCCAACTCCAGTCCTCAGGGACCCCTAACAGTTCAGAATTTCCAGGTCACAAGTGAAATAATTTGTACCACCTGTGGATCTTTCAAAATGTGTCAGTTAGCAATGAATACACCTGTGCTCCAGCAAAGATATATGGAAAACATGCACTGTTAGGGGTCCCTGAGGACTGGAGTTGGGAACCAGTGTCCTATATAGACCCAAACACTTAGGAGGTCTCCAACTCCCTCATTTCGCAACTTATTATGATTCCATTATGGAAGAAAAATGAGGAATCCCCGACGCAATGTAGAGACACAGATATGGATGTATTGATAAAGTAATTTTAAAAATGCAAATGAGCAGTTAGTTTATATATAATACACAAACAAATGGTATAGAGCAGTGGTTCCCAAACTTTTGCAATTCGCGGCACCCTTAGAGTCTCCAAATTTTTTCAAGGCACCCCTCCAAAATAATTACTGAACAGTCCTGTTTTAGAGGTAGTTGGGTCAAAAAGTTGTAATAAGTATTTAGGTCATGACAGAAATACTTATTTAGTTGTATGCAAAAATGCCCCACTGCATCCAGGCACACTGGCCCCTCTGCAACCAGGCACTCTGCCCCCTCTGCAACCAGGCACACTGCCCCCTCTGCCTCCAGGCACACTGCCCTCTCTCACGTTGCCCCCTCTGCCCTCTGTCACGCTGGCCCCCTCCTCTGCCCTCTGTCACGCTGGCCCCCTCCTCTGCCCTCTGTCATGCTGGCCCCCTCCTCTGCCCTCTGTCATGCTGGCCCCCTCCTCTGCCCTCTGTCACAATGTCCCCCTCCTCTGCCCTCTGTCCCCCTCCTCTGCCCTCTGTCCCCCTCCTCTGCCCTCTGTCCCCCTCCACTGTCCTCCTGATCTGCCCTCTGTCCACCTCCTCTGCCCTCTGTCCTCCTCCTCTGCCCTCTGTCCTCCTCCTCTGCTCTCTGTCCTCCTGGTCTGCCATCTGTCTCCCTCCTCCTCTGCCCTCTGTCCCCCTCCTCTTCTGCCCTTGGTCTGCAATCTGTCCCCCTCCTCCTCTGCCCCCCTCCTCCTCTGCTCTCTGTCCCCCTCCTCCTCTGCCCTCTGTCCCCCTCCTCCTCTGCCCTCGGTCTGCCATCTGTCCCCCTCCTCCTCTGCCATCTGTCCCCCTCCTCCTCTGCCCTCTGTCCCCCTCTGCCCTCGGTCTGCCATCTGTCCCCCTCCTCCTCTGCCATCTGTCCCCCTACTCCTCTGCCCTCTGTCCCCCTCTGCCCTCGGTCTGCCATCTGTCCCCCTCCTCCTCTGCCCTCTGTCCCCCTCTGCCCTCGGTCTGCCATCTGTCCCCCTCCTCCTCTGCCATCTGTCCCCCTCCTCCTCTGCCATCTGTCCCCCTCCTCCTCCTCTGCCCTCTGTCCCCGTCTGCCCTCGGTCTGCCATCTGTCCCCCTCCTCCTCTGCCATCTGTTCCCCTCCTCCTCTGCCCTCTGTCCCCCTCTGCCATCTGTCCCCCTCCTCCTCTGCCCTCTGTCCCCCTCTGCCCTTGGTCTGCCATCTGTCCTCCCCTCCTCTGCCATCTGCCCCCCTCCTCCTTTGCCCTCTGTCCCCCTCTGCCCTCGGTCTGCCATCTGACCCCCTCCTCCTCTGCCATCTGTCCCCCTCCTCCTCTGCAATCTGTCCCCCTCCTCTGCCCTCTGTCCCCCTCTGCCCTTGGTCTGCCATCTGTCCCCCTCCTCCTCTGCCATCTGTCCCCCTCCTCCTCTGCCATCTGTCCCCCTCCTCCTCTGCCCTCTGTCCCCCTCTGCCCTTAGTCTGCCATCTGTCCCCCTCCTCCTCTGCCCTCTGTCCCCCTCTGCCCTCGGTCTGCCATCTGACCCCCTCCTCCTCTGCCATCTGTCCCCCTCCTCCTCTGCCATCTGTCCCCCTCCTCTGCCCTCTGTCCCCCTCTGCCCTCAGTGTGCCATCTGTCCCCCTCCTCCTCTGCCAACTGTCCCCCTCCTCCTCTGCCCTCTGTCCCCCTCTGCCCTTGGTCTGCCATCTGTCCCCCTCCTCCTCTGCCCTCTGTCCCCCTCTGCCCTTGGTCTGCCATCTGTCCCCCCTCCTCTGCCATCTGTCCCCCTCCTCCTTTGCCCTCTGTCCCCCTCTGCCCTCGGTCTGCCATCTGTCCCCCTCCTCCTTTGCCCTCTGTCCCCCTCTGCCCTCGGTCTGCCCTCTGTCCCCCTCCTCCTCTGCCCCGCACCAGGCAAAAAAAAAGAAAGAAAACAGAAACTTACCAATCCGCGCGTCGCCGGGACCCAGCAGCCTCCTCTCTCCAGCAGCTGTCACTGAATGACGTCAGTGACAGCTGCAGGAGAGAGGAGTCTGCTGGGTCCCGGCGCCGCGCGGATTGGTATGTTTCTGTTTTCTTTCTCTTTTTTTTTGGCTGGCCCACGGCACCCCAGTGACAGCGCCGCGGCACCCCTGGGAGCACACTTTGGGAACCGCCGGTATAGAGTGACTTCTCAAGAACTAAAAACATGGCATAAATAGCATAGAGTATTATAAACACAAACATAATACATATTCGCATTGAGGCTTACCACCCTAAAATTGCAGGAAACGAAATTCCTAATTGGAAATATCTATCAAGACCTCATATATGTCCTGGTATGGTGATAGTCAAAATGCATCTGATGGATGGATTGACTCACCGGCATTTAATTCACTAATTACAGTGGTAGTTAAAAATACCTTGCTTAAACTTCTGTGTTGTTGGGAGTTTCACAGTTCTGGGTAAGTAGACCGTAGATGGACAAATGTTTCTTATTCTGCTGTTTACTGCTGTACATTGCTCAGCCCTCAGTATGTTTAAATATTTAGCTAGGTGTTGGTGAGCTAGAAATCGCAATTGTTGGTGAAAGGCCTTAATGTACTGTGCTAGTGGTTTTAATGTTGAAGGTTAGTGGAAAATTGTTTGGTTAGCTGCAGAGTTTGAATCTTTAGCCCACTGTGCATACTTAGATGCGGCCCTGCATAGAGACCTCTATAATGTACTGAAATTAATAAATATTATCCCTTTTCATTGCTTTATTTGTTACCTGTTGACCCTCCACCACAGATATCAGATCTGTATGCTGAATTTGGTTGTGATATTTGATTAGGATCAGTGCCATTTATAGACAATATTGTCTGTGTGTGTGGTAAGTAGAAACTAGAAATTGTTTATTACATACCCCTTTTTAAATCACTTTGCAGTAAGAATGGGCATGCTGTGATATAGGTGGAGTTTTATTATTTGTTTAATCACTTTGTTTTAAGAGTTGGTTTTTTGGGCATGTTTCAAAACACAGTATTTTGTGTTGCACTACCTTCAAATGATTACACCAGAACAATTGCAATGTAAGTAATGTGCTTTGTAAAAGGTTATATGGGGATGGTAAGTATCACGTTTGAATGCACTTTGGTGATGGTTCTAAATGATTAGATGCTGTGAGAGATAAACATTTTATGAGCTTCTTGTATTAATGCATTTTGTATAATTACTGCTGAAAGAAGGATGGTCTGTAGTCTTGCAGATCATTCTCTATGACCTTTGCCTTACATTTCTTTTCTCTTCGTCAACATGTTTCTTCTCAAGAATGTGCACATCAAGCAACTTCTGTTCCAGGAATCCACGACCCCCACATAAGGCCTACGTGACTGAGATAAGGACATCTGCTTTCTGTCATGACCACAAACTGCTGACATGTACAAGCTGCTTTCACAAACCTTGTATTCCTTATCTCCTTTTTCTGTATTTGTGTTTAAATAAAGCTACTCTGACTAAGGGCTGGTCAGAACCAGATGGAGTTTCAGCCTAATATCTGAACTTGTCTGTCTCTCTATCGATCGATACCCACAAGGTATAGCAGCCGGAGTTCAGGAGAAAGGACCCGTTTAGGTCATCTCTGACAATGCTGTTTGGTCAATGAATAGGTTTTGTTTTACTGTTTTTTTATTTTTATTTTTGTTTTTTTCCCCCTTCCACATTTTTTAAAAAAAACCTACTTGTGAACTGTCCTTTTCAACCAAAAAGCTTTAGGATGAATAACGACTACATTGTAAGTATCGGTTGTCTCATTTGTGGCAAAGTAAGAAAAAGCAAAGTTTAAACGTTTCACCTAAGTGTTGGTTTGTAAACCCTGGCTTTTGCAACACATGCAGGCACTCCTGGAGTTGGACCACATTCTGTTTTGCGAGGGGCCTGCTCCTCGGCCCCGTCCTAACCAGCAACTACGTCAACGTCGCCGTCCGAGGGAGCGCATCTTCAGTCCACGTGTCAGCCTCTTTGGGATGTCAGATGAGGAGGTTGTCCGTCGCTATCGGCTTCCTCCACATGTGATCTTGGACACCCTGCGCATTGTGCAGTGTGACCTTGAGCCAATGCATAAAATCCCGACAGCAGTACCGCCTTTGACCAAACTTGTGGCGGTACTGCACTTCTGTGCTACTGGCTCATTGCTCGAAATGGGGTGGGAGGACCCATGACTCCTATGCATTTCGTAAATCATGGTTGTGGCCTAGATTGCAACAGAGGCAAGGGGGTGTCAGACCACACGGAGATGCGTGGTTTCTTGGTAATTATTTGAAAATAATGGATCAGTCAACTAGAAATTGTTAGTAACAATATAGGACAAAGATAGATTTCATAAAGATAATATTGTACTTGAGATGTTACTGTTACACAATGTGTTATATAGTGCATTGTGCCTTGTGTTTATAGTTGGCACTACTATAAAGTAATTTAATCAATGTTTAGAATAGTTTGATATTTAATGGTAATGTAGGCCTATTAGTGAAACAGACCTAATAGTAAAGGGTATGTGTCCTGTGAATAGTGTACACCGCCAGGTGTGTAAGTATTAGTTTGGTGTACAGTGTAAATCGTCAATGTGGAATGACCTTTGGTTTGCGTCCAATAATAGACATGTTTAGTTTTCATAGGATGGTAATTAAACAGTAGTTGGAATTTGTAACCGTACTATTTAGCATAGAATGAAGTTTGGACTCATTTTGTAGTATG